>NC_067156.1:26990498-27312275 GCF_903995435.1 Acomys russatus
TTGCGGCGTCGCAGAGTTCCAGGGAGCCTCCCTGCGCAGGAGGAGGTCTTCTGCCCTGAGCCAGGCCTGACAATAATGGATGCCCAGCCAGCAGCAGCTTTTCCTTCAACTCTGCATGCAATCTCCTATGTTGCCTAGAACTCCATCCCTCAACCCTTCAAGTCAAGCAACCATCTTCCTGCCTCTGGCCTCCTCCTTTGCCCACAACCCCCAGCTCCAATCAAAATAATTGAGAAACCGTCTTCTTGCCCAAGAGCAGCTACTGTAAATGCTTTTTGATCGTCTGCTTGGAGAAGGAACTGGGCACAGCCGTGGCCCCAGTGATGGAGCCAAGCTCCAGCTGCCCGGGTTGGCCAAGCCCGTCCTCTCGCTTACCCCCCTCAACGGCCTCATGGCCCTGGCGACTCCAAATTTTCCTCAGAACATACCGTCTTTATCCTCTATTCTCGGGGTTGTCAAGTCTGGTACCAACTAGGAGAGAAGTGGGCACCTTATCTCTCCAACGCACGCAACCTCTTCCTCCAGCTCCCACACGCCCGGCGTTATGTAAACGCACCTTCAGCCGCCACCACAGCCTTAGCGAGAGGCCCAGGGGCCCTGGGGCTTGGCAAAGATCTATGTCTGAGAATAGGGGGGCACCGGGTGGCCAAGGAGCCTCAGGCCCAGAAGAGGCTAGAGAAGAAAGAGGCAAGGCAGTTGTACAGCATAAAATGAGGCAGCCGAGCAAAGGTCAGACGGCTTGGAACCGCCTCGCCAAGGAAAGAGAGCAGAAAAGCTCAGTCCTTGGCCGGCCCCATGCTAGCCATCCAGTGGGAAAGCAAAAGGAGAGGAAACCTATTCCTCCTTGGCTTGAAACAGGCAAAGAAAAAGCTACGTCGAGCATAGGCCGCTGAGGCGGGCTGGGAAGACCCACGACAGAGCTGGCACCGTGAGCACGGAGCCCCAGAGTGGGCAAGCCTCCCAAACCTACGCCCCCCCCGGCCCCCAGTCCCAAGCGGTCGTTCCAGAGCTAGCCCGAAGCTTTGGTTTCCAACGATCAAGGAGAGTAGTGGCAGAAAAGGCCAGGCCAGAGGCAAACTCTCCGGACACGCACAGGGCTACCAAAGTCGCACAGGGCGCGGAAGACCTGCTTGGCAATGCCCGGGGTCCACAACGGTAGTGCCAAGCTGCGAACACCCCCAGCGCCGTGCCGACCGGGCGCGCCTGGTAGCTGCGGCGTACCGCAGGGACTCGACCGAGGGAAGGAACACCAAAGCGGCTCGAAATAGCGCACCACTGGCTCCAGCCCGAGGGGAGCCGCGTCACGGCATCGAGGGGGTACTTTTGGATCCCCAAACCTGCTGTGGACTTACTTTGAGGAGCTGCAGAGTCACAAGCATCGCTTCACGTCTGTGTAAATCCCGGAACCCGAGTGGGTCAGTCGCCGTTGTACTCGCAGAAGTCGGTCAGAGAAGCGGGCAAGGCTCCCTGAGTCCTGCAGCGCCAGCTCCGCGCTGTCAGCTCTGCTCGCAACCTCCGCGGCGATGTTGCAACCCTAGCCTGGGAAAATGGCTTTTTTATGAATGGGAGGGTAGAGAGCTCTAATGCGCACGCGCGCCGCCCGCGATTCTATGAATGGGTGGGCACAAGCGACCCCGTGCGCGCATGCGCTGCGCTTTTTTTTCTTTTTTCTTTTTTTTTTTTTTATGAATGGGGGGCCGGAAAAGAGCTTAACCCGTGATTGCTGGGGCCGACTGCTGCTCCAGTAGGGGCCGTCGTTCTTTTACAAAGAGGGGTGGAGGTTGTTCTTTTTTTTTTTTTTAATGAATGGAGGGCGGCGGCGACTGCAGCAGCTGGCTCAGCTGCGTGGGTTATACCCTCCTCCCAGCCTGCGAGAGGAGGTAAAGGCCACCTTCACGCCACTGCGGGCTTGGGCAGGAACCGTCAGTGTGACTAGAGGGTGGGGGGCGCTGCGGCCTCCGAATCCTGGACTCAGAGCAGGGTGGGGGAGGACACACCTTGTTTTGCGTATCTCTTGTCGCCGCAGGCGATGGGGGGCGGTGGGGGAAGCGAGAGGACCCCTACTGGGGACCTTCTCCTTTTCAAGATCAGTGGCGCCTGGGGACGTCGGGGGCAGGGACCTTGCAGCCGCGTTTGCCAAAAATTAAGAAAATGCCCTTTGTCTATTTCAAAGAAGGGCAGGGTGGGGGTTGCTGAATGAATCTGGCTCTCTTTCTAAGTGCAGACCACTCCCCCCACCCCCACCCCCCATTTCTTGGGTGTGGACAGTATCTGGGCCGAGGCTTCTTCCGGCTCCAGTACCCCCCGGGGCGATTCTGTCCACTCAGCCAGAGGCCTGGCCCTCACCTCTCAGCGCCCCGCCTCTCCCCCGCCCCAGTGTAATGTCCGCAGTGGCCGGGGCTTCCGCCCGCCCTCTGCTGCCCTGGCTAGGTTTCTCTCTTCACTACTCGCGACCTAGTCTTCCACTCCTCAGAAGACGCTGGCTTTTGTCATCTTGTGGCCCCTGCCCTTTGTTGTAGAAAGCAGTTTTCCCACATGCTCCCCCTCCTCGCTCTCCTAAAGGAAGATGGAGAAGGGGTGAACTGGCCAGGTGGATGGGTGGAGCAGGATGCGGCAGGATGCTGCCGGTGTGGCCACCGTATTAAATAACAGGGCTCTTGAGCTACAGAGGGAATGGATATGGCCTAAGAGTCTTTCTTTTGTTGGGGGGTGGTGGTGGTGGAGGTGGCAGCCTAAATCAGTGAAAAGAAAAACCCCTCCATTAGGCCTTACTCCTGACGTTTGGGCGCTCCAGCATCAGACCCAGTCCAGCCCAGTAACCTGGAGGCCTATAGTCTCCTAGGACTCAAGGGTAGGGGTGGCTTTGATGCTGTTTGAGAGCTGGTCCTAAGTCTGGATCCCCGGCAAAGTGCATCTTGCTGGTGTTTGGCCTTCATGGGTTATGAGGCTTCTTTTTCCTCCTACGCCATCATAGGATTGCGCCTGGCTGTTGTCAGAGGAACCAAGTGAAAGACTCATCCCATCGGTGAGGTCTGGCTTGGGGCTGGGCCTGGGGCTTGGGCTTCATCACAAGCTTTTGAGACCAGAACCCAAGGTCACTGCGTACTAGCGTAAAATGCCTTCGCAACAACACTCTCATTCACGTCTCAGTGATTACTTACTCAGTTCCTGGGACCAGAACAGACTCTGCCACGGAGCCCCAGCTTCCTTCCCAAGACAGAACCATCCAAAGCCAAGGGAGGAGGAGGGGGTTGGGGAACGTAAGTACTTCCCTGTACAGTTATTACTATTCCCATTAGTCAGGTCTGGAAATTGAGGCCAAAAGTCCTGCATCTGGTGAACAGAAGGGCTAGTAAATTGTGCTGAATTTTAGGGTTTGCGATTCAATTCTCTCTACTTTGCGTCTAATGGCCTCTCCACCATCAGGGTCCCAGAACCCTGTCTCTTGTCATTTAAGCAGTTGAACAATGACACTTTTTCAAGCTCGTGTTCACCCATGGCCCTTGCTGGGTTACAAAGATGAGAATAAATAACTCATTTTTTTTTTTTTTTTTTTAACTGAGGGGAAAAGGAAGGAATGGTGTCCTGTTCCCCTTCATTAAAAGAATTAGCCAAAAACCGGGTTTCCACTTTGTGATCCTGTCTTGAGGGAGAGAGAGAAGTTCCAAGCCCCATCAGAATGCCTGAGAGAAACTGGCGGGTAGCAGTTTTGAGGAATTCATTTGCTTGTCATACACTGCCGTCTGCAGCGATTGGGGGCTCATGGTGGGGCACAGGCACTCCTCCTTGTCCTTGTGAAGCTCTGTCTTTGAGGAGACAGAGTGAGTGCAATTTGAGCTCCGGCAAGTGTTCGGAAGTCAGCTCTCGGTGGGCATTGGGATTGAGGCAAGTGAAGGGGGAGATCATGTTTGTGTGCGTATATAGATATATGCGGGGGGGGGGGGGGCTGTGTGTGTGTGCACATGTGTGCAAAACAGAAGCCGAACCTTAAAAGAATTAGATTTATTTACTTTTATGTGTGGGTGTTTTGCCTGCATGTATGTATGTGTGCAAACCATGGGCCATGCCTGTTGCCTTTGGAAGTCAGAGTAAGGTGCTGGATTCCTGGGAGTGGAGTTACAGAGGATTGTGAATGGTCATCTGAGTGATGGGAGTGCCACCACGGACTGCTAGCCCTCATGCTTGTGGAGTGTCTTAGTTAGGGTTACAGTTGTGACAAAACACCATGACACAAGCAACTTAGGGAGGCAAGGGTTTATTTGGCTTACTCGTGACAATCCACTGAGGGAAGCCAGGGCAGGAGCCTGAAGGCAGGAGCTCCAGGTGCAGAGGCCGTGGAGGGGTGCTGCTTGCTTACTTGCTTACTCTTCATGGCTTGCTCAGTTGGCTTTCCTGTAGAAGACAAGATGGATGCCCAGGTGTGGCACCACCCACAATAGGAGCTGGGCCTTTTCTCTATCAATCAGTTTTGCTTTGGTTTGGTTTGGGTTTTTGTTTTTTCGAGACAGGGTTTCCCTGTGTAGCCTTGGATGTCCTGGACTCACTTTGTAGACCAGGCTGGCCTCGAACTCACAGAGATCTACCTGCCTCCAGAGTGCTGGGATCACAGGCGTGCTCCACCACACCCGGCTTTCAATCAGTTTTTAAAATTAGTTAAGAAAGTACCCTACAGGGGCCTAGAGAGATGGCTCAGAGGTTAAGAACACTGTTTGTTCTTCCAAAAGTCTCGAGTTCAATTCCCAGCAACCACATGGTGGCTCACAACCATCTATAACGAGATCTAGTGTCCTCTTCGGCATGCGGGCAGAATAAATAATAAATCTTAAAAAAAAAAAAAGTACCCCACAGACTGATCTTTTAAAGGCCTTTTCTCAATTGAGGTTCCTTCCTGTCCCAAGTTGACATAAAACCAACGAGCACACAAAGCAAGTACTTCACCCAGCTGAGCCACCTCCCTAGCCCATTGGTGTTGGGGGGCCGTGGGGGGTGGGTTGGTGCATGGCAAATTCCAATTTGGTTATTGGGAAGTGTCTCAGAAAGGAACCTGAGGTTTCGCCTCACATCTGAGGGCCGAAAAGTGCAACCAAGGATCATTAAGGCATGTGTGAAACAGTGGCATCTTGGGTGGAGGCTCCGCCACACTGGCACGTGTGGGCAACGTGAACAGAAAGCCGCCTGCCACAACTTGATGAGCGAGTTTTAAATAAGTGTAACACCCCAGATTTTACTCAAGATTTTACTCTTGCTTGAGGGAGCAAGAAGACAGAATGGAAGACGGTGGGGGTATCGAAACATTGGTTCCTCAGAAGACGGAGGATCTATTGCATTGGGGCAGCTGGTAGCCTATGCACGTGCCTTCCAACCTGCCCAGTGCTCTCCCGTGGGCTTTTGATTTTTTTTCTAACAGCCCTTGAGTCTGCCTCTGCTGATGGCAGTCTTTCTACTTGGTGCCAGTGCAAACACAGTTCGTCCCTTCCAGATGGACAAGGCAGTGGAGTGGCTTCCATTCTGGGCTTTGCCCTTTTATCAAGGATCTAGGAGATAGGTTTGCTGGTCCTGTGCTCAGCATGTGTTCACCCTTGGGCTTTCTTTCTTATTACTTCAGCTTTCGTCTTGGGAGCCTTTTATCATGTAGTTCAGGTCTGTATCCTCCTGCCTCAACCCATCTCCAAGCGTCACCAGGCTCAGCCGTATTTATGAATTCATCTATTCCATTTACTTAGCTGTTTTTGAGACATGGTTTCTCTACCCTGGCTGTCCTGGAACTCACTTCTGTAGACCAGGCTGGACTTGAACTCAAGAGAACCGTCTCCCTCTGCCTCTTGAGTGCAGAGATGAAAAGCATGGTCCACCATTGCCTGGCTTCAGCTTTATTTCTTGAAAAGTGTGTGTGTGTGTGTGTGTGTTGCTGTGGATCAAGCCATGGCCTTGCATATAATCAGCAAGCTCTCTACCACTGCTCTATATCCCAAGGTCCTGTAATGTTTCTTTGGAAAACTGTATCCTGGCCAAGGTTAGGGCTTGGAATCCCAACTAGCAAGGAGGCTAAGAGTGGAAAGATTACAGATTCAAGCCCTGCCTGAATCTATTCACCTATAGGGTGAATTCAAAGCCAGCTTGGGCAATTTAGAGAATATCGTCTCCAGATAAACCCTGAAACAGGACTGAAATAACAGTTTAGAGGCGGGGCACTTGCTTAGCATGCAGAGAGCCCTAGGTTCAACTCCTAGTGCTGAAAAGAAAAGGAGGATGGGGGCGCGGGGAGGCAAGGCCTGTCACTGTGACACACCTCTTTAGTTCCGGCACTCAGGAAGCAGAGGAAGAATTCTGAGTCCATGGCCAGCCTGGTCTACATAACAGTTTTCAGGTGGCGGGGGTGGGGTGGATTGGGGATGGAGTGGGGCGGGGTGGGGTGGCTTGGGGTGGGTTGGGGGTGGAGTGGGGTGCGGTGGGGTGGGGGTGGAGTGGGGCGGGGTAGGGGTGTGGGGTGGGGTGGGGTGGGGGTGGAGTGGGGCGGGGTAGGGGTGTGGGGTGGGGTGGGGTGGGGATGGAGTGGGGCAGGGTGGGGGGGTGGGTTGGGGGTGGAGTGGGGTGCGGTGGGGGGTGGGGATGGAGTGGGGTGGGGTGGGGGTGGGGTGGGTTGGGGGTGGAGTGGGGTGGGGGGGGGGGGGGGTGGGGTGGGATGGAGTGGGGCAGGGTGGGGGTGGGTTGGGTTGGGGTGGGTTGGGGGTGGAGTGGGGCGGGGTAGGGGTGTGGGGTGGGGTGGGGTGGGGTGGGGATGGAGTGGGGCAGGGTGGGGGGTGGGTTGGGGGTGGAGTGGAGTGCGGTGGGGGGTGGGGTGGGGTGGGGTAGGGTGGGGGGGTGGGTTGGGGTGGAGTGGGGTGCGGTGGGGGGTGGGTTGGGGGTGGAGTGGGGTGCGGTGGGGGGTGGGGTGGGGGTGGAGTGGGGTGGGGGTGGGGTGGGTTGGGATGGAGTGGGGCAGGGTGGGGGTTGGGTTGGGTTGGGGTGGGTTGGGGGTGGAGTGGGGTGCGGTGGGGGGTGGGGTGGGGGTAGGCTGAGACAAGAGAATGTCTGAGTGATATAGCTATATAATTAAGTTAGCAGGCAGCCTGGACTGCAAGGAAAGCCTGTCTCAAAAAGCAGCAGAAAGAGAAGTGAGAGAATAGACTTAGGTTAGTCTTACCATCTTTGTTTTACAGCTAAGAAGCCCAGGGTATCAGCTGGGCGGTGGCACACACCTTTAATCCCAGCACTCAGGAGGCAGAGGCAGATGGATCTCTCAGTTCAAGGCCAGCCTGGTCTACAGAGTGAGTTCCGTGACAGCCAGGGCTGTTAACACAGAGAAACCCTGTCTCGAGAAACAAAACAAAACAGATTATTAGGTCCAGCGCAAGAGCAGGTGCTAAGGTCACAGGACAGAGCGGATGGTATTCTACTTTATGGTGCTTGGTGCCTAGTGGTGAAGCCACAGAGAGGAACAGGGAAGCAATACACCATAATTTCCATGACTAACAGTTTTGTGCTAGGTGGACATTTCTCCAGCCCCCTGTGCTGAAGAAATATCTGTGCCTGCACCTACATAGACATGCCGGAATAGTTAAGTGAGGGAGAGAGACATTGAACAAGTCACTGATCAAAGAGTCATTACCGTTAATATCAGCGGTGCATACAAAGTGCAGAATGCAGATGAGCGGGGCACAGCCTGGGGTTCTGGGAAAGTCTTCCTGTTGCCCAGAACTTCAGAATGCAGGCTAGGCTGGGATACACAGTAGAGTCCTTACAGTGTGGCATTAGGCAAGGTGGCATATTATCTGTAGTCCCAAATCTTGGGATGCTGAGCCTGGTGGGTTGAGTTACTAGCTTGCTTGGACAGTGGTAGGGTCACATTGGAGTTGAGACCTGTGTGAGTGACTTCAAATGTCCCCTCCCTGATGTAACCCAGTAGGCAAGCTCTCTACACTCCTAGCCCCACATTCTTTTGATGGTGGCTATATTTGAAAAAGACCTTGTTATGTAGCCTTGGCCGTTCTCAGACTGGAAATTTTCCTACCCCAATCTCCTGGGTATGGGTATTCTAGTAGGTGTCGCCAGGCCTAAATGTTAGTCTCTTCAGCTCCTGCTATATCTTTTTTTTTTTTTTTTTTTTTTTTTTTTTGGTTTTTCGAGACAGGGTTTCTCTGTGTAGCCTTGGCCATCATGGACTCGCTTTGTAGACCAGGCTGGCCTCGAACTCACAGCGATCCGCCTGCCTCTGCCTCCCG
The DNA here is from genome assembly GCF_903995435.1 of Acomys russatus. Lineage (NCBI taxonomy): Eukaryota > Metazoa > Chordata > Mammalia > Rodentia > Muridae > Acomys > Acomys russatus. Next base: position 26,998,760 of record NC_067156.1, read on the forward strand.
AGTGCTGGGATTAAAGGCGTGCGCCACCACGCCCGGCTTCCCTGCTATATCTTGTGTAGTGCCACATGAGTGCTAAATGGCCTGCTGCTTTTTATTGGCTTGGAGCCAGCTATACAGCTTCTCTATGGTGTCCTTGTTATTTTCTTTATCGGGGGGAAAGCTTGAAGATACTGAACTTGGTTATGACGGTATAGTTCATTAGTGTCCTCTTTCTGGCCCTTTCTCTAAGAACTTAAAACAAAAGATGGTTTATTTAGCCAGGTGTGGTGGCACACCCCTTTCTTTAATCCCAGCACTCGGGAGGCAGAAGCAGGTAGATCTCTGAGTTCAAAGCCAGCCTGGTCTACAAAGTGAGTCCAGGACACCTAGGGCTACACGGAGAAACCCTGTCTCAAACACTCCACCCCCCCGACCCCCGTATGAGTGTATGTGTACCATGTGCCGGTACTGGAGGAAGACAGATGCTATTGAATACCCTGGGATTGTGAGCTGCCTGATGTGAGGGTGCGGGGAACTCAATCCAAGTCTTCAGGAAGAGCAGTATCCACTCTTAGCTGCTGCACCGTCTCTCAAGCCCTAAGACCTTTTCTTTCTTTGTTTTCTTTCTTTTTATCTTTTTTCTTTTCAAGACAGGCTTTCAGGCCGAGTGTGGTGGCACATGCCTTTGATCTGAGCACTCGGGAGGCAGAGGCAGGTGGATCGCTGTGAGTTCAAGACCAGCCTGGTCTACAAAGGAAGTCCAGGACAGCCAAGGTTAACACAGAGAGACTTTGTCTCAAAAAACAAAAACAAAAACAAACAAACAAACAAGACAGGCTTTCTCTGTGTCACCCAGGCTGTCCTGGAACTCACTGTGTAGACCAGGCTGGTATCGAGCTCAAACATCCACTTGCCTCTGCCTCCTGAGTGCTGAGATTAAAGATGTGTACCACTTCACCTGGCTATGAAGTATCCTTTTGGGGTGGTGTTTAAAACAGGGTTTTTCTGTGTATACCTGGCTGTTCTGGAACTCACTTTGTAGACAAAGCTGACCTCACAGAGATCGCTGCCTGCCTCCTCCTGCCTGAGTGCTGGGATTAAAGGCTTGAGCCACCACCCATGGGTCATGGTTGCAGTGTCTTAAGTGAGCTGTTCACAGCAACTCCATTGTAATGCCTGCGGTGTGCTTGATGATCCCACAGGCTGCCCACAGGCTGCTTCCTCAGCATCCCCTTCCTACAGCCTCCTCCTACAGTGGAATGGAACCCTTGGGAGAAGTCAGGGCTTCAGGAAGGACTGGACTATCTGAAGCCAGGGGTCAGCAACTCTCAGCAGGCCTAGACTCAACTTTCACTTTCTATGGGAGAAATGAGGGCTGGCTTCCTTCTGAGTGGTCAGTGGTGCTTTGCACCCTCTTTCTACCTGGCTTTTATTCATGCCACATCAGGTAGCCATGCTCCATGCCAGATCCTGAGGATGCAGGTAGGGGACCTGCTACCATCTGGCTTAGTCTAGTGAGACAAGCAGAGTCGGCCATCCAGGTGATGACTGCACAAGGGGTTAAACTCTGGAGGGGAAAAAAAGAAGCCACAGATGTAGTGGAATTGGGATGGCTTTTTCTCAAGGCCGGGGAACGTTGTGGAGACCAGGAGCCTAACAGTACCAAACAAGGAGTTTAAGTGTAGTGATCCCAAGCAGTCACACTCCCATGTCCTGGGCCCTTGGACACCCAGCTTGGGTGCAAGTTACACATTCAGGGTGCAGTGGGCTTGGGACCCGTTGTAGGGCTTGAGTAGCGTCATCCCCTTGGGTCCCAAGGAAGATTTATACTGACCCTTAGCCTGTTGGCTACCTGCCAAGGATCCCCAGAGAAACCAAACCGGATTTACTCAAAATCAGTTTTTACAGAACCTTATTGAAAGCAGTTCGACTGGGCAGGATTTTTTTTCCTTTTCATATGTAATCTTTTTATTGAAGTATAAAGTGTAAGTTGGACCATATGTGACTGCCAGTATCCACCCACTTTTCATGTATAAAAATGCCAATTTCGTGTGGTTCAACATAAGCACATTTACACTAGGGCATACCAGAAGTGTACAACCCTGGGAATTTTCACTAAATGAACATAGCTCTGTAACCTGTTCCAATTAAGAAACAGCTTTCTGCAGGCTGGAGAAGTGGCTCAGTGGGTAGAGTGCTTGGCCAGCACACAGGAAACCCTGGGTTTCATCCAGAACCACACAGGAAAACCAGATGGCCTGGTGCGTGCAGCTCCACAGCCAGTTCGAGGCCAGCCTTGGCAACATGATTCCCTGTTTCAGACCAAAACTGAGGAAAGCCCCTTCCTTCAAGCCTCTAAGTGGCCCAGGCATTGGCTTAAAAAAAAAAAAAATACAGAAAGAAAGAAAAGACAAGAGAAGAAGGGCTGGAGAGATGGCTCAGTAGTTAAGAGCCTTTGCTGTTCTTCTGGAAAAGCTGGGTTTAATTCTCAGCACCCACGTGGTGACTCGCAACCATCTATAGTCACTCCAGTTGAGGTGTTCCAGTGAAGCCTTCTGACCTCTGTGGGTACCAGCCATGCATACACAATAGGCAAATCACTCATACACATCTGGACTTGGAAATGGCACAGTGATAAAGCCCTTGATTCTCATGTATAAAAGCCCTGGGTGACACCCCCCCCCCAGTCCCCCGCGCCACCTTGAACATGTTTATGTATCTGCAGTTGTATGTTGAGTGCAGACTCAGCTTTCCAAAGTGACTGTGCAACACTTTCAGTGTTGTTTACCTGCCTGACACTTTAATGAGGTCCGGAGCAAAGAATGAACATGAGAAGGCTTGGTCTGTCATCCTAGCAGTTGGGAGGTAGAAGCAGGAGGGCCAAGAGTCCAAAGCCAGTCTTGTCTGTATACCAAATTTGAGCCAGCCTGGACTACATGGACCTGCATCTCAAACAACGACAATGACTAAGGCTCTGGAGGGATAGCTCAGGTTAAGAGCACTTACTGAGAGACCATGGAGACCTGAATTTGAACCCTGACATAAAAAGCTACCTCACTGGGTAACCCCACAGCTTTTTTTATTTTTATTTTTTCGAGGGTAAGGAGGGGAGGGCAACCTGCTAACAAAGAACGTGGGGGGAGTACAAAGGAGGCCCCTGACAGTCAGGGAGTGAATCCCAGTGCGTATTGGGATTAGGAGCATAAATGTTGGCTGACAGGCAGAATGGGGAGGTCTAGGATAGCACGTGCAACCCATAGGGAGACCCTGTCTTCCAAAACTAAGGCCTGCTAGCTTAGCACTGCAAGGCTGGGTTCAAGCCACAACATAGCAACTAAACAAAAAAGAAGAGCTGACTTCTGGGAGCCAGCAGGGTAAGGCTTGGATTCGACGGCTCTCTATATCGTACTCCGTACTGGCAAGTTAGTCAGTAATGCCACACCTCAGTGCGATAATTCTTAACCTGGCAGGCTTGTCACCCATGCAGATGTTTTAGCAATGCTGTGAGGTGCCTGAGGACTCTATTCCAGGGCTGAGAATTCTGAGTGAGGTCCCATACAAGGAACAAACATGAGAAGACTTGGTGTGGCAGCATGTGCCTATTATCCTAGCAGTGGGGAGGTGGAGGCAGGAGGGTCAAGAACGGGACAGCCAGGCTGGAGAGATGGCTCAGAGGTTAAAGGCACTGACTGCTCTTCCAGAGGTCCTGAGTTCAATTCCCAGCACCCACATGGTGGCTCACAACCATCTATAATGAGATCTAAATGCCCTCTTCTGTCATTCATGTAGGCAGAGTACTGTATACATAATAAATAAATAAAACTTAAAAAAAAAAAAAAAAAAAAGAATGGGAGAGCCACTGGATATGGTTGTATATGCCTGTAATTCCAGCAACTCGCGGAGGCAGAGGCAAGCAGATCTCTGTGAGTTTGAGGTCAGCCTGTTCTACAAAGCCAGTCCTGGACAGCTGGGACTACAAGAGAAACCCTGTCTCCAGGGGGAAAAAAGAAGGAAGGGACAGCCCTGCCTTTGTTCTGGTGCTGTGCACACTCCAGTTAGAGGACGCAGTTGTTGGCCGTGAACAAGATTTGTTCAGTGTGACACACGGTCTTTAGGCAGTAAAACTAGACACACAGACTCAACTGGGGGTGGAGGTGAGATGGGGAGGGAGGGAGGTGATGACTCAGCAGATACCCAAATGACAAGAGACCACAGTAATGGCTGGACCTGAAGGAGGAGTGCCTGGGGCAGAGGGAGGATGAGCTTGGCCGGTGGAAGAACTGGAAAGGGACTCACTGATTTTACAGGCTTATTCTCTGGGAGAAAGCACAGACTGGGCAGAGGCCTATCATGGAGGACCTTGAAAGCTCTGGTAGTTTGCGTTTCCTTTTAAGATTGGTGGCTGGACCAAGAAGAGACTTGATACCCTATGAGCATATACAGGGGAAGGAGGTCCCCCTCAGTCACAGTCATAGGGGAGGGGAGTAAGGGGAAAATGGGAGGGAGGGAGAAATGGGAGGATACAAGGGGTGGGATAACAATTTAGATGTAATATGAATAAATTAATAAAATATATTTTTAAAAAAGATTGGTGGCGGGACGTGGTGGTGCACACCTATAATCCCAGCACTTGGGAGGCAGAGGCAGGTGGATTGCTGTGAGTTCAAGGCCAGCTTAGTCTGCATCAAGAGTTCTAAGACAGACAAGGCTACATGGTGAAACTCTTATCTTAAAAAAGAAATGTTTACCTGGACCAGTGTAAGGAGTGAAGTTGAAGGGGCCAAGAGTAGTTCTGGTAACTTGGTAAACCCCCACACCTTGGCCCTTGATTCCCGGGGTGATAGTGAAGATGATTTCTACTTTCAACCTGGCTGTGCTCGCCTTTTCTCTTCCCTCCCATCTCCTCTCCTCCCATCCTCTTCTCTGCTCCTTCCCTCCCTCCTCCTGTTTCCAGATAGAGCCTCATGTAGCCCAGGCTAGCCCCAAACCCATTGTGTGGCCAAAGAAGGCCTTGAATATCTGCTCCTCCTGCCTTTTTCACCTCTGGGATTATAGGTGAGAACTTCTGCGTCCAGTTGCTCGGGGGGGTGGGGGGGGGTGGGGGGGGGGGTGGTAAGTGCCGTACCAACCCAACCCCCGACTTTTCTATAGGCTGGACGCAGCAGATGAAAGTCCAGCCTCTCTGTTACACTTGTGTATTGCTGGATCTGCTTCCTGAAGGTCTGATAAACTTCATCCTTTCAGCTTGCAGCAGTACATTTCAGTTTGCTTTTTCTTGGGTTTTTGTTTGTTTGTTTGTTTGCTTTTCCAAAACAGGGTTTCTCTGTGTAGCCTTGGCTGTCCTGGACTCGCTTTGTAGACCAAGCTATCCTTGAACTCACAGCGATCCACCTGCCTCTGCCTCCCGAGTGCGGGGATAAAAGGCGGGCGCCGCCACCACCCGGCCAGTTTGCTTATATTGTTATAAATACAGCAAGGGCAGGTGCCCTCTGAGGCTGGAGGCATAGGATCCCACGGAGCTGAAGCCACAGGAAGGCAGGGAGCGGCCTGCTGTGGGTGCTGGGAAAGCAACAAGTGCTCTTAACCACTGAGCCATCTCTCCAGTCCCCAGTCTGCTTTACTTTTCAGTCTTGAGATAGTCTCAGTAAATTGCTCAGGCTGGCCTTGAACTTGTTTTGTAGCTCAGGCAGGATCTGAACTTTGAATACTCCTGCCTCTGTCCCTTCCTGTACAGCTGGAGTTGCAGGCCTGTATCACCAGGCACAGCTCCGTGAGTTATAGTTTTAAGCTTGTTTCTGGGAACCTCGTGGGTTAGAACTGCAGCCCTTCAGAGGTGTATACTAGTTTTTACAAGTTAGTGGAGTTTTCCCTACAAGGATCTCACTAATTTCAGTTTTCTACACCTGTAAACCCAGTATTCTAAAAGCCGAGGCAGGCAGGTCTTGAGCCTAAACTGTCTCAAACACAGAACCAAAAAAAAAAAAAATTTTTTTTTTTTTTCTGCTGGAGGATTTTTGAGCTATGTGGGATACAGTAGGTGTATTTATTTTTCCTTTAGTCCCACTACTCAGGAGGCAAAGGGGCAGGGGCATGTCTAAGTTTGAGGCCAGCCTGGTCTATAGAGTGAATTCCAGGACAGCCAAGGCTACACAGTGAAACCCTGTCTTGAGGGGGGGGGGGGTGAAGAAAGGAAGAAAAAAAATAAGAAAAAAAGAATGAAATCTGTCAAAGTATTTGTCAGTATCTGTCAAAGTAAGGGTGAAAACAAAATACAAGAAAACCACTGGGCAACGGGGTGATTTTGGAAGTATTGGTGTCCCTTCATCACCTTTGAGGGAGGACAGAAGGGCTGAAAAAAAAAGATGGGCTCATCAGGGTGGAGATGGCAAGTCACACTTGCCTTTGATCCCAGCACTCAGGAGGCAGAGGCAGGGGGATCTCTGTGAGTGCAAGGCCTGTGAGCCGTCTCTCCAGCCACCCAACATGTGGATTTTGAAGATGAAATTAAGGCCGTTAGGACAGACGGGAGAGAAGAGGGTAACAGAAGAGTGCAAAAATCCAGAAAAGCCAGAGGAGACCGGACAGAGGGCGTGAACGGGCGTGGTCAGGGCAGAGTGCTGAGGCCAGAGTGCAAGTGGATACTGGCTCTCCAGTGGTGGCCCTGGATACAGGCTGTGGAGGCTGAGGCTGCCTCAACAGAGCTGGCAGCCACACTTTGGTGGATTGAGCATAAACCAGTGAGGTGAGGAACAGAGGGAAGAGGGCCCCAGCCTCTGCTTTCCTTTCCAGCACTGGATTCTCTCTATATGGCTGTGAGAAAATGCACTAACTTCTGGTCCCCATTCCTGTGATATTCTGAGGCCTTGGGTTTCTTTTTAGGAACTCTGAGGAAAGGTCTGTGTTCTAGGACCCTGAATCCAAACTTATTTTATATGACTCAGTGGTGGAGAATAAGTCAGGGCAAGAGGAATATCTAGAATTTTCTTTTTTTCCCCCCTAGAATATTCTAGCTTCTGGGGAAGGAAAGAGGAAGAAGGCAATAGAGGCGAGCAGAGATGGAGTAGCTGGGTAGTAGTTCATTTGGTAGTGGACTTGCCTGACATATTTGAAGCTTTGGGTTTTATCCCCAGCACCGAATAAACTAGGCATGGTGGCACCTGTAAACCTACCACTTGGTAAGTGGAGGCAGGAAGGTCAGAAGTTCAAGGCCATCCTCAATTATATATCAAGTTCAAGGTCTGGGCTACTAGTGACTATTTCTCACATCTATACACCCCTACTCTCCCAAAAGCCCCACTCTTCTGAGTGTTGTAGTGCACACCTTTAATCCCAGCACTTGGGAGGCAGAGAGAGGAGGATCTGTGAGTTCAAGACTAGCCTGGTCTACATAGGTTTCCAATCCAGCCAGTGAGACCCTGTCTCAAACAAATGAAATAAAAATGAAGCCGAGCATGGTGGCAGGACCCTGAGGTTACAGTGGTGCTGGAGGCTGAGGCAGGAGGATCCCTTGAAAGCCGGGCTGTGGTGTGGTGGCGTGCACCTTCAATCCCAGCACTCAGACTCAGGAGGCAGAGGCCAGCCTGGTCTACAAAGCGAGTCCAGGACAGCCAGGACTACAAGGGAGGGAGGGGACAGGGGAAGAGGATCCCTTGAGTGCAGAGATTTAAGGCCAGCTGAGGCAATTTAACAAGACCTTGCATCAAAATAAAAGGAAGAACAGGTCTGAGACTAGAGCTCCTTAGTAGCGCACATGTCTAGCATGCACTAGGACTAACAATGAATGAGAGTGTCTTGCTGAGCACCTCTTCTGAGTTAGTACAGTGTGAGGTCGGAAGGAAACAGTACCGAAGCAAATAGCAAGTATTTATTGACTGCTTATGCAATGCCACGTCCTGTGTTAGGCACTTAGTGTACATCCTGCTCTCAAGGCTTGCTGGCGTAGCTTTTTATTGACAGGATAGTTTGATGACTCGCTAAAGGTCCCAGGGTTGTCAGTGAGCTCCTGACACTCAGCCCTTGTTTCTGCTATAGCTTCTCCTGTCTTCCCTGCCCCACCCCCACACCACCCCGCCTCAGCCTTGTAGCTTCTCTGGGTTAGGTCAGACATGGTGAGGTGTGTGTGTGTGTGTGTGTGTGTGTGTGTGTGTGTGTGTGTGTGTGGTGGTTGTGGTGGACATGGTGAGTCGGGCTGAGTGGGTCATCACTGTCCTACTTCCTGTAAGCCCGTCCTGTCCTTGGCCTGAGAAAGGACACGTTGTAGTGGGCAGATGTGGGCTGGGACGATAGTGCCACGTCACTGATGACTGTGTGTTCCTATCAGCCACCGTCCAAAGCTCGTCACAGCTCCTGTCTCTTCACATTTATATCCCTGTATCCCCATTGAGAACGAAACAGCTGGGATTGTGTCTCATGAACTAAAAACGTGTTTCCTTCCTTCTCAGGGCCCTCCTCAGGGTCACCTGAGAACACAGCTGGTTTCTGAAATGCTCTTCTCACATGTCCAGGATTTCCCCTGTGCTTCCAGAAAAAGGGAGAGGCCTGCCTCTGTGACAACATACAGAGCAGGAGGAAACAGCCCAGGGACCGTTTTCTTCTGTTGTGAGGCGAGGAAGGAGATGGGCTCATTGCCGACCAGTGAGTGAGTCAGTGAGTACATTAGCAAACTCTGTAGGGTGGCAGAACCCCAGAGTAGAGCCCCACAGGAAGAGCCTCCTGTCCGGTCTAATGTAGCAATCAGCAGCACTGAAGATGTGAAGGGTCCACAGAGCTATGTGTGTAAGGATGCTCGCTAGAATGTTCTAGTATTAGCAGTGCAGTAATAGATGCCCATCTGGGGCAGGGTGGGGCAGATGAAGTCTGTGGCCGTTAAGCAGTGGGTGGAGGGCCTGTGAGACGTGGATATAGAAAAGTGCTCAGGGATAACTGTGTAGGGCAAGGAGTGTGATGGGACACACTTGTAATCCTAGGAGCAACCAGAGTTCAGACCCAGCCTGGACTAACACACACACACACACACACACACACACACACACACACACACACACACACACACGTACATGAGGGGCAGGGGGAACAGGGAGAGAAGGAGAGAAAAAGAGAAAGCAATTGTTTAGGAACTTTAAAGCAAGGCATTGAACCATGTATGCGTCTAAAACCATACATATATTTTGGAAATACACAGGAGAAACTGCTAACCGGCTGCTTTTAAAGCATAGAAATAGCGTTTTGTGTGAGGAGTAAGACTTTTTTTTTTTTTTTTTTTCTTAAGGTCTTTCTTTCTTTTTTTTTTTTTTTTTTTCCTTTTTTTTCTTTTTGGTGTTCCAAGACAGGGTTTCTCTGTGTAATAGCCCTGGTTGTCCTGGAACTCTCTTTGTAGACCAGGCTGGCCTTGAACTCACAGAGATTGGCCTACCTCTGCCTCCCAAGTGCTGGGATTACAGGCATGTGCTACCATGCCTGGCTGGGAAGATCAGCAAGTCCTGGTGTTGCTAATAAGGTAACTCCAGAGGAGTGATGACTTAAACTTTAAGGTGAATTAAAAATTATGAGCCTTAGCTGGGCATGATGGCGCACACCTTTAATCCCAGCACTTGGGAGGTAGAGGCAGGCGGATCACTGTGAGTCCAAAGCCAGCCTGGTCTACAAAGTGAGTCCAGGACAGCCAAAGCTACACAGAGAAACCCTGTCTCAAAAATACAACAACAACAAAAACCCCAAAAACAAAAATTAGGAGCCTTGAGCCAGGTGTAGTGGCGCATGCCTGTAATCCCAGCACTCAGGAAGCAGAGGCAGGTGGATCCCTGTGAGTTCGAGGCCAGCCTGGTCTACAAAGTGAGTCTAGTACAGCAAGGGATACACACAGAGAAACCCTGTTTCAAAAAAATCAAAAATAAACAAATAAGGAGCCTTAGAAGGTGTTTTTGGATATTGAACAGAAAGTATAAAGGTAATACTTCAAAGAGAAAACAGATAAAGTTGACTTTGAGCCAAGGAGAGAGTGTTACATAAAGCATGAAGTGTTGAAGGTCCAGTGGAGGACCAGGAGAAAGAAGATGGGCCAGTATGACATCTGTTGCAGAGGGAGCCGAGGCAGGAGGACCAGGGGACTGAGAGACAGACAGGCTGGAGCTGGAGCCCAGTGGAGTGAGAGACCCTGGTTCCATCCTTAGCAGCAACCTCAAAAAAAAAAAAAAAAAAAAAAAGGAAAGGCCTGGAGAGATGGCTTAGCTGTTAAGAGCACTGACTGCTTTTCCAGAGGTCCTGAGTTCAATTCTCAGCAACCACATGGTGGCTCATGACCATTTGTAATGGGATTTGATGTTCTCACCTGTCATACATGCAAATAGAACACTCAAATAAATAAATATTAAAAAAAGAAAAAAGAAAAAAGTGAGACTGGAAAGAGATTAGAATTAGATGATTCCAGGCATTGAGGTGCAGGTATTCAAAGGAGACTGCTGGAGCCTAGAATGGGCCAGAGGGTGGTGGTGGTGGTGGTGGTGGTGGTGTGTGTGTGTGTGTGTGTGTGTGTGTGTTTCAGAGACAGTTCTGGCTGGCTGTCGGAGGTAGGGTTGGGGAAGAGAGATGATGAGATAGGTTTTCATTTTGAATTCCTCTTCCCAGGATGGTAAAACACCGTAGGGATTGATTGATTGATTGATTGATTGATTGATTGATTTATGTCTGTTAAATGTTCTATGCTTGTACATGTGGTGTGTGTATGTGTGTGGTGTGTTGTATATGTGTCCTTATATATGCCAGAGCATGTTCTCATGTGTGGAGGTTGGAGTATGCCATGAGGGGGTCTTCCTCAGCCGCTTCTCACTGTATCTTTTGAGACAGGGTCTCTCTGAACCTCAGCTTTTTTTTTTTGACTAAGGAGACTGGCAGATCCAGGCATTGCTCTAGTTCTGCCTCCCCAGCACTGGGGTTACAGGTGCCTACTGCCACATCTGACTTGTGCTTCGTGGCTGGAAAGCAAAACTTAGGTCCTGTGCTTTCATACTAAGCTGTCTCCTCAACCTGCTGTTAGCTTTGTTTGCATACGGTATTCATTCCGCTCTTTTGGTTGGGGGCAGGAGGGTGGTCCTATGAATTCAACCTGGTACCTGGAATGCAAGTTAGGCAAGAACTTTACCATTGTGATAGATACTCCTTCATTAATTTATTAACCTAACCTCCTCCCTCCTTTCCTCCCTCCCTCTCTTTTCTGAGACTGGGTCTCACTCTGTGGCACTGGCCTGGAACTCTCCATGCGGACCAGGCAGGCCTTCCTCTGCCCCCTTTACTGTGAGCAGAGCAGAGCTGGTCCCCATCCTCACAGGAGACAGATACCGAAGAAAACCAGCAAGAGAGTTTCCTGTGCTTTAGGTACTCAGAGGGCATTTGTGTCTATGTCTCCCAGAGCAGTCCTTTTCCGTACCACTGAATTTGGAAGGGCCGTGTGCCAACTGGTAAGGGCATCATTTATCAAACATGTTATTGTTGTCGAGTGGTAGTGGCGCACCCCTTTAATCCCAGCACTCGGGAGGCAGAGGCAGGTAGATCCCTGTGAGTTCGAGGCCAGCCTGGTCTACAATGCAAGTCCAGGACAGCCAAGGTTACACAGAGAAACCCTGTCTCAAAAAAACAAACAAACAAAACACGTTATTGTTGATGATAGTTTCAGTTGTTTTGTTTTGTTTTCCTTTGAGAGGTGTAGCCTGGGTTAGCTTTACATTCACAGTGTTTTTGCATCAATCTTCCGGCATGTGCTATCATGTCTGGTTCAAGATTGTATCACTTAATGAAAAAAAGAAAACCAACAACTTCACAGTACGTGATATACTTTTATGAAAACGTCTTTATAAAACCATCAATACATAGTGGATATATGCCAATAAAAAATAAACAGGGTGAGTAGGGCGAGGTGGAGCGATGACTCAGAGTTTGAGAGCACTGGCTGTTCTTATTGAGGACATGAGTTTGGTTCCAGCAGCCACTTGGCAGCTCACAACTTACTGTCTGTAACGCCAGTTTCAGGGGAATCCAACACCTTCTTCTGGCTCTGAGGGCACCAGGCACATGTGTGGTGCACATACGTGCATGAAGGCAAAACGTTCATTCATGCAAAATTCATGTAGCTCGGTGGTTACGGCGCTTGAGGTGACAAGTGTGAGGACCAGTGATGTCGTAGGCAGAATCCACATTAATACTGGGTAGGCATGGTGGTCTGTCTATAGTTTCAGCTCCTGAAAGGTGAAGGTAGGATCACCAGAGCAAACTGCCTAGCCAGACAAGCTGTCAGAGAGCTCTGGCTCAACCAAGATTCCTTCCTTAATAAATAAGATGGACCTGCTATTGAGGAGGGCCCCAGATGATAATCTCAGGCCTATACATACACATGACCACACATGTAAACACTCATGCACCTAAGTATGCACATGACATACTGTACAGGCTTGTTTGTTTGTTTTGAGACAGGGTTTCTGTGTGTAGCCCTGGCTGTCCTGGAACTTGCTGTGTAGACCAGGCTGGCCTCAAACTCACAGAGATCCACCTGTCTCTGCCTCCCAACTGCTGGGGTTAAAGGCGAAGGCATGTGCCACGATGTCCAGCATGTGCAAGTTAATTTTATGTCAACTTGACACAAGATAAAGTCTTCTGAGAGTAGAGAGTCTCACTTGAGAAAGATGTCGCCATAAGACTAGGCTATTGGCAAGCCTGTAGAAAATTTCTTTTTTTTTCTTTTTCTTTTTTCTTTCTTTATTTTTTTGGGGGTGGGGGGGTTTCGAGACAGGGTCTTCCTGTGTAGCCTTTACTGTCCTGAACTCTCGTTGTAGACCAGGCTGGCCTTGAACTCACAATGATCTGCCTGCTTCTGCCTCCCAAGTGCTGGGATTAAAGGTGTGCACACCACTGCCCATTGAGAATTTCTTAATTAGTGACTAATGGGGGAAAGCTAGCCCATTTTGGGTGGTGCCATCCCTGGGCTGGTGGTCTTGGGGTCTCTAAGGAAGCAGGCTGAGCAAGCCATGAGGAACAGGAACAAGCCAGTAAGCAGCATCCTTCCCTGGCCTCAGCATCAGCTCCTACCTTTAGGTTCCTGCCTTACATAAGTTCCTGCTCTGACTACTTTTGATAATGAACTGTTAGACCGAAGTGTGAGTGAAAGAAACTCTTTTCTCCCAAAGTTGCTTCTGGTCATGATGTTCCAGCACAGCAATAGCAACCCTAATTAAGGTATATATACATTTAAAAAAAAAAAAAAAAAAAAAAAAAAAAAAAGAGAGACCTTCAATGAATGACCATTCATTCATTCATTGTTTTTCTACACATATTTATGGAGTAACACTCACTAAGGCTATGAATTTCCAATCCCTCATGCTCAGAATCTATCAGAACAGCCAGCAGTGTAAACAAATAGCGATTAATACGGGGTAAATGCATGTGATACACACTAGGTTTTGTGGGAACCCCTAAGTGTGTGTGCAAGGGTAGGTGGCTGGCAGGGAAATCTCCCTAATGACAATAATGGCACAGTTGTCTTTATAGGTATGCAAGACACAGTATGAATTATTTGTTTTGTACAAAAGGAAGGACTGAAGAGACAGCTCAACAGTGCAGAAAACTCCAATTCCCAGCCTTCACGTGGTGACTCCCAAAAGAAACTTGTTATTCAAAGACCTGAACACTGGAGACCTTCACACTTCTTAGGTGGTAGAGCCAGGAAAATAAGATTTATCATTTTATACCTCATGAAGCTATCAATCAAAATATGAAGAATTCCAGACGCAGTAGTAGGAGCTAAGTGCCCTAGCTACTGCAGGCGAAGGTGGGCAGGTTGCTTGAGTCGGCCTCAATAAACAAACAAACAAACAAACAAACATAAAGATTAAGGAATAAAAGTAAAGCCATTTTCATATATGAAGGTCCGAGAAATTTACCACCTGCATTTCTCTTTTTAGGAACCTACTGGAGGACTTAGCCCAAGGAAATCAGGAAAATGATTGGATGCCAAGAGACCGACAAGAGCTAGGCAGGTTGCGTTGGCCTGGTAAGGAGTCTGGTCCAGACTTCATTGAGGTATCCTTTTTCCCTTTCTTTCTGGGGGCGCTGGGGATCAGACCAGGGCCTTGGCACACAAAGCAAGTTCTGTTGAGCTACGTTCCCACCTGGCAAGACAGAATTACTTTTTATAAAAATAATAGAATGGTGTCCTAAAAAAATTTTTTTTTGAAGGTCTCCACTTGATCAGTTTCACTGGGTAGACAGTCTAGAATAATTCACTCAAGGTTGCTCAGTCCAACTTATTGGAGTCTATGTCCTTCAAGTACTGACGGCACATGGTGAGCCTGTATTTCCGGATCAGACTGTAGCTGTTAGAGCAAAGGCTGCAGGAGCGAGAACCCTGGCCAAACTTCCATGGGTGACTCCAGCAGAGCTGCTGGTGACCCATCTTGCCTTCAGACAGCCAAAAGGCTTGAGTCCTTTTTATTTTTTTTTCTTTTCTTTCTTTCTTTCTTTCTTTCTTTCTTTCTTTTTTTTTTTTTTTTTTTAAGTCTGAGTCTCTAAGCCCAGCACTTGGGAGGCAGAGAGGCAGAGCCAGAGGCAAGTAGATTTCCAAGTTGAAGGCCAACCTGGTCTACAGATCAAGTTCCAGGACAGCCAGGGCTACAGAGAGAAACCCTATCTTGAAAACAACAACAATAACAAAAAAAGAGGGGTTAGCTCAAACTACTGTACCAACCAAGGACAATGCATGCAGTAAACCTAGACCCCCTATTCAGATCTAGCCAATGGACAGCACATTCTCCACATTGTGTGGAGAGTGCAGACTGACTCTGACATGAACTCTGGTGCCTTCTATTTGACCACTTCCCCTTGGCGGGGTGGCCTGGTGGCACTCAGAGGAAGGGTAAGCAGGCTACCAGGATGAGACCTGATAGGCTGTGATCATATGGTGGGGGAGGAGGTCCCTGTCACAGACCTTGGGGAGGGAATAGGGTGAAAAAAGGAGGGAGGGAGAGGAGAACGGGAAGATACTAGTGAGGGGATAACAAATGAGATGTAATCTGAATAAATTATTTATTTATTTATTTATTTTCTGAGACTTGCCTTGTAGACCAGGTTGTCCTTGAACTCACAGCGATCCACCTGCCTCTGCCTCCCAAGTGCTGGGATTAAAGGTGTGTGCCACCATGCCTGATCCAATATTTTTATGTTTTTTTACTTTGAAAAGCATTCTAGAGGGCTAGAGAAGTAGCTCAGCGGTTAAGAAACTGTCTGCTATTCCAGAGGTCCTGAGTTCAATTCCCAGCAACCACATGGTGTCTCACAACCATCTGTAATGTGATCTGATGCCCTTTTCTAGCAAACAGATGTACATGGGATAGAGCACTCCTATGCATAAAATAAATAAATATTTAAAAAGAAAAGAAAAGAAAAGCATTCTAAGCCAGGCGATGGTGGCGCAAGCCTTTAATCCCAGCACTTGGGAGGCAGAGGCAGGTGGATCGCTGTGAGTTCGAGGCCAGCCTGGTCTACAAAGCGAGTCCAAGACAGCCAAAGCTACACAGAGAAACCCTGTCTCAAAAAACAAAACAACAACAGAAGAAAAAGAAAAAAGAAAGAAAAGCATTCTACTGCCTTTTCTTTTTTTATGTCTGGAAACTAGTGTTAATTGGAAAAACTGCAAAAGATGTAGACTCCCATCTTATGATGGGGTTTCCATCCCCACAAATCCACTGGACATTGAAAGCACATTAAATGCACTTCACTGCTCATCGTAGCAGCACTATCTTTCTGGCATGCTAGTAGCTTCCCAGCATCATGAGAGGATCTGTCTGTACACTGATAGCCCAGGAAGGGTTTAAATTAGAAGAGAGGAAATATGTTTTCTACTTATTTGGTAGAAGTATTATATTACTTTGGACCATCTTGCAGTTTGAGGCAAATCATTGAACCATCATAAGCTGAGCCATCTGTGTTCTTTAAGCAGCTTTGTGTAATTTGGCAGAGCCCTGGGAGATGCTGAGTCAGTAGGTTAAAGGATTGTTACTGGACTCAGGATGGCTCATGCATATAATCTCAGTATTTAAGAAGCAGAGTTCGAGGCCAGCCTGGTCTACAAAAGGAGTCCAAGACAGCTGAGGCTACACTGAGAAACCCTGTCTTGAAAAAACAAACAAATTAAAAAAGAAGAAGGAGGGGGAGGAGAGGAGAAGGAAGGGGAGGAAGAGGAGGGGGAAGAGGAGGAGGAGGAGGAGGGGGAGGAGGAGAAAGGAAGATTGTTATAATTTAGCAGCCACCCAGTTAGAATGTGTGTCAGAGCTTCATACTAAGACCCTGTTTACAAAAAGAAAACAGAAAGAAATTAAGAAAGTCCAAATAAAAACAAAGACTTTATAGGGATTTTGAGGCTGTGCCCAGTGGCTATGAGATGTGGGAACTTCTGGGGTGCAGTATACTGGAGAGTGAGGTAGTGGACAACCTTAATTCCAGCACTCAGGAAGCAGAGGCAGGCAGATCTCTGAGGCCAGCCAGGTCTGATAGTGAGCTCCAGGACAGCCAGGGCTATGTAGAGAGACCCTGTCAATAATGGTAATGATAATAACGATGATGATGATGGTGATGATGATAGAAGGTGAAGGTGGAGAGGTGAGAAAACTCCTCTTCCTACAAGAGTTCAACAACACTTCATTGCTCCAGTCTCCCTCACAGCAAGGGTGATCCCAGACAGCACTTAAGCTAGATAGACTTCCGTCATGCTGCCTTTGCCCAGGTACTCTGCACTCTTTTTATTTATTTGTTTGTTTGATTGGTTTTTCGAGACAGGGTTTCTCTGTGTAGCCTTGGCTGTCCTGGACTCGCTTTGTAGACCAGGCTGGCCTCGAACTCACCGAGTCCCACCTGCCTCTGCCTCCGGAGCGCTGGGATTAAAAGGCTTGCGCCACCACGCCTGGCCATTCTGCACTCTTATCACTGGGAATGGTGGGAATCAGTAAAGGTGTGAACCATGGCTGGGAGAAGGCTGTCTCTCTGTCTCTGTCTCCTTTCTCTCCCTCTTTCTCTCTGCGCGCATGCTCAGTAGCTTTCCACACTATTTAAGAGCATGTTATATTTGAGATCTCCTACTGAAGCCAGAGCAGGCGTCCAGGTTCCCTAAATCAAAAGCCACAGAAAACCTTTCAGCCATGAGCTCTCTGATAGGAACTCTCTTCCCCCAAATCTGCATTTCACACAAAACCACTTAAAATGCCTGCATGCAAGCCAGGCCATGGTTTTGCTGGTTTGCTGGCCATAAAGATGGGGCATTCTCTCCAATCCCGGACCAGCCAGGATTGGACCAACCTTCCAACAGAGGGTTTTTAAGTAGTAGTGCTCTAGAGTTGGCGGGTGACCTGGAAAATTGCTTTTGCTTTGTTATGTTATGCTGCTAATGGTCCGCCCGTTTAAAACTCACTCTCAGAAACTTTCTCCAAACTAAATGGGGAAGGAGGTAGCAGTTTGTTTTTTGCTTTTTGCTTGTTTGTTCATTTGCTTTTAAGAAAGAAAGAGCAGGGCAGCAATGGTGCATGTCTTTAATCCCAGCACTTGGGAGGCAGAGACAGGTGAATCTCTGTGAGTTCGAGGCCAGCCTGGTCTACAAAGCGAGTCCAGGACAGCCAAGGCTACACAGAGAAACCCTGTCTTGAAACACCCCCCCCCCCCACAAAAAAAAGAAAGAAAGAAGACGAAGGGAGAAAGAAAAGAAAAGCAAATAAAACAATATCTGAAGGATTTGGGAAGCGAGGATTCAAGCTGCTCAGGCCCCTGTGGGAACAAGGAAGGGGTCTATGTCTGTAACACCCAGCCTCTGCATGTAACTACCATGCAGTATGGTACACTTTGTAGCCCTGGCTGTCCTGGAACTCACTCTGTGGACCAGGCTTGTCTTGAACTCAGAGCTCCATCTGTCTCTGGGTTTGGGGGTAAAAGGTGTACATGATATGGTGTGTGTGTGGGGGGGGCGGTGTTAGCAAGCCCAGAACCATTTGCAGGCTGGGCAACAAACTACACTCCCAGCCCAAAGGTGATAATGTTTAAATAAATAATAGCCCAATCACTATTGCATTTGGAGGAGCACAGGCCCCTGGATGACTTTTACTTCCGGAGACCAAGTCAATGTGTGAGCACTATTGAGCTGGTTAGCGAAGGCACTTTCCTTCCTCAGCTGTTAGGTGAGGTTAATGACTGCCTGGGGTCTTGTACTTGTAGTTCTAAAGCTGCCAATTACCTTGTACTGCATGTGCCAGGTACATGGCTGAGGCCTTGGCTTTATTAGTGCATTTAATTCTCACCATCAACTCCGTTTTCAAGAAAAGGGAAGGGAGGCTTAGAGAAAATAGGAGAACTGGCTGTATCACTGAGTTCTCTGACTCCTTAGCTTCTGCTCTGAAGCCGGATATTTTGCTCTTTTCTTTCTTTCTTTCTTTCTAAAATTTATTTATTTATTTTATTATGTATACAATGTTCTGCCTGCATGTGTGACTGTCCACCAGCTCTCATATTAGATGGTTGTGAGCCACCATGTGGTTGCTGGGAATTGAACTCAGGACCTCTGGAAGAGCAGACAGTGCTCTTAACCACTGAGCCATCTCTCCAGCCCCTATTTTGCTCTTTCTAAATCAAAGCTATAAGAAAACATAAATAAGAGAAGTCATAGAGTGGGGAGATGATCTCTTAGAGTCCAGCGTAGCAGCTGTTGTTGTTGGCCCAGGTCATGTACTTGCTAAATCAGTTGTTCCTTATTGGAGGAGACTGTTTTCCAGGTGATGTTATAAGCAGACACTCTCACCCCCCAGCTTTTTTTTTTTTTCCTGGACTTAGGTTCTGACTGTTGGAACCATTTTCCCATTTCACACAAATGCTGTCACCTCTCATCTGTTGAAGCCTGAAGCTCTCAACTCTGCTTTCTGGAATCCAGCACTCTTCTTGGGACAGGAAGGTGAGACTATAGGTAAGAGATCATCTATAGAGGGACTGTGGCAACTGTGGCAGAAATGGTGGAGCCATCATGCTCAGAGGGAGACCTGGAGAAGTGGCCTGCAAGGCGTCAACTCTCCCACATGAGAGTTCTAGGATCTGGCCTCAGTTTTGATGATTCCCCTTTTAAGATTGATTTCATTGGCACATGCCTGTAATCCCAGCACTCGGGCGGCAGATGCAGACAGATCTCTCTGAGTTCGGGGCCAGCCTGGTCTACAAAGTGAGTCCAGGACAGCCGAGGCTACACAGAGAAACCCTGTCTTGAAAAAAAAAATTGATTTCATTATACTACATGGGTCCAGGGAGATGGCTTAGTGGTTAAAGCACAGGCTGCTCTTCCAGATGATCCAGGTTCAGTTCCCAGCCTGTATGGCAACAGGCAACTCCAGATCATAGGATCTGATGTCCTCTTCTGGCCTTCAGAAGCATCAGGTATCTGAGTGTTATACAAACACACATGGAGGCAAAACTTACACATAAAGTAAAAGTTAAAACAAGTTTTTAAAGCCAGGCGTGGTGACACACACCTTTAATCCCAGCGCTGAGGAGGCAGAGGCAGGCCGATCACTGTGAGTTCAAGGACAACTTGGTCTACAAAGTGAGTCCAGGACAGCATAGGCTACACAGAGAAACCCTGTCTCAAAAAACAAACAAACAAACAAACAAACAAAACAAAACAAAAAAACCCCAAGTTTTTAAAAAGTTTTATTTCATCATAGTAGTGTGCTTGCTTGGCCCACACAAAGCCCTGCATTTGTTCCCCAGTGGTTTTGGACACTATCCCTTGTGAATGTAATTTGCACCCAGATTTGTGAAATACAAAATTTTGTTCACATCTTCTAGAGAGACTACTGAGGCCTAGAGAGGCCCCGAGGATGCCTTACAGCTGGGGATGGGAAGAGGCACTGTTTCCACATTCAGCATATAGCCAGGTGTGGTGGTGCACACTTACACTGCTAGCACCCTGTGGAGGCAGGAGGACCAGTTACATAGGTGTTCGAATGCAGCCTAGGCTACAAGGGACCATTTTCAAACAGAACAAAAGCAAGCATTTAAAACAAACAAACTATTGTGCATCTATTTATTTGTGTGTCTGCATGCCTGCCTGCCACAGCAAGATAGGAGAGGTCAAAGGAAAACTTTCAGGAGTCCTTTCTCCGCTTTCACTGTGTGGCAGCACGCCTCCTGCTTCTGCGGCTTGGTTCTGCAGGCCTCTAGCTCCTCAGGCCCTGCCTCCTGCTTCCCTTCTCTCAGTAGGAGTGCTGGGATTGTGGAGGAATGCTTCCACATTCAGTGTGTTATAGGTTCCTAAGATGGAAGGTTTCTAAGAAGGTTGGCAAAGCAAGTGCTTTTGTTAAAAGCTGTCATTCTGGCCAGGCCTGGTGGCATACACCTTTAATTCTAGCACTTGGAAGGCAGAGACAGAGGCGGGATTATTGCTGTGAGTTCAAGGCCAGCCTGGTCTACAAAGTGAGTCCAGGACAGCCAAGGCTACACAGAGAAACCCTGTCTCAAAAAACTAACTAAATAAATAAATAAATAATAAAAATAGCACGTGGGAGGCAGAGGCAAGTGGATCACTTGTGAGTTTGAGGCCAGCCTGGTCTACAAAGGGAGTCTAGGACAGCCAAGAATACACAGAAAAACCTTGTCTCCAAAAACCAAACACACACACACACACATTAAATAAATAAGTAAAAAAAAAAAAAAAAAAAAAAAAAGAGGTGTCATTCTGGCTCACCATTGTTCTTAAAGAAAAACCTATTGCAGGACTATTACCGCATTTTACATAATGTGGAGATTAAAGCAGAGAGTATACAGTGGTCCTGGTGTAGATCTCTGTGAGTTTGAAGCCAACCCTGTTGAGTCTGTTCTTCCAAGGGATTTTGGTGTTTGTGGGTTTACACTCTCCTTCCTCCATGCGCTGCACTGGGACCTGAACACTGCAGGACGATCCTACTCTGGACTGTCTATCTTCCGCCTCCTTCCTCCCCTCCCTTAAGGGTAGCTCACGCTGGTTGCAAACTTGTGATCCTCCTGTTTCAGCCTTCCTGGGTTCCTTCTGGTGTGTTTTTGTTTGTAGACAGGATCTCCTCACTTTAATCTGGCTAGCCTGGAGCTCACTTAGTAACCAGGCTGGACCAAAGTGGTGGACCCAAGGTGTGCACGTTTACCAGGACCACCCTATTCTACCATAAACGCTGATGACTTCCTTTTCTTCCTGTCTCTGCTCTAAGGGAGCGGTTCCTTTCCTAGGGAACTCCCCTGGCCCACACTTCTACCACGCCCTCCTCTGGGTCCTGCCTCAGGCAGCTGCACAAATGGGAAGGTGGTGACAAGGTGAAAAGGGCAGTGGTGGCCTGGGGGGGGGGGGATGTCATGGGCCGGGATGTGCCTCCCCTATTGCTGGAGCACCCAGGCAGTTGTTTCCTCCTTGTGTCCTGCCAAATGGTTTCTCTGACTGAAGCAGAACCTCAGGCTTTATGGGAATCATCTTGGAAGGATCCAGAGACTCAGCAGGAGACCAAAAAGACTGTTTTCATAGGGCTGCCCTCTGTCACTTGGGACCACCCTTTGTCACCGGAAACCCGCCTCTTCTGAGACCTTATTAGCTACCTGACCCTGACCAAGTTATGCTTTCTCCCTGTACCTGTTTCCTTATCTGAAAAGTGGGAATGGTCAGTATACCTATCCTATTGGGCAGTTCTTCTTGTAAGTTAAATTAGAGGAAATGTTTATGATGCTAAGGACTCAGGGCCTGGCTGCCTTGAAACCCAAACTTCAAATTTTTCTAGGTCTCTGGTTCTGAATACTCAGGTTTTTAAATTTTTAATTTAATTTTTTGGTGTTGTTGTTATTTGGTTGGTTCGTTGGTTGTTGTTATTGAGACAGTGTCTACTGCAGATCCCTGGCTAAACTGGAATTTCCTATGTAGAGCAGGCTAGCCCTGAACTCAGGGAACCACCTGCCTCTGTCTCCCCGGTGCTGGATTAAAGGAGCATCACTACTCCAGGCCATGGGTTTTTGTTTTTTTAAGTTAACCGTTGAACTAACTTGGGGGGTCACAAGAAGTCAAAATAGGTGAGTTGTCCTTTAAAACTGCCAAATTAACAGTTTAAAAAGACAAAGGCTTACTCATTGTGGCCACATTGGGGAAAGAGGCCAAGGGATCCAGTGACCCCCGTGATCAGAGTATGTACCCGAAGAATCAAGTTCAGTAGACAGTGCTAGAGATAAAACCTAATCAAAGCAAGTTCGCAGCCTCAGCTCAGGGGGACCAGGGTTTCTGGAAAATTCTTTTGAGAATTCTAATTTGCATCCAGAGAGAACTCCTGGAAGCTCAGGAGACCCCGGGGACGTCCTCCGGGTGTTGATGGGCGCTTCCTCCTCTTTCCTGACAATACCGCTTCGACCCTTCAACACAGTTTTTTTAGGGGTAGGGCCTTCGTCTCCGGTGAGCTGAGCACCTCCTCAGAGTTGTTACACAGAACAGCTGTTCTGATATTAGTCTATAGGCGGGAAGCACTCCACCCACCCATCGTTCATCTTTAGAAGCTGTTAAGATGTAAGCATCCTGGGGCCAAGGACCCCGTCTGCGACATCACTGTTGTATAGTGGACCAGTTATGACCTGCACTTAGTTAAAAAAAAATAATAATAATAATTAAGTGACTGAATGAATTAAGTCCCAGGAAGACAGTTGAGTATTTTGTGTGATTCCGCCCCCCCCCCCCGCACCGCCCCCCACCCTCGCCGCCCCTTAGTCCTGAGCATCTGATTCTCATTACTTCTACAGCTCGGAAAGTCTCTCTCCCTGCCTTGGCGTCTTATAAACCTCGTGTACGCACATCGACATTTAACCATAAATCCACAGTTCGGGGGCTGGCAATTTTGAGGAAAAGGGATTGGTAGAAGGGGATCTAAAAAGTAGCCAGAGGGCCAAGACCTGCGAGGCACAGCTGTCCGGTAGGGAAAGGTACTCCGGGATGCAACAACCATCAGTGGGGATGGCCACTGTTTCCCGGGACCTTGGAGGAGGGGGCACACCGCAGGAGAGGGGACACCGTACAGGTCGTGGCCAGTAAACCACAGGAGTAGCAGCTTGTGCATTCTTGTTCGTAGGCGGCGCCTACGGGAGATAGGATGCATAGATTTGGGGTAGGGTGGGGAGCCCACTGGGAAGGGCTGCGAGGGAGGAGCCTGTGTTTGTCTCTTTAAGAACCAAGCGCTGCCCCCGCCTTGCAGGCGCCCGGAGTCTCACAAAAGAACAGGATGTTGTTGATTTGTCACCAAACCACAGAGAGGAAATGATTGTAAATTTCCTTTAAACATCCCCACCGCGGTCCGGCCGCCCCCGCTTCCGCCTCCGCCGCCCCCGCCGGGCTCAGCGCAGCAGGGCCTCTGCGCTCCTGCGGCCGCTTCGACTCCAGCTCTCCAGCCCCGGCTCCTGCGAGCCCAGGAGGGTGCACCCCCTGAGCTTATAGGAACATCCCTGCCCTCTGATTGCTGAGGGGCTTTTTAAAAAATTAAAGCCGAGGAAGGCCCACAGCCCACATGGGCGCACAGGGCTGCACGATCATGCATTGTTGGTTCTGCTTGCTGTTGGGTCCAGGAAGCACCATCCTCGCTCCGAAGCCTAATCAGGGGCCGGGATCTTGGTTTTAATATCGAGGGAGACTTGAGGCACGCGGAGATGACTTGAGTCACCAGTTCCTTTTCCCCACAACTGGTTTAGGTCACCCAGAGCTTATATGCCTTGCCAGAGAGCTACAATGCCGGGGAAACATTCTAGAAATACGGTCCCAAGCCGTGGTGGCAGTCTCAGTTGCCAGACCAAAGTAGAGACCCATAATCTCAGTTACTTCATCGGGAACACACCTGCCTCTGCAGCTGGCGTTCCCTTCTTTGAAAACCCACTTGGGTTTCAGTGCATCTGTGCCTGTCTGCCACTTCACCTCCTCCCGTCCCGTGGCTCTTGTTGCCTTCAATTTAAGATAGCTGGAATTCTCTCTTACGTTAGTTCTCTCAACCAGTGACTTGGCCCAAAAACGCAATCTACCTGCTTGGTCTGTGGTGTAAGAAGGGGCTGCCTTAGTTGCAGATAGTGTTCCTGTAGAGCAATTACTGCTTACTCTGGAATTGTCTGCCTCGGGCTTCTAGAACATTAAAAACAGCAGTTCATTCCCTAGGCATGCCCTTAATCTTTGCATGTAAAACCAGAAGGTAGATGATGCTATTTATATGGGCTGATGAGGAAGTTTCTAAGTTGAACTGGAGCCGCTCTCCCAGGCTAGACTCATTACATTCTGATTACTGGTGGGCTCCTTCTTTAATATTTGTTAATTATAAATTGGTTTAATTTCCAAATTTAGCAAATACAAGTTTAATTTTTTTTTTTAATTAACAAATTGAATTTGTTAAAATTGGTGCGGAACTAGTTACAGGGGAAGCATTGGCTGCGTCTTTTGTCTCCTCAACCTCCAGGGCCACCTGGGCAAGTCTTTGTGCCTCTCTGAGAGCTGGTGTGAGCAGTTGAGGTCCTCAGACTGGAACTATCAGTTGTCAGCTTTATGACGTCTTCTGAGTGGTCATAGAGGGGCCTTGAATGGCTTGGGGACTGGTGGGGAAGCTGAGCAATTGCCTGCACCTCATTGTGAGTGGGTGCGTGCATGTGTGCATGCATGTTGAAACTCCCCAACCCAACCTTTCATTCTACTTGAGTGGGAAAAATGAAGCTACCGGGTGCTAGACCGCTAAGGTTAAACAGCTTCTGAGCTCAGCAGGCTCTGTTCAGATTCCCAGCTATTGGAGCAATGGCAAGAGCTGCTGATGTGACTTGGCCACCAGTGCTGTCCCAGTTAATGTTAGGTATTTGCCACGTGCCATGTTCTGTGAGGAATGCTGCTCTTTTTTTTTTTTTTTTTTTTAAATATTCTTAATCCTAAGAGATGAGCAGTTGGTACTTGGGGTACCTGGTGAAGTTACATCTAACAGTGGAGAGGCCGGGGTGACACTTGTACTCCCAGGATCCCCTGGGCCTATGCATAAAGAATTCACCCACACTGGAACTCGGACTGCGGTTGCTTGCCTTCAGTCACTGTGGACAGACAAGAGGATTCTTGGTGATGGTGGCCTTGCAGAGGGATTTGCGGCCGCCTTGGCTCCTGGGCGCTGCAGCTGTCTGTCATTCTTCGGCTTGGAGCACAATTGTTGCTCGGTCTCCAGAGTGGGTCTCGGTGTTTCCACCTGTCCTTTTATAGAATTCCAGTCAAATCCCCTGGAACAGGAGTTACAGGCATCTGTGAGCTGCGTGGTGTGGGTGTTGGAGTCAAACCTAAGTCCTCTGTAAAAGCCCAAGTTAATATTTATTAAACACCCAAATACCTATTACGTGCTAGGTGCCACCATCACAGATCTTAGAGATAACAGCAGTCAACAAAACACAAACCTCCTGGGAAGTTAACAAGACCCCAAAATTACATATCTATACACAATACATACAAATATGTGCATGTGTTTGTACGTTTGTGAAATGGCAGGCTGGACTTCGGGTTATGGTTGAAATGAAGAGTGAAGGGGAGGTGTGTGTGTGTGTGTGTGTGTGTGTGTGTGTGTTGTGGGAGTTAGTTTCTTCTAGGGTGGTCAGGAAGCCTCAGTGGTCAGATGGGGTGGGGGGTTGGTGCGGCACACAGATTTTAGGAAGGAGCTTGTGCTAGGCAGTTGGGATGGCAACGGAAACAGGCTGGGGTGGGGCTGTGGCGTGCTGCACCTGCTCTGCCGCAGTCACTGTGCCTTTATGGAGCTTTATGAAGAACAAAGCTCAGAAAGGTTATGTGATTTGCCTATGACCACCCAGCTAGGTAGAAGAGGTGATATTTAAACAGCAGTCTTAGTGTCACCTCCTGAGTGCTGGGGTTATAGTAGTCATGTCCCTGGCGCTCTCTGTTCTGAATCAGCAAGCTTCTTCACACTGAGGGGGGTGGAGGGGAGGGGGACTCTTCTTTCACAAGCAAGTGGTGTTTAATTAATGATTTGGTACTTCTGGTTTCTAGAGAATTAAGCATCACATTGACCGAGGAGATAGCTAGCTCAGGACAAGCAGGAATGACACGGGCTCAAGACTCAGTTTGTTTTTGTGAATGAGAAGGAAGTAGTATGTTTGATTCTGCAAAACCCCATGTGACATTTATAGCAGAAGGGGGAGAAACACTTTAGGATTACTGTAAACAAGAGATATGGGGGACCTAGGGTAGCCTGGATCCCTCAGCACCCCCCCCCTTCATTTTAATTTCCCTGCAATAGGCCCAACACAGCGGGCTGTATTATACAACAGTAATTAAAAACACTCTGGATTAGGGAGCTGAGATTTATAGGGCAAACAGGAGCGGGGGTGGTGGGGGGGGTGAGGGTGGGGTGGTGGGGGGGGGGGCAACAGACGCTCTTTTATTCGCAGGCAGGTATTCAAATTGCCACTGTTTTCTTCCTGACACTGTCTCCTACTTGCTTAGATACCCTCCCCTTCCCGCATTATTTCCAAGCGTCTGCTCAGCCTGCTGTTGGGTGGAGTTTGTAAAGACTATAGACCTGTATTCCCTTATCCAACAGCCTAGGGAAATGCGAGTCAGAATCCAGCCTGCCGCACATGAAGAGAGCAGGGGCCAGGAGCAGAACCCAGGGTGAGCAAGTGCCAACCCTCTTCCGGTCTCCCTAGACAGCTGTCCACATGTTAGTGAAAGTGAGTGCTCCCAAAAGCGGAACACCCCCAAACACCTTTCCAGAGCAAGTGCTGTCATACTGTACTCTGTTCACAACATTGTTTTCAACTATGGCACTGGGGAAGAAGGCAACAGAAATAGAAGGGGGGAGGGTAAAAAGGTAACGGCTTTACAGTCTAGATTCTAGAACTTGCTCTAGACCCTAGAACAAGAGATAGGTGGAAATGGCTGATGAGAAATTTGGGGCCAAATTAATTTGTTTGGAGACCAAGATCGTTGTTGAGTGATTATTATAGGACAGATGCTCTGAGTGCCTACACATTGGAGAGATGACGTCATGGTTGTACATCATGCACCCTCCTGTGGGTTTCCCTCGTTGCTTGGATAAAGGAGGATGTGACAGGCAGTCTTTGCTATATGGAGTGCAGAAAAGAGGTAGGCATAGTCCGACAGCCTTGGCAAGTGTTGTGCAAGGTGGTCTTGTTAAAGCAAGGAAGAGTGGAAGTCCTTATTGCTTGAGGGGATCAACCTGGAGCTCAGAACATGAGCCTTCCTTCCCCAGGGCTGATCTCATCGCAGGGTAATGGTCCCTGGAGGGTGCTGTTCCTGGAATCCCAACAGACAATGACCTTTGGGCTTCTGGTGCAGGACTTTGGAAACACGCTTATCTTTCTGCCTTCAGCGGTGGAGGGGGCTGAGAGGATTAGATAACCATTGTGTTTTAAATAGACACTCCTGAGTGAGTCATACACACCTACCTGCAGTCCTGAGCAGAGGGCTGACCCAAAGTAAAGGACACAGATACAAAGGAAGGCAGAGATGCCAGCCTCTTATCCAGCTTTTGGTTACATGGGGACCCAAGTACGGGAGTCAGTGGTGTTCAGCAAAAGCAGCTTTTAGGATCCTGTTATAACGACAGTCTGGTGTGATCCAGACTGACATCTGACCTTGAATCGGAGGTGACTCTTATGTTTTGGTAACTTACAAGTCTGAACCTTACTTTCCTCATAAAGGAATTAAGGGGGAAAAAAAGTTTATATAAACCACACACCTAATCAGGAAGTGCTGATAATGGGGTGACTGAGGTCCTGAAGGAGGGCTGATTACAGGTGGAAAAGGAGTTGGGGTTCCCACTGCCTGCCTTTGTCCAAGTAGCAGGAGTGCTGGGGACTCTCATCCGGATTTAGATGGTTTGAGATGAGAGCTGCAGGGTGGAGTAGACAACAGTCGGTGCTTTAAGTTTGTTCCCCAAGATTATTTTCCACATGCTTTGTGTTTATCCAGATAGTCCACAGCAAGCCCCGTGAGAGGCTAGGGCTGCCCACTTGACACACAGGACAACAGGCACCGGATGTGTGCATACCCTGCCAAGGTCACCTCCAGTCTCCCGAGGAGGTCTCCAGCCGGTCAGCGGCCAGCAGCCAGTGATGAGAAATCACACAGGAAGGAGGAGGCCCGCACTGATTGCAGGCAGGCAGCAGGGGAGCCTTCCTGTTCCCCAGGATTCTCAGAAGCAGGCTCTCCTCCACCTGCAGAGCCCAGGGCTCGGCCTCCCAAGTGGCCCATGATCCCCTCAAAGGTTCTGGACCTGCTTTGGGGTCAACGGGAAAGGGATTGTTAAGCATACAGGGGAGAAGCAATAGAGACAGGAAAAGAGAGAAGAAGACTATGTTGGATGCTGGTGCTGGAGTTCAGCTGAAAGGATGCTGGCCCCCGGCATGCACAAAGCCTGAGTTTCATCCCCAGCCCTGCATATGCCAGGCATAGGGGGCACAGACTTGCAATCCCACCTCTTCAGAGATACAGGCAGGAGGATTAGAATCTTAAGGTCATCCTTAGCTACACAGGAAGTCTACAACAGCTGGAAGGAAGGGAAGGAGGAAGGAGGGAAGGAGGGAGGGAGTTTGGGCCCTGGGACAAGACAGACCCTGGTTTACTGGTTTCTTGACAAGACACTACTTTTCAGAATCTTACTTTCCTCCTTTGGCAAGTAGGATGGTAACAGTGCCCAAGTGAAAGGGTTGTTGGGAGAATGAAATAAGGTGTATGCTGTTTATTTAACAGTTCCTGTGCAGAGAAAGCCCTTTACTGTTCTGTTACTACTGAGGCTAAGAGGCTAAGCTGAGCTGAACAGGCGGTGGACAGGCTTCTGGTCACTCTAGAGTCCTCCCGACCTTGGACCACTTAGATGAGCTATTGGTGGAACTCTGTCTTCGCTAGCTTCTAAAGTCAGCCACGCAGAAGATGCCGTCTTGTCCTCTAAGGCCCACAGAGCAGGGCCAGACAAACCTCTGACATCTCCTTGTGCTAGCTTGCCCTCCTTGGCGTGACACTCCAGGCCTGGGAGGGTCGTTTCTCAGTTTCCCTTCTTCCTCTCATCTTGATGTCTTGGTGTTGCTCCCTCCTCTCATCACTGTCCGGAACAGAAAGCCCTGTCATGGTGCGGTGCTTCTGACCGTTTAGGCCACTGCAGCTGGATGAACAGGGTCCTGGCTTCAAGGGCAGTGAAAGCCTGAAGTATACACACTTCACAATGAAAAGGAACTCTGAAAGCTGTGTGTGGTGGCTCACATGGGAGACAAGAGGCAGGCGATCTCTGTGAGTTCAAGGCCAGCCTGGTCTACAAAGTGAGTCCAAGACAGTCAAGGCTACACAAAGAACCCCTGTCTCAAAAAAACCAAACCAAACCAAACCAAACCAAAAAACAAAAAAAACCCTAAACTTTATCTAGGCTAGTGAAGCCAGTTTGCAATGAAAAAATAAAAAAATAAAAATGGAAGATCATGAAACTTTCCCTGGGACAACCAGAAAAGGAAGGGGACCCTGAAACACAACTTGGTGGTATTCACTGCCATGTTAGCAACATTTTCAAGCTCTAGCCCTTTTGTAAAACTCCACTGCACTTATTTGCTTATCTATTTCCTTATTTATTTTGAGACCTGGTGTGTGTGTGTGTGTGTGTGTGTGTGTGTGTGTGTGTGTGTGTGTGGTGTGTGTGTGTGTGTTCACACATGTGCATATGGCCTGACGGCAACCTCAGCGGTGTTCCTCAGGAGCTATCTTGTAGCTTTGTAGCTTTAAAAACCTTATTTAAAAGCCAGGTGGCACACACCTTTAATCCCAACACTTTCTCTGTGGGTTTGAGGCCAGCCTGGGCTACAGAGCAAGTTCCAGGATAGCCAGGCCTTCCCAGAGAAACCCTGTCTTGAAAAACCAAAACTAAACAAAAAAAATAACAAAATCCCCCCCAAAAAAACCTGTTTAAAATATTTCTCTTTCCCTCTCCCCCCTTGCCGTCTCTCTCCCCTCCCCCAACTCTGTGTGTGTGTATGCGTGTGTATGCGTATGCACGCGTGCTTGCGCTTGCGCTTTGGTCATGGTGTTTTTATATCACAGCAATAGAAACATCCAACTAAGGCAGAAATTAGTGCCAGGTAGTAGGGGTATTGCTGTGAAAGATTTGAGTATGTGTTTTGGAGAGGACCATGGTAGTATTTGAACTTGGGACTGGACAAGCCATTGACTGTTCAGCTCAGAGGGCTGTTCTGTGGAAACATGGAAAATTGGCATGTTGAGAGCAATGGAGATGATGAAGGCCTGGCCCATGAGTTTCCAGAGGGAGGTGGAGACTCTACTGAGACTCTTTGTGTCTTATTTTGAATTAAGAGTCTGTGGTTCGTGCCAGGTGATGTCAGCACACGGCTTCAATCCCAGCATTTGGGAAGGCAGAGGCAAGTGGATCTCTGTTGAGTTTGAGGCCAGCCTGGTCTACAAAGAGACTCTGGGGTTCTGGTCAGCTGAGGCTGAAGACCTCACTGTGGTTAACATGAAGCCAGAACAAGTAAAGGGAAACCTTTGCTTTGCTGGGACAATTGATATAGTTAGGGGGAACTGAAGAATCACCTGTGATTAAGAAGGGACCAGTGCTGGGGCACAGTGCTGCATGTCTTTAATTCCAGCACAGAGGCAGAGACAGGAGGATTTATATGAGTGGGAGTCTAGCCTGGTCTACATAATGAGTTCTGAGACATCCACAACTTCATACAGAGCTCCCGTCTCAGAAAATGCACCCCACTCCCCACCAAAAGAGAGAAGAGCACAGCATCATTGAGGTGAAATCTTCTTGTTGGTATTTCTTCAAGGTTGATGTTCCTTGTCCTGGCAGCTGAACCCAATAATGTGCAAAGTCTCTCAGGTGGTAATGGTTATGGCTTAGCACTAGGATCGGCCATTGATGAAGGTGCAGTCTTAGCTGCAGGAGGAACCCCGGCATCGAAGGAATCGTGCAAAGAAGTTGAAGCTTGCACTGTGTGCTGGGGATGGGAGTCCCTGAAGACAGCCTAAGCAAGGCTATCAGTCAAAGCACAGCTCAGTTATAGGAGAGATCCTGGCATCCTGGAGAGGCCATCCCATGAGGTGACCACCAAGGACAGCCGCGGTTAAGGAGTGGAGCTGGCCTGAGCCTCAGAGACAATCTTCCTGTGTTGTGCATAGTAGAACCAGAGAAGTGGAGCTGCTTAGACCCTTCGGAGCCCAGCTGATCGTGACTGGATCCCAGGTATCTGACGCTGAACTTTTTACGTTGTTGGGCTTTGGTTTTGCTCTGATCTGATTGTAACCGTGCCCTGGCTGTCCTTGAAATGAGAAGTGTATAACTTAATCTTTCATTTACAGGCTCGCACAGTTAAGAGACTTTGAAATTTTAGAGAGACTATGGATACTTTAGAGAGACTTTGGATGTTTTAAGGAGATTGAACTTTTAAAGTGTTTGGGTTTGTAAAGACTGGGACTTTTAAAAGTTGGAATATGGTGTTTTTTTTTTTTTTTTTTGTATGCGTGGTTTTTCAAGACAGGGGTTCTCTGTATAGCCTTGGCTTTCCTAGACTCTCTGTAGACCAGGCTGGCCTTGAACTCACGGAGATCCATCTTCCTCTGCCTTATGAGTGTTGGGATTAAAGGCGTGCGCATTGAGATAATTGATGCTAATATATCATCTTGAGGATAAATAACAAAGAAAAGGTTGATTTAATAGTAACAGATTGGTGTGTCAACTTGATAATGGGTCAGTTGTCTGTGTGTGTGTGTGTCTGTGTGTGTATGTATGTATGTATGTATGTAAACTTGACACAGCTAGATTCATTTGAAAAGCAATCTCATTAGAGAAACACCTCCACCAGACTGGTCTAGCGGCAGTCCTGTGGAGCATTTTACTGATTACATGGAATGGCTCGGCCTATTTTAAGTGGTGCCACCCTTGAGCAGGTAGTTTTGAGTTGTGTAAGAAAGCAGGGCTGGGCAAGCCGGTAAGCAGTGTTCTTCCATGGCCTCTGCTTCAGTTCCTGCCATGACTTCCCTCAGTGACAGAGTGTGACCCGAGAGCTGTTAAGTTGAAAATAACCCTTTTTAACCCTTTTCCTTCCCAAGTTTCTTTTGGTCATGGTGTTTTATGTAAATCTAACTCCAGAAATAGGAACCTAACTGAGACAGTTTAGATAGATAAAATGGGCAAACTAGCATGTAGAGCCGGGCATTATTTGTAGTGTTACTGCGGCTGTGTCTTATAGAGTCTTGGTAATTCTCTTTTATGCAGTTTCCACTGAAAATGAAAAAGAACCTATGGTGCTATATAATGGAATGAATGCGTTACTGGACATGTTTCTGACAGATGAGGTTTTCTCTTTTGACAAGGGAACGCCAGTCCTGTCACCTACAATTCTGCAGGACTGATGAGTGGAAACACTTCTTGAAGGAAATGTATGACTGTGTCTTTCACCTCTTCACTACTCCTCAGCACATGTTTGGTTACATAGAGTCTTAGGATTTCTATTGCTCTGAAGAGACACCACGAATAGGGTAACTCTTATAAAGAAAAACAGGGAGACAGGGAGCTGGGCGTGGTGGCGCACACCTTTAATCCTAGCATTCGGGAGGCAGAGGCTGGTGGATCG
Organism: Acomys russatus; assembly: GCF_903995435.1. Lineage (NCBI taxonomy): Eukaryota > Metazoa > Chordata > Mammalia > Rodentia > Muridae > Acomys > Acomys russatus. The sequence goes on from NC_067156.1 coordinate 27,031,409, forward strand.
CTGTGAGTTCGAGGTCAGCCTGGTCTACAAAGTGAGTCCAGGACAGCCAATGCTACACCTAGAGACCCTGTCTCGAACCCCCCCCCCCCCCCCCAAAAAAAAAAGAAAGAAAGAAAAGAAAAGAAAAACAGTTAATTGGGGCTGGCTTACAGTTCACAGGTTTAGTCCATTATCATCATGGCAGGAAATGTGGCAGCATGCAGGCAGCCATGGTGCTTGAAAGATAGCTGAGGGTTCTACATCTGGATTGGCAGGCAGCAGGAAGAGACAGTGAGCCACTGGCCTGGCTTGTACATCTGAAACCTCAAAGCCCACTCTCCCCTTCCCCCATCTCCGCCCTGCCCCTCCTCCAACAAAACCACATCCACTCCAACAAGGCCACACCTCCAGTAATGCTGCTCATAGTAATGTAAGAGGGAGATGGTGTCAGGACTACCATGTACCTACCTTTTCCTGGGAGCTGTGCCTGCACTGAATGGTGATTGGTGATGTCTGTTCTCTGTGGAGGTGACTGTGAACCACATAGATATACCCTGCTAAACTCTTGACTGTATCCCTGGGGCAGCTCTCTTGGGCATCCATTCCCAGAATGCCTGTGGCTGCTCTACTGCCGTACAGCAGTGAGGGAGGAGTAACAGATGGCAAAACACCGTGGAGAGAGACAGCAGTGTTTACTTTGTGGCAACTAAAAAACTGCATGTTGGCAAATGGTAGAGAAGCTCAAAATTGTGGGCACACATTTTCCCCTGAGGTTCTTCCCAGGGCCTTAGAAAGGGCTAGTGGAAGAACGGGCCCTGAGATCCAGTGTCAGCTCTGCGGTGGACCTGATTAGCTCTTCTTAATATCCATCGTAAGAGCTGTTTCTTGCCGGGCGTGGTGGTGCATGCCTTTAATCCCAGGCAGAGGCTGGCGGATAGCTGTGAGTTCAAGATAGCTGTGAGTTCAAGGCCAGCCTGGTCTACAAAAGCGAGTCCAGGACAGCCAAGGTTACACAGAGAGACCCTGTCTTGGGAAAAAAGAAAAAAGCACTGATTCTTTCTGGCTGTGGTGGTACTGGCCTTTAACAGCAGCACACGGGAGGCAATGGCAGACGGATCTCTGTGAGTTTGAGGCCAGCCTGGTGTACGTAGTGAGTTCCAGAACAGCCAGGGCCACATAACGAGACCCTGTCTCACTGTGTAGCCCAAGTTGGACTTTAATATGCACGTTTCTGCCTCTGCCTCAGCCTCTGGAATGCTGCAATATGATAGGTGTGGACTGCCACACCTGGCCAGTGCGGTGCTTTTGAGAGAGCAGTGGAGCCCACTTCGGGCAGCATGACACTTTTTGCACATGGGTTACTCAGTTGTGTTAACCAGGACACAAGAGCAGTACATCCCTCACTGGGAGTCTCAAGTCCCTCAAGGCCAGGTGATTGATATTCTACTCCCCTTCATGCCTAAGATAGAAATCTTACTCCAGCGTAGGACTGCGGATGTGTCAGCAAGCTTGCTCCAAGGTCTTAGAGAAAAGGACTGCCTTGACTCACAACACACTGGGGACCGCCTGCATTCTAGTCAGAGCCAACAGTGGAGGTGGCTGGGCTGTCTCTCTTCCACAGGGCCCCTGATTTCTGCATTGATTCCCTGATGTATCCCTTGGTCAGGGTTATGAAGGGAGGTTCCTGGATATTGCCTCTGGAATTGGTTCTGATTCTCCTTTCCGGAGACTCTGTTCCCCCTCCCCTCGTCCCCCACCGGAGTTCCTGAGCTGCTGCCAGGTTAGGAGACAGCAGAAAGATCAAAGGTGAATGATTCTAAGCCATAAAATAGCCTGAAAAACAAGTTTGGAAGATGACTGGCTTTGAGTCTGTGGAGCTTAGCTAGGGCAGCCCTGAGAATTATTGACATTCTTGCCTGGGAGTTCCAGAGCCCCGCCCTCCTCTCCAGCCCTCTCCCCACCGTTTCCCCCTATTCCAAGGGGACCACAAAGCATGGAGCGCTTACCCTGTGTCTCAGAATCCTGAGAGATGAAGCTGGGAGTGAACCTTGTCACTGTCTGATGGGAGCTGGGATCCTAGGGACTGAGCAGGTGTAACCTTGCAAAACAGGTGACATGATTCCAGCCTCACGGTCCTCTTTCCAGGTTCGGGGTGAACTGTACACCAGCTTCCAGTTTTGTTCTTCCGGTGTTGAGTGTGCCTGGATAGGGCTGGTCTGAGTCTGCAGTGCCTCGCCTTTTCATGAGGCCCCTGGTGGGACAGGCTAGGGATGTTCATGTCTGCCATGTACTTTGAAGATGCAAGTGGGGGCTGCAGAGGGGGGTGCACACCTGTAATCCCAGCACTCTGAAAGGCAGAGGCAGAAGCAGAGGCAGGAGAGAATCTCTGTGAGTTTCAAGCCAGCTGGTCTACAAATCAAGTTCAGGCCAGCCAAGGCTACCCAGAGAAACCCTGTCTCAAAAATAAAGTAAAATAAAAATAAAATTAAATTAAAATTTAAAAAGGCACAAATGGGATGTTTCAGCCTGTGCCTCCAGCGCGCGCGCGCGCGCGCGCACACACACACACACACACACACACACACACACACACACGGCCCTCAATCCCTGGGATAATGTTTATATACAAATGCTGGCTCTGATCTCCACCCAGGGAAACACCAGCTGCTATTGCAAATCTTTCTGTGTGTGATAGGAAGCAGGACAGCAGGGCCTCTCAGGCTTCTCTGGAGGGTGTTAGGAAACAGCAAGTGCACTTTATTTATATTTTTCAAAGTCATCCCCAGAACCATGTCTGGGCAACTGAAGGCCTGTCAAAGAGCCGAAAAGCCTAATTCTTGTTTAGAAGAGACCAAGGGATTAGGTGTCCCTGGGACTTTAACCAGGGCATTGTTGGTGGTTTTGATTTAGGGCTCCTTTAGGGAAGGCAAGTGCAGAAAGGGTGCCAGAGATCCCGGCTGCCAGTGTTGTGGGGTGCTAAGAAACTGGCACACACGAAGTGTTGGCAGGGTTGTAAGTTAGCGTGGCCTTTTGGGGGAAAGGCTGGCAACGTGTTTCATAGCAAATGCGCCTGACCTTGGATGCAGCAGTTCACACACTGGAACCCGTCCTGTTCTAATCACTACATGTATATGCAAGGACCTGTGTTCAGAAGGGCTTCCTGCAAGGCTGGGCATGGAGCTCGGCAGTAGAGCGCTTGCTTGCATAGTGCATTCAAGGCTTTGGGTTCAATCCTTTGTACTGGAAAACTAGTATTTACTGCAGTAGGAAATAGTGACTCACCTCAGTCTATCAGAAGGGGGAGGGTTCAGTAGATTACGGTTTTTCTAGGCACCAGACTACTGTGTGGGAATTAGAGAAGAAAAAAGAAAATAAAACCAATGGGCAACACCAGGCACGGTGGCACACACCTTTAATCCCAGCACTCCACTTGGGAGGCAGAGGCAGGCAGATCTCTGTGAGTTCGAGGCCAGCCTGGTCTATCTACAAAATGAGTCCAGAACAGTCAAGGCTACACAGAGAAACCCTGTCTCAAAAATAAAAATAAAAATAAAAATAAATAAATAAAAAACAAACAAACAAACAAAAAAAACCCCAAACCAACCAACCAGTGGGCAGCATGCAGATGGTACTCAGGTCAAGGCACTCTTCCCAGGCCCATCATTTAGGAAATTAGCTCACTTAGATTAGTAACTGAGCCTTCTCAATAATACTTTGGTTTCTGTTATTATAACTTTTTTTTCCCCTTAAGTAGAAAAGGGGTGTTGTGTAACTTGGCTAAGACTCCATCACCTCTGTGTAGAGGATTTGGCTCAAATGCTCTGCATCAGGGACAGTGACTACCATACAATGCCTATGCAGACGTGTTTTTTATTTGCCATGAAGTGAAAGAGGCAGGTAGCTGGGCAGTGGTGGCACACGCCTGTAATCCCAGCACTCTGGGAGGCAGAGGTAGGTAGATCTCTGTGAGTTCTAGGACAGCCAGGGCTAAAACAGGAAAACCTTGTCTTGGAAAAGAGAGAGAGACAGAGACAGACACACAGAGACAGACAGACAGACAGCAGAAAAATAGGGTATGTAAAAAAGAAATTGCACATTTGAAAAGGGAGCAGTCTGAAGAACACACATTGACTTAATTCTTTGTAGAAAGGGAGGCAAATGAAGTGAGCTATGTGTAGAGGATTTGAAAAGATTTTTTTTTTTAGCTATACATTTGCATTTTGGCAGTCCACCGCCCCAACTCCCCTTATGCAGTGTTGAGGATTAAACCCAGGACGTCATGTGTGGTTGCTGGGTGATAAATTTTTTTCCTGGTGAGATACAACACACAGGTCTCACCACGGATAGGAATCCCATGACAAAACAAAGTACAGATACCATCAGATCAAAACTGGTCAACCGCTGAATGTTAATGGGGTTATCTACATGAACTAGGGGTTACTGACAGAAGCAGAAGTTGCCCAAAGACTGCTGAGTCATCACGGTCCCCTGAGGTACTGGTGACAGCTCACAAAACTGGGATCCTGGAGCACACAGCACAGCCTGCAGGCAGCTCAGTAGGTGGGAGAGTGTCCTTCGCAGGTGCCTTGGATGGTCTGAACCTCTTCCAGGCAGCTTGGTCAGGTCTCAGGGTCTTTGCCGGGTACAGCTTGGCTTTGCTGGGTCTGGGGGCAACTCTCTGGTGTACTAGTTATTCTGGCAGGAAAGAGCCTAATGACTCTGGTCAGTTTCAGGGGCTTCTGAAACTCTTTTAAGTTGCTTAATGAATGTCCCTTTATATTTTTTAATTTTATTTATTTTGTTTGTTTTTCTGAAACAGGGTTTCTCTGTGTAGCCTTGGCTGTCCTGGACTCACTCTGTAGACCAGGCTGGCCTCGAGCTCACAGGGATCCAACTAGCTCTGCCTCCTGAGTGCTGGGATTAAAGACGTGTGCCACCCTTTCTAAATAGCCTGTTAGAATGAAGAGAGACTCCCTGTTATCCTGGGCTGGGAGTGACTCTCATCATTAACTCCAGGAGGAAAAAATGTGGCACTGTGCCCAGTGGAGTGGTGGTTATAGATCATCTGAAGGGAGCACAGAGATGCCTCTTCTGATTGACTAAGGGTGGCTGAGCTAATGACTGCTGTCCTTGTCCTCCAGTGTCATGCCTCCTCTGGGAAGGAAGCCTTAGCTGTGGTGATTTTCCTGACACACAGCCCTGAACATTCCCTCTTCAGCCCCAGCAGCATTCAGTTTGTTCATAGTGTTGGACCTTGTGGAGATAATCCAGGTACTGAACTTGATCTTTGTGAAAATCCTTTCTTTAGGGTCACTCTGCAAAAATGGATTTCTTAGGCATTCTGTGTATAGGTCCTTTACAATTCACAAATCTTTTTCCTATTTATTATTTCAGTTAACTGGGATTGGGACCTGACACTCTAAGGCACTTGGTACAACCTTCTCCGTTAGGCTTAGAAGTTTAGATGAGGAGCATGTAGGCTATCAAAATGGCAGGCCCCCTCCCTGGCTTTGGCGGTGCTGGGGATGGAACCCCAAGGTTCAGAGCGTGCTAGGCATGTGTTCCTCCACTGAACGGACCCTACTGCAAAGTCCCTCCCATCCAATCCTTTAGTGCTGAAACCCAGTGCTCCTGTGTTCAGATACTTACTTCTGAAGTATTGTATCACAGAGAATATATACATATAGACGTGTGATGTGTGTGTGACACACACACAAATGGCACTCAGGAGGCGGAGGAGGTGGATCTCTGTGAGTTCGAGGCCAGCCTGGTCCACAGAGCAAGCTTAGGACAGTCATGGCTACACAGAGAAACCCTATCTCTAAAAACCAAACAAAGTAAAACAAAAACTGTTGGAGCTGGAGAGATAGCTTAGCAGTTATTTAAAAAAATAAAAGTAAAATAAAATAAAATATATTTATATATATATATATATTTGCTGTTTTTACAGAAGATCAAGTTTGGTTCCTAGCACCCACATAGTGGTTTACCAGTAACTCCAGTTCCAGGGGATCCACACATGGTGCACAGACATACATGTGGGAATGTATTCATACACATTAAAAAAAAACAAAAACAAAAACGTAATGACTGCTTATTATGTCAAATCAGAAAACATCCATATTTCTGGGTTTTCTTTTATTTATTTATTTATTTATTTTAACTCTCAAGGCAAATTTAGGAAGTCTTTATTTTTTTGTTTTCTCTAATTTTTAAACAGATTAGGTGCCATTTTAAAAAAAGTCTCTTATCTCTGTAAAGAAGCTAAGACTCTGGAAACAATCTCAGTGTTTCATGGAAATAGAACTAGTAGATGGCGCTCCTTCTTGAGCCTATCTGTCTGTCTCTGTCTCCAAAATCCAAGTGTTGAACTTTCCACAGAGGGAAAAAATAGAAAGAAACAGGGAAGAAGTCACGCAAACACATCTCTCTAACATACTGTTAGCAATTCAGCTTTCTTTGCTTTGTGTAAACGAAACCCAGAAAACCAAAATGATCATCAGAGAATAAATAAAATATTTAGGTCTATTTTGATTGTTTCTCTTGCATCATTGCTGTCACTGTGGTAGCCATCTTTCTTGATGTTTCTTGATGTCATTGTAGACGATCACATACTATTTCAGGCGAGTGGTGTCCTTGGGCAAGGCCTAGACATGGAATTCAAAAAGTCCAGGAGCATCACTCCCTGCTGTGGTTTCTGTGTTTGGTTTTTCGAGACAGAGTTTCTCTGTGTAGCCCTGGCTGTCCTAGATTCACTTTGTAGACCAGGCTGGCCTCAAACTCACAGCGATCCGCCTGCCTCTGCCTCCCATGTGCTGGAATTACATGCTTGCGCCATCACTGCCCTGCCTCCATCCCAGTTTGTACATTAGAATTTCTTCAGTAGATTAGTTTATAAGAGTAATCTAGGTGGTGCCAGGCAATGGTGGTGTACACCTTTAATCCCAGCACTAGGCAGGCAAAGGCAGGCAGGCAAAATTCTGTGAGTTGAGGCCAGCCTGGTCTACAGATTGAGTTCCAGGACAGCCAGGGCTACACAGTGAAACTGTTTCTTAAAAACAAACAAACAAACAAACAAACAAAAAAGTAAAGGAAAAGAAAGCAACCTGAAGGAATGGCTTTTCCACCAACATAATTGAGTTGAATTTATAGTAAAAAGGCTGGTTTATTGGGGCAGCTCTCAGGCGTGTTCACAGGAGGAATTCTCAAGGCTGGGTTCAGGTAGGGGCTTCTTAAAGGGAAGTGGGGCATCGCGGTGCTGGGGTTATATATAACCTTTTTTTTTTGGTGAATTTAGGCCCCTGTAGGTGGGTCTTAGGTTCAGTGGTCACTTTGGAATCTGGAACTAGGAGCTGGCTTTGTCCAGTGTTTTACATGGGCTTGTGAAAGTATAGGCCATCTTGCCTTTGTCCCAAAACCTCCAGCCTAACGCACCCTGGGACTTTATTAGTAGAGTAGATGCTAAAGTCCAAGAAGGATCTATAGACTCTTTGAGGGTGGGTCTGAAGCTGTGGGCTGTAACCCAGCCCCGGTCCACCATGGTCCCAAGGCTGAGTGGGGTCGGGACTGGGAATCTCTGTCCCCGACTCTCACCCTTCCTTATCTCTGCTGCCTCCAATGAGTGACTGTTCTAGCATGCAGGGGGTGAGAAATGGCGAAGTCTGAGTGGCTTCGTTAACCACGTTTCACACTTGGTGCTGCTCCTTCCAGGGAGGGGGGCAGCAGCCAAGTTAGCCCTCTGAAGTTTGTTTCTCAAGTGTCGCTCTCCCTTTGCTGGGGAAGACTCCCACCACCACAGGAGAGGCCAGGCCCAGCAGGGCTGGCTGATTGTCTTATACTCTTAACCCTTCCTGCCTGAATGTTCCATCATGGAGCTAGGAGGTGCCCTCCTTGTTTCCTGGTTCCCCTGGAGAGGCAGCCAGAAGGCTAGGCTAAAATGGGGGGGGGGCACGCCCTGCTTTTGGCTCTAGGTTCTCCCACTGCTACTACTTTTCTTGAATGTTGCCCCCAACCCTAACGCCCAAGCCCCCACAAGGGACATGGAGAACCCATCTGCCAGGCCCTGTTCATCTTGCTGGGGCCAGCAAAGTGCAGCCCTGAGATATGGTCCCCCTCTCTACTACATGCCTTCCTGGGTCTCCCCCACCATCAGCACCAATCCTCTCCCAGGCAGATGTGCCCATGTCACCTAATAGGTTTGTTTAGTGCCTTTACAACCATGGGAAAGAAGAGGTGGGAAATGCAACCAGAAGGGCAGCGGTTGCCAAACTGGAGGGCTTTGAGTTCAGACAGGAGGGAGCCACCTTCCAAGCTGTTTTTCTATGTTTATTGTTTCCCCATTCATCATTGGGGGCTGGGGAGTGGGGAGTTCAAGCTGGGCTGGGTGACTCAACCCTGCTACTCTAAGAGGCTGAGGCAGGAGCAAAGCTGGACACTAGTCTGGCAACCCTGGAGACCATGTTTCAGAAGGGAAGCTGGGTGTGGTGCTGCAAGCCTGAGGCAGGAGGATTGTTTTGACTTTGAGACCAATATGGGCTGTACAGTTTAAGGTCAGCTTGAGTTATAGAGTGAGACCCTGTCACAAACAAGAAACACTGATGGTATAAAACCATTTGACAGGGGCTGGCAAGATGGCTCAGTGGTTAAGAGCGCCGCCTGCTCTTCCCGGGGTCCTGAGTTCAATTCCCAGCAACCACATGGTGGCTTACAACCATCTATAATGTGATCTGATGCCCTCTTCTGCAAATAAAGCACTCACATACAATAAATAAATACAATTTAAACAAAACAAAACAAACCCTGTTTGACAAATTTGAAACTTTAGGAAGTCCACAGTAATGGCAGCCAGTCATTTTACTGTCATAAGCTGCTGTCTGCATATGGGCACGGTGCCTGGTTGCCGGTTAGAACATAGTCTGGGCTTCCAAAAATCTGAGTTCTGATCCTTTGCCCTCCCCAGCGGGGTAATGGGCAGCTCACTTATCCTTTCAAAGTTTCAGGGGTTTTATTGCTGTTGTTCTTTTAAATGCTGAGAACCGAAGCCCTGGCCTCTAACATGTTAGGCACTGTTGTACCCTGAGCTACAACTCAGCCCCAAGCTATTTAATACGTGGCACAGAAGAATGTTAAGTGGTGGCCACACATGTGGCGCACACCTTTAATCTCAGCACTTGGGAGGCAGAAGCAGGTGAGCCTCTGTGAGTTCAAGGCCAGCCTGGTCTACAGAGTTCCAGGACAGCCAGGGCTACATTAATAGAGAGACCCTGTTTCAGAAATAAATAAGTAAATAAATAAAACACAAAGCCAAGTGTAGTGGTTTTTAACCTTCCTAATGCTGCAGTCTTTTATTACAGTTCCTCGTGCTGTGGTGACCTCCACCACCACCGTAAAATTATTTTCATTGCTACTTCATGACTGTAATTTTGCTGCTGTTATGAATCGTAATGCAAATATCTGAATAAGCACATGGTTTTAGATGACCTCTGTGAAAGGGTTGTTTGATACACCCCCCCCCCATACACACACAGGTTGAGAACCCCTAGCTACAGCAGTACTGTTTGTGTGATTTTGTTTGTTTTTATAGAATGCCTTATGTAGCAGAGGCTGGCCTTGAACTCCTACTTAAGGATTGCAGGTATGTACCACCACACCCCACATACATGTTGGTATTGGTATGTTTATCAGTGTTTTTTTTTTCTTTTTTTAAGAGAAAATTTCTGTTGAGCCTTGAAGGGACCTCCATTTCTTTTAAACCAACATGGGGAGCAAGCCGTAGAAAGAGAAGCAACGGGAAGAGCCGTCTCTGTGAACTGGGTTACATTTCTGAAAAGCCAGGATGGCTCCCAAGCCTGGAGATGAGTCTGTAGTGTCCCCACTCCCATACTGGGACATCCATCCATCTTTCTTTCCTTCCTTCCTTCCTTCCTTTCTTTCTTTTTTCTGAGACAGGGGTTCTCTGTGTAATAGCCCTGGCTGTCCTAGAACTCATTCTGTAGACCAGGCTGGCCTCGAACTCACAGCGATCCGCCTGCCTCTGCCTCCCGAGTGCTGGGATTAAAGATGTGGGCTAGCCGGGCGGTGGTGGTGCACACCTTTAATCCCAGCACTTGGGAGGCAGAGACAGGCAGATCACTGTGAGTTCAAGGCCAGCCTGGTCTACAAAGTGAGTCCAGGATAGTCAAGGCTACACAGAGAAACCCGGTCTCGAAAAACCAAAAAAAAAAAAAAAAAAAAAAAAAAAATGTGGGCTACCACTGCCCCATGGACATGGATGTTATTTTCAGCACTAAACCCATACAGTTCCTGGCATGCCTGGGTGTTCAGTCACCTCTAGCACGGTGACAGTGTGTGATAGGATCTGGTGGAAAGATCCAAGGGAGAGAAGGAGGGGCTTGTTTTTCTTTTCATTGTTTGGCAGATTCTGACCCTGGGCAGGGTAGGCGGGACTTAGTAAAGTGCGTCCTAGAGAGGAAGGGCAAGGAGGTGTTACTATGTCCCAGATTCCTAGGGTGTAAAGTGCCAGCTGCCTGGCATCAAGTTCAGTGCAGGCAGCTCTGCTTGTTGGGACCAGCTTGTTGAATGGTCTTTGGGGGAAAAGATTGGTTCCTTCCTGTACCCCTAGTACCTTCTCGCACCCTGGGTCCCTGTGTTTAATATCTCACTTGGGGGAGGAACCATCGTTGGAGAGGAATCATCTTTAACCTGCAGCCCAGAGGGTAGCTGGTAGTTCCTCTACTAGTTGGATCAAAGCTTTGCCCTCTTCTGAGAGGCTCAAAGGCTGAGGAAGGGCCCTTGTCTGTTTTCACATCTTTGGACTATCCCTGGGTTGTTTCTATACCATTCATCCCTCCTCCAACCTGATGCCTGCCCCCAGGCTTGTGTGATCTGAGTTCACTAGACATTGGCCCCTTCTACTGCCAGGAAGCACTCTTTGATTAGCTGGTACGGGCTGAGCTGGATGGGCGCTGTACCCGTCTCTCATGTGGCTGTCAGGCACATGTGCTTTCTTCCCTCCCCAAGTGTGGAATGTGGTAGGAAGAGAGGGCAAAGCTGCATTTGGTACCAGTCTTGTCCTTGGAGGAACTCAGGACCTCATGCATGCTAGGCAGGTCTGAGTCTACCACCAAGCAGCACTCTTAGCTCATGGACCCGATGTTGAGTAGTGTGGAACTAAGTCTCTGTGGTTCTTCCTCTCCCTTTAAAATTAAGCCCTGGAAGGATCTAGGTGAGGTATGCATACACAGTGGTGGCCATGTATGAAGCTGTATGAATGGATGTGTAGACATAGCAAAAGGCTGGATGGGGATTGCAGAGTTAAAGAAGGGGAGAGGGTAGATGGTGTATGTGGAATTCTGCTTATGAGTGTATTCTGTATTCATTTCTTTATTATGTTTGCTATATTCTGTTGAGACAGAGCCTCACTATGTAGTGCTAGCTGTCCTGGAACACTCTTTGTAGATCAGGCTGGCTTCGAACTCACAGAGACCTTCCTGCCTCTGGATCCCAAGTGCTGGAATTAAAGGCGTGTGCCACCACGCCCAGCTATGTATTCTCTATTCAATAGCTCAAAGTACATATGAAACCATAGAATCACCCTAAGATCAGGTGACATGGCTAAGTAAAGTATGGTGTCAAAAGGTAGAAGATCCAAGATTGACTTCCCGGAAGTGATGATGGGTAGGCCTGAGACCCACAGACAAGGAGGGGCTAGAGTTAGTCGTAGAATGAGTGTTTGCTGGGTTAGAGATGTAGTTAATCTGGTAGAACGTTTATCTGACATGCATAAGGACCTGCGTGCAATCCCTAGCACCACATAGGACTGGGTGTGGAAGCATGCAGCTTCAATTCAAGCATTTTGTGAGTGAAGGCAGGAGGATTAGAAGTTCAAGGTTATTCTCAGCTACCTGGTGGGTTTGAGGCCAGCCTGGGCTACACTGAGACCATATCTCAAAAGAGAAGAAGTTAGGCATCTAGTGGAATGTAAGAAGTTGTGGATTTTATAGAACTTCAGTCCAGTGGGAGAAAAAAGAGAAACAAAACGGTGTGTGGGGCCACAGGGTAGAACACAGTGGTGGAGCGCTGCATCTGTGATGCCCTCCCAACACACACACACACACACACACACACACACACACACACACACACACACTCTTTGTTCAAGGAATGAGTCTTTGGGTTCTATGAAGGAAAAAACCAGCCAGGCGTGGTGGTGCTCGCCTTTAATCCCAGCACTTGGGAGGCAGATCGCTGTGAGTTCGAGGCCAGCCTGGTCTACAAAGCGAGTCCAGAACAGCCAAGGCTACACATGGAGAAACTCCATCTCAAAAAACAAACAAACAAAAACCAACCAACCAAACAAACAAAATAGTGTATATATTACTATGGCTATCAGGGTACTTGTTTTATTTGTTATTAAGACAGGATTAAAAACAACAACAACAACAACAACACAAACCCAGGATCAACTCTGTAACCCAGGCTAGCCTGAAACTCTATGTGTAGTAGCTCTTGTTGGACTACCACCCTGCTTCAGCCTCCCAAGTACCCACGTTGCAGACATGACACATGTCACATCCAACTTAGGGATGCTTTTCTTAAAACAAACAAATAAAAAATGATTCATTTACTTCATTCATGTGTGCTTGTGTGTATGCATGTTCATGAGCACTCCTGTACTTGTGTCATGGCATACATGTGGAGGTCAGAGGGCAGCCTATAGGAGTGGATTTTCTTCTCCTACCGTATAGGTCCCCCTGTGGCTGGAACTCAGGGGGATCGAGCCCAGTGGCAACTGTCTCTATCTACTGAGCCATGTCCCTGGCCCCAGTGGTTCTTTTTGATAGAGTATTAGCAAGGTCCTTGAGGGGCAGAAACCCAGTGAGGTGAGAAACCTAAAGGCTCCAGTGCCCCAGGAGGTAGGTAGGTGTTCGAGGTGCCTGTGCGGAGGATGTGTTGGAACAACTGTAAGCAGGAGGCAGTTTGTAGAGGAAGGACTGAGGTAGGTGGGGAAGGGTGTGTATGTGTGTGGGTGGGAGGGGGATAGATCTTGCAAGGCCTTGCAGGATGCTATGAGGAGGTGAGTGGACAGGGAGGCGGGACAATCGGACTTGGGTAAGAGAGACCTCTTCTGACTATCTGGAGGACTGTAGAGTCTCTGTGTGTCGGGGAGACGCAAAGAAGTGTGTGCCAGGGAAGAAGCAGGTAGAAGTGGCTAGTTGAGCAAAGAGGGTGGCAGGGATGGTGCACACAGGTCCTTTTCTATCATTTCAGGCAGGGGTTCTTTTTTTTTTTCCCCAGGCAGGGATTCTTAAGGCCTTCGCCCCTGTGTGAAAAATCAAGCCATAAAGGGAAGAATGCCTCACCGTTGAACTTGAAGAACTACAGAAGACGGGAAGAGAGAGTTAGCTCAAATAAACTTGGACCAGGCCTTGCTTGGCCGCTTGCCCTTCCTATAAATATCAGCCTCCCAGGCCTGGAAACACAGCGGTCAGGGCTGTTGGAAGCTATTGGGGAGCATCCTTCCTGGTCCAGTGTCTGGGAGTTGACTGTCTGCTCACATCTGCAGGCAAGTGCCTAGAAGCAAGGGGGGTGGGCATGGTACCAGAAGGTGGCTATTTTGAGACCCACCCCTTTTACCCTGGTGGGATTCCTTCACTTCCTCCGGGGGCCCAGGCAGCTCTCTGGCGGGTCTTCAGCAGAACAATCTGCAAAAGTCATTGGCCTGATTTAGGAGAACTAATCCTTTGTGAGGGGACTGTTGAAACAGGGGAAGTGAGCTCCCTGCCAGAGCAGGCATGGTCCCCCGTTGTTGGTGAGCCATGCCACCACTGCAGTTTTGAGGGGAGAGTGGGAAGCGGATGGAGGAGCTAGTATAATTCGGCAACACGTGAGTTAAACAGCAGCTGAAAACCCACAGAACAAGCTTGCATGCGAGCTCCTGCCGAAAGTTGGGAGAGGAAAGGAACATTTTTCTTGCTTTTTAGACATGACATCCTGTGAGGGGAAGATTTAGAACAGATGGGGACCAGGGGTGCCTCGCTGGATTTGCTTGTTTCACCACAATTTTCCCCTGTCCTATGGCCAGAAATGTCTCCCCCACCCCCTTTAGTGAGGTTAAAGAAGAAAAAGGAGTAAAAAGATCTTGGGTATGGGCTCTGTGGCTCAGCAGGTAAAGTGCTTGCCACTCCTGCATGAGGACCTAAGTTCGGGGCCCGAGTACTCACATAGAAGTGTCAGGCATGGCAGTGTGGGCCTGTGTGGGGAGGCTGAGACGGGAGGATCTCTGGGGCTTGCTGGCCTGCTCATCTTGCTGACTCCTGAGGCACTGTCTTCAGAAATAGGATAGAGAGCTAGGCACACTGCCATCAACCTCTCTCCTCCTCATGTGGGCAGGCATGTCCACATGTTTCTCTCATATACAAACATGTACACATGATGGTCCCCCCCCCCCATCCACACAGATTAAAAAGAAAATCCTGCTGGGTGTGTTGGTACACGCTTTTACTTTCATCACGCCAGGGGCAGAGGAGGGCAGATTTCTGTGTGTTCAGGACCAGCCTGGTCTACAGAGGGAGTTCTAGGACGGCCAGAGTTATACTAGTGAGACCCAGCCACGAGTTAGAAGGGGGAAAAAAAACTCCAGAGAGCTCAAGTTTTTATTGTAAAGGGCTCCTTTGGGATCAAAGATAGAAAACTAACTTGACAGTGGATTTACTTTGTGATTTCTCTGTGTTATCTGAACTAAGGAGGGGAGGGAAAGGACCCCAGTCAGGGTGGAAGAGGCCATCTGACTGGCACAAGGTGAGGGGTGTTCTGAAATCTTCCATGCACCACATGTGGAAGAAAAACACTGTACCATCTTCGTTTGAGGATGCAGGCTTTGTATTCCAGCTTGGGTAAACTACAGAAGGCCATCAAGGTTCCACAGAGTGCACTGGAGACTGAGTCACAAGGACAGAGTGCATTAGTTCAGTCTAGGATATGATGAGCCTGTGAAAAAGAGGAAAAAAAAAAAAAACCAAAACAAATAAACAACAACCACAATAACAAAAAACAAGGCAATGTTACGAAGGGCTCATAGCGTACTCAAGTGACATGACAGCAGCTTTGTCCCTGGTGGAGCTGAGTCACCAGGTAGCTGCATGAAGTTGGCCCCTAAGACATAGCCAGTCAGTTTTGCTGGAGAAATATCTAGACTGTCAGCTACTGTCAGCTGAACCCCAAATAGCCCAGGCACTGGAGGGGGCTGGTTGCTTGATTTTTGTTTTAAATGTGTTTATTTTATTTTGTGTGTATGTGTGTCTGTGTGTCAGTACATAGACCACATGCATGCATGGGGCCCCTGGGTATCAGAAGAAGGCATTGGAGCCTATAGAATGGGAATTACTGGTGGTCATGGGTCACCTTGTGGGTGCTGAGAACTGAACCCCAGTATGGCACTAGTCAGCGTTCCTCCCTCTCCCCAGACAGGCTTTCTCTGTGTAGTCCTGGCTATGCTGGAACTCACTCTGTAGAACAGGCTAGCCTAAACTCACACATCTACTTGCCTTTGCCCTCCAAGTGCTGGGATTAAATGTGTGCTCCACCACCACCCAGCTGCATTAAGGGCTCTTAACCACTGACTGCTCCCTTGTCTGCTGTGTGGCCAAACTCAGCGTGAAAAAGAGGACAGAAGAAAGGAAAGTGGCAACTTCTTTTCTTTGTCTTTTTTTTTCAACCTGGACTAAGGCTTTTCCTTCTTGAAGGGAATATTCAACTTCTGGAGTCTAGATGGCGGGTACATCTCCGGCTGCTGGGTTACAGGCATGTACCTCTGTGCTCTGATGTAATTGCATCTGTAAAGCCTGGGATCGTGTCGACGCCACCTAGTAGTGAACGGAACAATCTTTCTGTGTTCACAAACAGAGATGCTGATGTGTCTAGGAAGTTAAAGGCTCCACACTTAGTGACTGCCGTGTTCTGGAGAGAGAACACTCTAGTGCTTTTCAGGGATTGGGAGTTGAAGGAGAAGGGTTGATGACAGAGGGCACAAAGGGAAAAAAAAATCTTTCAGAGACAAACTCCTACTCTTTAGCCCAGGCTAGCCTTGAATTTCATCTGTAGCCAAACTCCTTGAAGGATTTTTTTTTTCTTTTCTTCCCAGTTTATTTTGAGACAAGGTTTCTCTGTATAGCCCTGGCTGTTCTGGACTCGCTTTGTAGACCAGGCTGGCCTTGAACTCACAGTGATCCACCTGCCTCTGCCTCCCCAAGTATTGAGATTGCAGGCGTGCACCACTAAGCCTGGCTTTGTCATCTTTTTTTTAGACTGGTCTTTCTATATAGACGTAGCAATCCTCCTGCTTCAGCCTCAGATTACAAGTGAATGTCCTCCCTTGGCCCTATTGGTTCTTAAAGTGGAAGAGACTTGTTTGGAAGGAATATGTTACTGCGTTTCCCCCCAACATTTCCCTCTTCCTCTGGGCAGAGAACACCTCGGTGTGTCCCTATGAATGTTCATGGCCGGAACCATGGAATTCCTTGTCGTTCTCCCCTCCCCACCCACAGGATTTTTCTCTATGTAGCCCTGACTGTCCTGGAACTTGCTCTGTAGACCAGGCTGGCCTTAAACTCACAGAGATCTATCTGCCTGCTTCTGCCTCCCAGTGCTGGGATTAAAGACATGTGCTACCACGCCTGGCCATGATATTGGGTGTGTGTGTTTATGTGTGTGTGTGTGTGTGTGTGTTTATTTTTAAGCCAGAGCTCTTGGAGACGATGGTCTATTTTTTTTTTTTTTTTTTTTTTTGCTGTACTTGGTTGGATGAGCATGTGAGATTCTGATGAAGAACCTGCTCATCTTTCAGAGTAAAGACAGCCAGCCAGAGCTAGCTTTGATGTGTCAACCTTGAGAGTCAGCCATGCCTGATCTGGCTTTGTACCCAGAACTTTCCAATGACATGAGTTAATGATTTCTACCGTTTTCCCACTCAAGCAAGATTGGCTTGGCCTTCTATCACTTACAGATATTTTTGCACTGGTGTAATTTCTGACCTATCCTAGAGCTTCTTGACCTAGGAGATGATGGGGTGGAAAAATAGACAGCTGAGTCAGTGAGTGTCAAGAGGGACTGCTCAGGATTTCCCTGGACCCTTTTATTATGGGGACTGGAGCAGGTACTGAAGGTAGTGATGGAGATAAATTTGGGGAACTGAAGGCTGGGTAGACAGGCAGAGCCTCAGCCTAAAAGGGCAGAGAATGCCAGGGCCCCACTCCTCTCCCAGCAAGGGGTCTCTGGTGATGGCCAAGGAGGCCTTGGAAGCAACAAGAATTGGGATTTGAGAGTCTCCCACTGCAAGCCAGCCATGGGTTCCTGTGCTGTCTACATGTGACTTCCTGGGCCTTCTTTTTCTTTTCATCAAACCTAAGTGCTACGTACCCACTGTGAACAGGGCTCTGAACACCTTCAGGACTTGCGTCTGTCAGGAGGTCTAGCTCTTTCATTTGCTTGTACTAGATGACAGGGCTAGAAAGCACCTCAGGAAGCTTGTAGGACTTGGGCTGTGAGCTGTCGTTTCTTTCATATGTCGCAGATGTGGATCTTGGGTCAAAGGGAGGTAAGGGAAAGCCTCAGATGTGTAGTTCTAGGGCTCTGAGCTTTTTAGTTATTATGTATACAGATTTTGTTATAGATGGTTGTGAGTCAACATGTGGATGCTGGGAATTGAACTCATGACCTTTGGAAGAGCAGTCAGTGCTCTTACCCTCTGAGCCATCTCTCCAGCCCCAGCTCTGAGCTTTTGAACAGCGGTGAGTGGAAACGGAGAGGTTCCTGAGGGGCAGGCTAGGCAGGGCAGTCTCTGACTGAGTGGTCAGTTTAGTACCTTTTACTTACTGGAAAGACAGGAAGCCAGTCGGTATTCCTTTGAAAAAGTATTGTAGAGTTTTTTGAGTATAAAAGTGCTGCATACCTGTTAAGAATTTTTGAAGCCCGGCAGTGGTGGCGCACGCCTTTAATCCCAGCACTCGGGAGGCAGAGGCAGGCGGATCGCTGTGAGTTCGAGGCTAGCCTGGTCTACAAAGTAAGTCCAGGACAGTCAAGGCTACACAGAGAAACCCTGTCTCGAAAAACCAAAAAACCAAACCAAAACAAAAAAAGAATGTTTGAAGATATAGAAACAGAAACTCTGCAATAGGAAAGGTAAGCCACTCAGGACCATCCAATTTGGGTTGATAACAGGGATGCTTTTAAAAAGATGTTTCTTTCTAATATTTATGTCACCATGCCTATGTGTGTTATATACATGACAGATGACATCAGAAAATTTGATTTTTTTGGACAGAATCTCACATGCTGGCTAGACTCAGCCTTGCTGCATAGTCAAGGATGACTTTGAACTTCTGATTATCTTGTCAACATCTCCTGAATGGTGGGATTACAGGCATGCACCACCATGCCTACTTTGACTCTATTTGTACTTAATATATAATATAAATACTTCCTTTTATCTTTTTTTGTACAGGTTGATTTCTCACTATCATCTAACAGTTTAAGCCATTTCACCATTCACAATGTATCACTTCTTTTGAATAGATATCCTTTCCAAATTCTTCTAATTTATTTATTTATTTATTTTTGATTTTTGAGACATTGTTTGTCTATGTAGCCTTGACTAGCCTGGAACTTGCTCTGTAGACCAGGCTGAGCTCAAACTCACCGAGATCCCCCTGCTCGTGAGTACTGGGATTAAAGGCGTGTTCTACCATGCCCAGTTACCTTTAAAAATGTGGGGGGTTATAAAACGATATCATTAAATCTTTAAAGATATATTTTTGTTCACATCCTTGAATAGCTTTAGATGTAAAATTACTGGGTCAAATGGGATATCTATTTGTTTTAAAATTATCTGTGGTGCTGGAGTTGACTTTGTACATGCTAGCAAGGACTCTTCTGCTGAGCCTCACCCCCACCATTAGGAGGTCCATTTAAATTTTTTTAAAAATTCATATGGCAACTATAAAGGGTTGTTCCTAGAAGAGTGGTTCTTTTTTTTTCATTTGATTGACTCATGGATTGAAATAAGATCTTGTGTATTTCTTGCTGGCTTTGTACTCTCTTTGTGGACCAAGGTGGCCTTGGACTTGCAATGTTATTCTTCATGCCGAGTCTGGGGTGTTGGGATTGCAGGAGTGTGCCACCAAACCCAGCTGAGAAGTTCTGCTTTTCTCTCCTGCTAGTGGTGTGTGAAGTACTGCTACATGTTTCTGGATTTTTCAGGACCTTTCTGATACAGGAAACACCATCTCACTTTTTTTAAGTTGAAAAATACATTTTTCGTAATTCATCACAGTTGGAAGGTGATAGGAGTACTGGAGACAGAGCCTTGGGAGAGTCATCTTTAGGTCACTCAGATTTGTCCTTGAAGAAGATTAGGGCAGTGGGTCTCTGCTTCCTGGTTCACAGGGATAAGTCGTTTGCTCCACTGTGCATTCCCACTATTGTTTTGGAACAAAATAGGAGGCATCTTGGTGATTGAAATAGCAAAGGCTCAGCCAGGCCTGATGGTTCAGGACTTTAACCACAGCACTTGGGAGGCAGAGGCAGGCAGAGTGATATGATTTCAGGCTAGCCTAGTCTACAAAACGAGTCTAGGACAGCCAAAATAACACAGAGAAACCCTGTCTAATTAAAAAAAAAAAAAAAAAAACTAAAGAAAAGAAATGGCAAAGGCTCTAGAGAAATGATAGAGACAGAGGTGTTGCTTGAGATGTGTACCGTAACACTGGAGAGATCTACAGATGCTCAGTTTAAGGCTTAAACGACACATTTAAGTAAAATTGAGAGTAAAATAAGGGCTGGCAAAATGGCTCATACGTGGAAAGCCACCTGCTGCCACGTCTGCTGACTTTAGTTCAGTCCTCAGGCCCCTCATGGTAGAGAAAGAGCTGGAGCTCCCACAAGCTGTCCTTTGACGCTGTGACCTTGGCTGGTTCTCCGAAGGTTCCATAGCAGTCTCTCAGGGAGGCTGCACCCCTCTCCCTGTAAGTGAAGAAGTTTGTTCCTAAAGATGCCTGCTTTAGCTTGTGGTGAGCACCATGGGGTGCTGCCTCCTCAGTGGCCTCCAGCATGGAGTCCTGGAGGCAAACTTCCCCAACAGTTACATCAACAGACCTATTCTTTTCCTGAGTTACTTACGTAGTGGAGACAGTCATGTATGGCCGACAGCCATGATCCTAAAGTTGTCTTACCAGAGAGTTTTGGTAAATAGCTGGGCAGTGTGCTGTTAGGTCCCAGAAATGTCACCATGACAGGAGGGTGGGAGAAAGCCTGGAATCCAGAACACTTGATATTTGGTAAGAATTTACTTGAAAGTGTGTGATGGCAGATTCTAGTCTGATTTCCAGATTGTTAGAAAAGCAGAAAGTAAGCCTAGGGGCTAGGCTCAGTGGGCAAAGGGCTTGCAGCTGAGGCATTGAGTGAGGATCCCCAGCGCCACGGTAAAGAGCCCCAGCATCCTGTGTCTGTCATCCCAGCACTGGTGGAGACTGAGCACTGTGGGAGCTCAGTGGCTGGCCTGTCTAGACAGTAGCTTCAGGTCCACTGAGAGACCCTGCCTCAAAAACAAACAATCAAACAAACAAAGGACAGCAATAGATTAAAGACCTGATGTTGACCTTTGGCTCCAGGAGAGTGCATGCATGTGTGCATGTACAAACATGCATGTGTGACCTGTAACACACAGACACACACATAAAAGTAACATGTAATTGGCCATTAGATTAAAAAAATAACTCACAAATAGTAAATAAAACTGGAATTTGGTAAGCCAGGCGTGGTGGTGCACACCTTCAATCCTAGCACTTGGGAGACAGAGGCAGGCGGATCTCTGTGAGTTCGAGGCCAGCCTGGTCTACAGAGTGCGTCCAGGACAGCCCAGACTATAAGAGAAACCCTGTCTTGAAAAACCAAAAACAAACAAAAAACCCCTGGAGTTTGGTGACCCCAAGAGTATGCAATAGTTGTCTATTACATCAGATTTCTCTTGTTTAATTCTCAGCACAGTTCAGTGAGTTGAAATGTACTGAAATGTCAGCCGGGGCGATGGGCTGTTATCAGGCAGCCTGGGTTTAAACATCCATAGTACCACCTCGTGCTTGAGGTTCTGGGCAGGTTGGCCGTCTGTCTCTATGGTTGTCTGTCTCTATGGCCAGGATTTTGGATGAAGGCCTTTGCTGCTGGTTTTGAGTTGTTTCTTGTGAGCCAGGCACAGCTGTCAGTGTTTAACATTCTCTCTCACCTCTTTCTCTTTCTATATAGAGACAGGGCATCACTGTATCACCCTGGCTGGCCTAGAGCTAGCCTCTAACTCACAAAGATTTTCCTGCCTCTGCCTCCCAAGTGCTGAGATTTAAGGCTACCTTACCATGTCTTGAGACCTTCTCTCCCTCCTCTTCTACCCATGCCTGCCGTGTGTGCGTGTGCGTGTGTGTGTATGTGTAAGAATTAGAGGTCTGGCTGGTGTGGTGGTGCACGTCTTTAATCCTAGCACTGGGGAGGGAGAGGCAGTCAGCTCTCTGTGAGTTCAAACTCTGCTTGGTCTACAAAGTGAGTCCAGGACAGCCAAGGCTGCACAGAGAAACCCTGTCTGGAAAAACCAAAAAAGAAAAAAATAAAAAGAATTAGAGTTGTGCCATAGATTTGAGCCTAGCCACACTCCTTTCAAGACCTAAGACCCTCTTCTATGGGTGCACACTATCTATGGACCCATGCTAATGCACCCCTGTAGTCTGTCTTTTGAGCTCAGGTGTCCTATGAGTCAGAGAGAGAAGCTGGAGTCTAGTTGTCAGTGGGCTGCGCAGTGTTTGAGGTGCCCAGCAAGCAGGTGTCTTGCTTCTCCTGCCTCTGAGGTAGGACCCTTTGTCCTGCCGTGCACATAGAGTCACGGCTCCAAGAACATGAACATCTATCTAAGCATATGAGAGGTGGCAAGGCAAGGACCGGAGACCAGGCCTGTCTGGTCCTAGAGCCCATGCTTTGTACTCTGCTCTGTGTTCTGGCTGAGCAAGGAAGCAGGGTTACGGGTGAGTTTGAACAAGCAGGGCTGGGGTACCAACAGGGTAGGTAATACATAGATGGTCTTGGAAGTGCGATAAACAGGTTCAGATCCTGTCTTGTTCCCTTCTCGTTTGAATAGGTGCACTCTCTCTGGGTCTTGGTCTTCCCGCTACTAAATGGGGTCTTGATTGCACACAGAGAGTGGGAGAGTGCTATAGAAGGCTAGCCAGGCTCTGCACGGGCTGCTGCTCTCCCACAGTGGGTACTTAGCTCTTCTTCTTCCAGTTGATTTCCTCATGGGTCCTTGGGGAAGGTGTTTTGGAAGGTGACTGTCCCCAACAGAGATGAGACCTCTTCCTTTCCGTATCAGTCCCTTCAGTGTGCCCTTGGGAGCTGCAGGTCCCAGGCTTCGGTGTCTTCATAATGTGGCTCCAAAGGTTGGGGCCGGAGCAGAACCTCCTAAGAAGCCCATCCACTGCTGAAGGCAGGATGCAGTTATCTGTGGGCACCCTCAGTGTCCCCCCACTTGACCCTTCCATCCTAGAACCTTGGCCTATGGGCCTGGTTTCTTAGACTGTGTCCTCCAGGGACACTGCCATCTGCCTTGGGAGCCAGCTACTGGCTTGGATCTAGAAGCTTCGGCCTGTTATAGCCCCAGCAGCGGGTGTCCACATTCTGATCTCTTTGTTGACTGGGCCACTGGTTTGATTTTGTTTTTCTGGGCATTAAACTAAGGGATCTCATACCTTCTTGGCAGGCACCCTACCACTAAGTGACAGCCCCAGAGTCAGGCACCGTTATGTACACAGTTATGTACAAACAAGCGTCTCTCATTGCCAGAGGTCGCTTCCTAGTGGGAAAGGTGGATGAGAAACATGAAGGAAGGAGACTTGATTATAATGTTGGAGTAAAGAGCAGTGATGCCAAATGGTAGGGGACAGGGAAGTCCTTGGGGGTGATCAGAAAGGCTTTCCTTACGGAATGAATATGAACTGAAAACTGAGCCTGTGGCTCATAGAAGTGTTGGGGGCCAGATCCTGAGACATGACTGGAGTCAGAGGGTAGGTGAGAAAAGAGGCCAGGGTAAAAGCTATCAGGTCACATCGAGCCATTCGTGAGTCATTGGTCTAGACTCAACTTGCTCAGTTTCTCAGTCGTTTTGTTGTTGTTTTTCTGAGACAGGATGTCTCTGTGTGGCCCTGGCGGCTGTCCTGGAACTTGATCTTGTAGAACAGGTTGGCCTTAAACTCAAAGAGATCTACCTGTCTCTGCCTCCTGGGTTCTGGGACTAAAAGTATGTGCCACCACAACCTGGTGGTGGTGTTTTGCATTGAGTGCATGCACAGTCCTTGAAGCAATGACTTCCGCTATGTTAAGTATGCATGTCTTTTTTTTTTTTTTTTTTTTTAAGATTTATTTATTTATTATGTATACAGTGCTCTGCCTGCATGTACACCTGCAGGCCAGAAGAAGGCACCAGATCTCATTATAGATGGTTGTGAGCCACCATGTGGTTGCTGGGAATTGAACTCATGACCTCTAGAAGAGCAGCCAGTGCTCTTAACCTCTGAGCCATCTTTCCAGCCCCAAGCATGTCTGTTTTAACTGTCACACTGAGAAACTCTTCAGACCTGAAAGGCAGACTATTTTGCTTATTCTCAGAGCCCAGAATGGACTAGTGTGTTGGCTCATCTTAGTGGTAATAAGTGTTATTCACTGGGATGGGGGTTTCAATGTGCCTGGGACGATGGGAAACATCTCATCAGCTCATTCTGGTGGCCATCCTTCTCTGAGCTCTTTCCCCTGTTTTATGGATAAAAAAACAGGTTTTCAGGCTCCCTTGTAATTCAAGGATAACACATCACCAGGAACTTGCCGGGCCTGAGTGGAAGCCAGGACCTTAAGGGTCTTGCTTTCAACTAAAGAAAATGCTGTGGCCCTGTGGCCTCCAGCTGCTTGGGGAGAGGCTCTTGGCATTCTTTGGCTCTCTTGGGGCTCTTAGCGGCACCTTGCATCTCTGCCTGCCCCAGAGCATCCCATGGAGTCAGAAGGGCTGTCCCTCAGACCTCCTCCCAGCTTCCTGTTCTACATGAAGTGTAGAAAGTGGCACTTAGAACGAATGTATTCAGATGGGAGCTGTGTGAGACACGAAAAATAAGGCTTTTGAGGTTCTGCCCATAAACTTGAGCATCAGTGAAAAGCTTTTTATTTGCTTTCCCAGCCAGACTTGGAGAAGACAGTGGGCCAAGCGGTCAGGGAGCACGTTATGGGCAGTGGGTTGGAACAGGGGCCACTTTGAAGGGTGAGGAGGGAGAATCACTGAAGTTAGGAAAGCCAAGAGTCTGGGATGTCAATAAACACAGGCGGGGCGGGCAGAGAGTCTTTTTGGAAAAAAAAAAATGGGAGGCAGCACCCCATTCCCCATGTGTCTGAAGGAAATGCTTAAAGTAACCCATGTTAGCAGTTTTTATAGCTTCCTCCTCATAATATGCCGGACAGCCCCTCAACAGGCTGGTGTTTCATTTCCATGTAACAAGGCCTAAAGGAGCAGGGGCAGTTCTCCAGCAGCAGACTGCCTGGGGCCCTGCCCCAGGAATGAGGGGATTGCCTTGAGCCATGTACAGCACCATGGCCCTAGTGACTGCTGGGTAAGCCAGGAGGAAGGTGAGGAGCAGGATTCCTGGCTTCTTCTCCAAGCTGGTTTGGCTTGTCGTGTGCTCAAACCTAAGGTGCCAACAAAGGAGGTGGCAGGCAGCAGTGGGAAGGCAGCCATTCTGGGAAGGAAGGCACCAGCCTATGCTGCCGAACACACATGGGAACTTTAGTGTAAGGAACCCACCGAAAGACCTTTGTGCCCTGTGCTGTCCTGGTCAGGACACGTTCCGTGATTTGGTTTTCACCTGTGCTTATATTCTCTTTGGTAATATGTCCATCTGTATATGGTGTACTTTTGAACATGGACTTATGTACATGTACATCTGGTACATTAGTGACCTGTGTGGGTACATTATGCAATGTTTTGGGGAGCTGTACATTGGAGGAAGGCAGCAGCTAGTTGCTTTAAGATGTTAGTAGAACTCAGAGCACCTCTCCTAGATGAGGGGAGGGTTCATTGTTTTTCTGTCTCAGTAGTAGATTCTTCCTTTTTTTTTCTCTCCAGAAATTGACTAGAGACTATGTGTTTTATATATATATATGGTACCAGGCAGCAGATATTATTGAATGATCATGGAGGGGAGAAGGAAAGGCAGGAGGGTACCAGAGAGAGAGAGACAGAGACAGAGACAGAGAGAGACAGAGAAAGTAGAGAGACGGGTAGATGGTGAAGAGGGGTAGAGAGTATATATTTGTGTGCATGTACGTGAGCCCAGCCCAAACCCATGGCTTTGCACGTGATAGGCAGATATTCACCACACAGTCACATTGCTTGCCCTGGTTTTTGTTTTGTCTTGAGAGCAGATACCACCGTATAGCCCTGGCTGTTCTGGAACTTGCTATAAACCATGCTGGCCTGGAGTTCACAGAGATCTGCTTGCATCTGCCTTCCAAGTGCTGGGATTGAAGTCTTGTGTTTACTTATGTTCTAAGTAAATACTTAAAATATATCACACTTAATAAAGCTTATTTTTGTTGTTGTTTTGTTTTGGCTGTTTATATAAAGGAGCCTGTGAGTGGACCCAGTTCAGCAGGGGAAGAGTGTCGTCTTCAGAGGGTAAGTGATTAAGCTCAGTTATCTTTGCTTAGCATGTACAAGATCCTGGGTTCTAGCCCCAGCCAGCAGGGAAAAGAAGAAACAGTCATTTGCTAACTGCACACAGCTATTGTAAGCTTCCCGGCTGGGACTCACAGACCCTGTGTTTCCTAAGGCCACCTCTGTGAACCCCATACACCCCTTCTAAGCTGAGGCTCTGAGTGGAAACGTGTATTTGTGTGAATGAACGCGTGCCCAGGCTGCATGAACGTCTCCCAACTATAGACTTCCATCTCTGGAGCCTGCAGGAGTCAGACCTCAGGGGCTGGGCATGTAGCCCAGCTCTTCATTCAGGAGAGGAGAATTAGGTCAGCTCAGAGGCCATCTGCTCCGTCCTGTGTTGGCCCAGCCTGCACCTCGCCCTCCCTAGGGTGGGTGGATCTGGGCCATGCTCTCCCATAAATCCTCTGCCTCATCTTCTTGGTCGTTTCGTCCCAACTCTCTTCCAGTTGTTTCTCTGTGCAGCTTCCAGCCACTGGGCTCAGCTCTGCGTTTGCTCAGGTCCCTCATGTGCCTGTGTGCGGCAGGGTGGTTGGGAGTGTAGCCTGGGTCCCTCGCACTTCATCCTCCCTGGTTTGTGGAACTTGTCTCTTCTTCCTGTTCCTGTCCCTTGTGGCTGGTTGCCAAAGCCAAGAGAAAAAGCCCTGTGTGTAGGAAGAGCTGGAAGATAAAAATCTCTCCAGCGTTCTGAGTACAGAAGTGTGTTCCTTCCAGTCAGCTCTCACCCCTCCACACACTCCTCACCCCCTCTCCCAACAGGATTTCCTTCTGTAGCCCTGGCTGTTCTGGACCCAACTTTGTAGACCAGGCTGGCCTGGAAATCACGGAGATCCGCTTGCCTCTGCCTCTGCCTCCCCAAGTACTGGGATGACAGATGTGTTCCACCATGCTTGGCTGTACTCAACTATTTTTTTATGTCTCTTCCTGGCCAGCCCTGTCTCTCTTGCTGCCTTCCCTCCAACTTCCCTTGATAGTTGTCCTCCTTCCCCTTCCCCTCCCCTCCCCCTCCCCCTCCTTCTTCTCTCTCTCTCTCTCTCTCTCTCTCTCTGTTTCTCTCTGCTCCCCTTGCCACACAACAGCTGGAGCAAAGCAGGGGTGTGTGTGTGTGTGTGTGTGTGTGTGTGTGTGTGTGTGTGTGTGTGTGTGTGTGTGTGTGTGACCCTACCACTGAGCATATCCCCCACTGTTCTTTGTTTGTTTGGTTTTTGTTTTTTTGAGACAAGGTTTCTCTGTGTAGCCTTGGCTGTCCTGGACTCACATTGTATACCAGGTTGGCCTCGAACTCACAGTGATCCACCTGCCTCTGCCTCCCAAGTGCTGGCATTAAAGGCATGCGCCACCACCGCCCAGCTCCCACTGTTGTTTTTAAAGAAACGAGGAGGGCCTCTGCAGTGGCTGTGCCCAGGTTCTCATGGGCTATGTGTACAGAAAGTGTGGGAGTGTAGGGCTGTGATGTCCCACTCTCCTACCAGCCACTTCAGAAATGACCATGTCATTCTTAGATGACCCTGTCCATGTGCGTATGGATGTGACAGCATATTTTCACTGGCTTGCATGGGCCTCCAGAGCCGCTGGAGCCAAGCATTCCTTCCCTCAGCCTTATGGCTGCCTTTGGTGGAGAGCTGACCTCAGGTCTGGGGCCGTGCCCAGGATGCTCAAAGCTTGGAGATGATTAATTAGAAGGAGTACCGGAAGCCAAGGTTGCTAAATGGTATCCCTACCCCCGACCTCATTACGTGCAGGACCCAGTACTCTGCTACCCTCTGAGGCATGCGAAGATAATGTGTTTCCTTACAGGAAGCCCCTTGGGCCAGCAGGAGATGGAGGGGAGAGGATTAACCCACTTCCTCCTCAGGCCTGTCCTTCCTTAGCTTCTCAAAGCTGAGGCCTCGGCCCACCTCCCTAAACAAACTGGTGGGCAATAGGTAGGGGATTTTAGGCTAAAGGCTGATAGGCACAACAGAGGGTCTTTTTTTTCAAAGGAAGAAAACTCCCAATAGTTCAGTTGCCTTGGGTTTTTGTTGTCTTATCACCCCACCCTGACCCCCACCCCTGGGTTGCTCTGTGTAGCCTTGGCTGCTGTCCTGGAACTTGCTATTTAGACTATACTGGCCTTGAATTCACAGGGATTACCTCTGCCTCCCTGGGATTAAAGGTGTGTACCACCACAGCCCATCTCTCTCTCTCTCTCTCTCTCTCTCTCTCTCTCTCTCTCTCTCTCTCTTTCTCTCTGTTGTCCTGGTGTTGTTTTTGTTTTGCTTTTTTTTTTTTTTAAAGTAGTCTTTGCAATTTATTGTGGGTGCTTCATTCCACTCTGTGTGGCTCAAAGGTGTGTCACTTACTTTGTTCCTACCCTGAAGGATGGTTTCTGGCCTAGCACTAGTTGCAGCCCCTGGGAGTGTGTTTGAAATGCAGAATCCAAGGTCTCACCTCAACTCCGTGAACCAGAGTTGACAGTGTCGTGGTCTGCCAGGGCTTGGCTTGCACACTGGTGTTGGGAAGCCCTGGGCTAGTCCACCCTGCCCTTCCTGTTCTTCTGCCCAGGAACCACATCACTACTTAAAGACATTTCTCATAACTGTGCGGATTGGCCCAGAGATGAGGTCTCTTTGTCGTTCCTGTTGCAACAGGAGAGAATTTAAAACTAATTCTAGTGCTCAGCGTCATCATCGCTGTGGTGCATGCCTTTAAACTCAGCACTGGGGAAGCAGTGGCAGGTGAGTCTCCAAGTTCAAGGCCAGCAAGGCCTACGTGGTGAGACTCTGTCTCAAAACAAACACCAAACAATTAACAAGTAAATTCTACCATAGTATGATAAAAGTTATACATAGGCTATGAGTGGCAAAGGAGGGACCAGTTCCTTGGGTTGTTACAGGTTGAATTGTAACCCCCAAAAGGGATATAAAGTTTCCTTCCTCCCTTCCTTCCTTCCTTCCTTCCTTCCTTCCTTCCTTCCTTCCTTTCTTGGTTTTTTGAGACAGGGTTTCTCTGTGTAGCCTTGGCTGTCCTGGACTCACTTTGTAGACCAGGCTGGCTTCAAACTCACAGAGATCCACCTGCCTCTGCCTCCCAAGTGCTGGGATTAAAGGCGTGCACCACCACCGCCCAGCAGGAGATTTTATATATATATATATATATATATATATATATATATATATATATATATATATATATATATATATATATATATATTTTTTTTTTTTTTTAAAGTTTTTAGTATGTTTTAATTATGTGTAGCTATGTGTGTAAGAGAGCAGGTGCCAGCAGAGGCCAGAAGCATTGTACTCCCTGGAGCTGGAGGTGGAGATGGTCCTGAATGACCTGATGTGGCTGCTGGGAACTGAATTCTGGTCCTCTGGAAGAGCAGCCAATCCTCTTAACCTTGGAGCCATCTCTCCTGCCAAGGATATCAAGTCTTAAGCTCAGAACACAGTATCTTAATTTGGGCATACAGTCATACAAGAGCAGGCGGGTCCTCCATCAAACATGGCAGCTACCCTTATATAAGGATGAGATGACAGGGCATATGTGTATTATGCAAAAGAGGCTGGGGTTGGAGCTGTGCAGCTGTGAGTCAGGGTGTGTTAAGGGTTTTCAGCAAATACTAGAAAAGAGAAACTTGGAACAGAGTGTCTCCCAGATCTTTTGAGGAGAGCACCCCCTCCCCAACACACACACACACACACACACACACACACACACACACATTGACTCACACTTCCAGTTCAAACACTGTGTTCCAGGCTGCATTCCAGGCTGTGGCTCAATGGCCAAGTGCTTCCTGTGTATTTGAGAGACCCCTAAGTTTGATTCTCAGCATCACAGAAACGGAAATAAAAACTTGCAGTGCTTTAAAGTTTAAACACTATGGCAGATGAAGCTGAGGTTGATACTGCAGTCTGTGAAAAGGCAGGTATCTGGACCCTTTTTTCTTTTTTGATAAGCATTTAGGGAGCGTTGCCAGTGAGGGGGTGTGACACTAGGACAAAGTTCCTGTCCTCAGGAAACTCAGATTACTATGGGGAGGGCTGATAATAAGCAGAAAGAAATTTGCAAGCAGCCAACTTTGGTGATCAATGCTTTGGAGGGAATAAACAATGCCCGGAGGGAGTGGCTTGAGATAAGGGAGTCTGGCATAGGAGTGAGGTACCTCTAGGCAACAGCTACTACAGATCGGCTTGTTAGTCTTCCTTTGAGGATTGCCATTTTATCTATGGCTCTATCTTTTTTTTTTTCTAAATGAGCATTACATGTCATCCTCTCTCTCGCCCCAAACAAGCAGGAGAGCCAAACCTTCACCGTTGTGTAGCCCTGGGCCCGTGGCTTTCCCAATCTCTGATTGCAAAGTCCACCTGCGCTTGGATGGAAGCAGTCTAAACTGGGAGGCAGGATGTCACAGAGCCTGTGGCCTGGTCCTCTGATCTCTGGTCGTTGGGTGTATCTGAGTTGTCTTTCCCTTCCTCTTCTCTCCCCTCCCTCCCTCTCTCCCATCTTTCTTCCCTCCCTTCCTCACTCCCTCTTTCCCTCCCTCCCAACCTGCAGTGAGGACTTCTTTCCTCTCCTCTTACCCCTGCTCTCCTCTTGGGGATCTCATCCCTGGTCCTCGGACTCAGGACACAGGTCCCATCATACCAGTGCCCGAGTATTCCCTTTCCTAACCCCCTGTTTGCCGTGTGCCTGTTACACACCAGGCCACGTGCCAGGTGATGCACTTACAGCTAAAAGGACACAGTCTCCCCCACCCCCACCCCCAAAGATAGCCAAAGATGTATATGTTCCTTCAGACCCGATAGGAGAATACACTGGGCCTATTCTAGGAAGGGAACAGACCCCTGGAAATGTGAGGGGGCAGCCAGAATGGGAAGGTTTCCTAAGATCAGGGTTCAGAGTGTGTGGCAATCAGCAAAGAGGGGGGGTGGAAGGTGTTTTCTAGGCCAAGGAATCCACACGTGAAAAAAAAAAAAAAAAAAAAAAAAAGTCAAGCCTTGAGCAAAAGGGCAAAAGCCCCCTGGGAGAGGTGAGAGGTCCCTGCGCTCCTCCCTCCTCACACCTCCCTAAGTAAACAGCCCAGCTGCTGCCAGCCCTTCAACTGCCCTTGCCAAACCCAACAGCCACTTCTCAGGCTCACTTTATTTGACCTGTCAGCAGCATTTGGCACAATTGACCATTCACTTCTTCACTTGGCTCCCAAGGCTCCCGCTTCTCTCCTGTCACTCCCGCCCCACTTCTGCAACTTTTCTCTGCTTTCCTTTTTTGTCTTCCTTCTGACCTTTCCTGTTGAAGATTCTCGTCCCATTGCTCTCATTCCCTGGACGATCTCCATCTTCTAACCCTGAGTGCCGCCTCCCTGATTCCACAGCTCCAGCTTTGAAGGTCCCTGGCTGTGTCTAACCACTAGGCAGCTAGACATCTCATACTTAGTAAGGTCAGACTCAGGGGTCACGACCGTACCAGATACTTAAGGCTCAGACCTTGGGGTCTTTCTTGACATGTAAATGCCCCCCAAGCCCTCATATTTCATCCCACCAGCACACGTCAGTGTGGAATCTGTTCACATCTTACCCACCTGTCATGATCTCAGGCACCATTTTTTTTTTGCCTATATTAATTCAGTTCTGATGGCTTTTGTGGCTTTTCAATTAGACCTTCTGAAATGTCATCAAGTTATGCCCCTCTGCTTGGGAGTAGCTGGCTGGCTCTACAATGCTTGCTGTTTCAGTGGCTGCACATGTCACTCAAAGTCAAAGCCTGTTTTTTGTTTTGTTGGTTTTTGAGACAGGCTTTTTTTTGTTTGTTTGTTTTGGTTTGTTTTTTGTTTTTTGTTTTCTGTGTAGCCTTGGCTGTCCTGGACTTGCTTTGTAGAGGCAGACAGAGATCTGTCTGCCTCCCTGAGTGCTGGGATTACAGGTGTGTACCAGCTTTAAAGCCAGTCTTTGTAGTAGCCACAAGGCCTTCCTTGGACTGCCTCTTGACCCCATTTTCTCTCTCTCCCCTCAAGTTCTTGCTCTTTCTGTCTCCTTTTTCTGTCCCCTTTCTTTTCTTTTCTTTCTTTCTTTTTTTTTTTTTTTGGCTTTTCGAGACAAGGTTTCTCTGTGTAGCCTTGACTGTCCTGGACTCGCTTTTGTAGACCAGGCTAGCCTCAAACCAGCAACAATCTGCCTGCCTCTGCCTCCCAAGTCCTGGGATTAAAGGCCTGTGTCACCATACCTGGCTTTTTTTTTTTTTTCTCCCTCCCCCTTATGAGCTCAGGCTCACACCACAGCTTTGTGTGAGTCCTCAACCACTGAGCCGGCATCCTCTAGCCTTCACTGCCTTCCCTGTTACTAGAACATTCCAGCCCTGCTGCTTTAAGGAATTTGATTAGCAAGGCTTCAGATCTAATCTGGCTCTCCTGGAGCTACACCCCACAGGCAGATCTTCAGGAATGTGTTTTTCCCCCTCTATCTAGACTCCACCCCATCCCATCTCAGCAAGCATCACTTCCACTTCCTTATCAGGGCGGGTTGAAGTATCTCCAACCTGCAGTTTACTTCCTTTCCCCAGGCCATCTGATGCTCTTCCCTGCATTTTTTTTTTCTTCTTCTTCTTCCCTTGTTCTTATCACCATGGGACAAACAAATGTTTGACTTGTTGATCTTTCCCAGCAAGGTGATTATAGGTAAGCTCTGAGACAGCAGGAATTCTTGTTCTTCCTCCTCCTCTTCCTCTTCCTTCTATGTGTGATGTAAATGTTTGTGGTGTCTTCCACTGTTTTGTGCCTTACTGCCTT
This sequence comes from Acomys russatus, assembly GCF_903995435.1. Classification (NCBI taxonomy): domain Eukaryota; kingdom Metazoa; phylum Chordata; class Mammalia; order Rodentia; family Muridae; genus Acomys; species Acomys russatus. Next base: position 27,063,940 of record NC_067156.1, read on the forward strand.
GAGGCTGGGTTTCTCCCTGAACCCAAGATCCACCTGCCTCTGACCCACTGAGATGCCCGGGGTACAAGCATAGACAGTCACGCCTGACCTTTACATGGGTAATGAGTGGAGATTTGAACTCAGGTCTTCAGGCTTGCAATGTGAGTGTTCTTGCCTACTGAGCCATCTCACCAACACTTTGCTCTTTGAGACAGGATTTTCCTAGGTAGCTCAGGCGTCCTTCCATCCAGCATACGGAGATCTTCCAGCCTCTGTCACCCAAGGCTGAAATAAGAGGTGTGTGCCACCACACACCGCACCTGGGATTGTTTCCCTCTTCACTGCAGAACTCCTGGCATTTAAAATAGTGCCCAGGACTGGAGATTGCTCAGTGGCGATGAGTACTTGTTGGTGTGGTAGAGAACCTAGGTTCCATTCCTAATGCCTACATGGTGGTTCACAACCATCTGTAATTCCAGTTCCAGGGGAGCCAATGGCCTCTTCTGATCTCCATGGGCACTGACTACACGTGTAGTGCAGAGACATAAGTATATGTGGGCAAAACATTCACGCAAAAAATAAGATGAATACATGTAATTACAAAAGTTCAAAATCCAGTTCCAGCTGGGCATGGTGGCGCACGCCTTTAATCCCAGCACTTGGGAGGCAGAGGCAGGCAGATCGCTGTGAGTTCGAGGCCAGCCTGGTCTACAAAGTGAGTCCAGGATGGCCAAGGCTACACAGAGAAACCCTGTCTCAAAAAAAAAAAAAAAAAAAAAAAAATCCAGTTCCAAGGCCTCTGATGCCTTTTTCTGGTTTCTGAGGCAGTGCTCACAGGAGGTACATAGACATACACACAGACAAAACACCTTTACACGTTAAGCATCTTAAAGCAATTCCTATCTTACAAGAAATGCTGAGGTGGCACACACCTGTAATCCTAGCACTGGGAGGCAGAAGCAGGCAGATCTTTGTGAGTTCAAGACCAGCCTGGTCTACAAAGCCAGGACTACAAAAGAAACCCTGTCTCTGTCTCTGTCTCTGTCTCTGTCTCTGTCTCTCTCTCTCTCTCTCTCTGTCTCTCACACACACACACACACACAGACACACACAAAGAAAAAAATGCTAAAACACACTTTTTTTTTTAGTTACTGGAGATTAAAGCCAGAACCTCAAATATGCTGAGGCCCTAACACACACACACACACACACACACACACACACACACACACACACACACGATATAATAAACAAAAAAATAATGAGCTGGGTGTGGTAAGGCATGCCTTTAATCCCAGCACTTAGGTGTCAGAGGCAAGTGTATCTGTGTGAGTTCAAGGCCAGGCTGGTCTACATACTGAATTCCAGGCCAGTCAGGACTATGTAGAGACTCTGTCTAAACCATGAAGTACCAAAATTTTAAGCCAGCCTTGGCAGTGCATACCTGTCATCCTAGCACTGAACAAGTAGAGGCAGGAACATAAGAAGTTCAAGGCCATTTTAGCTAAGAATAGCATGCACTGTATAACAACACACCCACATATACAGTAACATACACGTACAATTATACACACACACACACACACACACACACACACACACACACTTTAAATCCGTGAGCAAGTTTACCTCTACACTTACACAGATCCTCATTAATTTCTCTTAGCTTGAGGGTTCCAGTGCTTGTGCCATATGTGCACACTTGCTGTGAAGGCCATGCAAGCCTGGACACCTGAGTTCAAGTCACCAGTCTTCATATAAAAGCTAGGCATGTGTGTGCTTGCAACTCCATCATTGGTAAGAGCCAAGATAGGCAGATCCTGTCTGGCTAAAATGGCTAGCTTTCTTTTTCTTTCTTTGTGTAAAGATCTTAATCTCTTTTTCTCTTAGTGTTATTATCAGTTGGGGTGGGAGAGATGGCTTTGACGTTAAGAGCAAAGAGCACTGGCTGCTCTGGTAGAGGACCCTGGTTGTATTATTAGCACCTACATGACAGCTGACAACAATCCAGTTCTAGAGGATCCAGTACCCTCTTCTGACTGACATGGGTAGTGCATGAACATGGTACACAGAGATAAATGTTGGCAAATACCCATATCCATGAAAATAATAGTAATAGCAGTAGTAATAATAGTAGTAGTAATAATAGTAGTAGTAGTAGTAATAATAATAATAACAATAATAATACAGATTCTTTTGTGTATCCCTGCCATCCTAGAGCACTATGTAGAGGGTGGCCTCTAAATCACTGAGATCTAGTTGCTTTTGCTGGGATTAAGGTGTTCACATCAGTGTCTGGCTGCTGCTGCTGCTGCTGCTGCTGCTGCTTCTGCTGCTTCCTCCTCCTCCTCCTCTTCTTTTTTTTTAAAAAGCAGCCAGCATATACTCCAGCTGAAATACTGCTAGGTATATACAGCTTCTTCCTTCCTTGCTCCCTTCCTCCTTTTTTCCCCTTCCTTCCTCCCTCCCTCCCTCCCTCCCTTCCTTCCTTCCTTCCTTCCTTCCTTCCCTCCTTCCCCCAGTTGGCCTAGAATTTGATATGTAGACTAGGCCTCTAACTCACAGAGTTCTGCCCACCTCTGTCTCCTCAGCTCTAGGATTAAATGCATGAGCTGCCATACCCGACCATCTCTCTCATTTTTCTTTTGTTTTTTTTTTTTTTTTGAGACAAGGTTTCTTTGTGTAGTCCTGGCTGTCCTGGACTCACTTTGTAGACCAGCTTGGTCCCTGAACCCTCAGTGATCCACCTGCCTCTGCCTCCCAAGTGCTGGGATTAAAGGTGTGTGCCACCACACCCGGCCAACCTTCTTTGTTTTTTGAGATTGAATACAATTCTAATTTTTCTGTATAGTATGTCCAGAAGAATCCATGTATTCCTAAATATATATTTAGGTTGTCCCCAAACCTCTTTTATTTTGGCTTTGTAAGACAGGTCTCATGTAGCTCAGGATGATCTTGAACTCCTGATCATCTTCCTGCCTCTGCCTTCCTCCTGAGTGCTGGGATTATAGGTATAGGTGTGTGGTTCTCTATATTTTTACTATGATAAATAGGACTGAACATAAGATGTGGTGTCTCTTTGAGATAATTATTTATTTGCTCTGTGTGTGTGTGTGCGTGCGCAAGTGAGCGCGTGCATATTACAGTGCATGTATGGAAGTAGAGTACAAATTTGTGGAGTTAGTTCTTTCCTTCCATCATTATTTATGTGGGTTCCAAGGATCATACTCAGGTCAAGCTTGCAAAGCAAGTGTTTTTTCCTATCAAGCTACCCTGCCAGGCCAAGATCCCACTTTGAATGCTTTTGGATCTGTACCCAGCATTTAGGGTTCTTGAATAGAAGGTAGTTCGAGCGTGACGATTTTGGCACTCCGCCATTTTCCATGGTGGCTACCACCATTCTCACCAGCAGTGCACAAAATTTTGCCATCTCCCTAGCTGCTGCTCACCAATAAGTTAACTTGCTGTTTCCTATTGCTTTATTGTTTCTATTGCTCCCTTCCCCTCTCTCTCCTCATCCTGACAGAGTCTTTATTTTTTTATTTTATTTTTCAAAATATTTATTTATGGGGCTGGAGAGATGGCTCAGTGGTTAAGAGCACTGACTGCTCTTCCAGAGGTCCTGAGTTCAATTCCCAGCAACTACATGGTGGCTCACAACCATCTACAGTGTAATCTGATGCTCTCTTCTGGCCTGTGAGTATATACGCAGGCAGAGCACTGTAGACATAATAAATACATAAATTTAAAAAAAAAAATAAAAGAAAATATTTATTTATTTATTATTATGTGTGTAGTGCTCTGCCTGCACACACACCTGCAGGCCAGAAGAGGGCGGCAGATCACATTAGAGATGGTTGTGAGCCACTATGTGGTTGCTGGGACCTCTGGAGGAGCAGTCAGTACCCTTAACCTCTGAGCCATCTCTCCAGCCCCCAGAGTCTTTATATATTGCCCAAGCTGGTCTCAAATTTGGGATCCTCTTGTGTCTACCTCCCAAGTGCTGGGGTTGCAGGTGTGTGCCACAACACCCACCTGGCCAAGCATTTTTTCATGTAGCTGTTGGCTGTTGGTGGAATAGAATATAGAATATAATAGAATATAGGTTATTCTCCATTAGAGAGATGTCTGCTTCTAAATTGGGTTGTTACTTTCTTATTGTTGGTGTTATTTCATTGTTGAAGTTCCTTACATGTTTTGGAAATTAACCCCTGACCAGATACAAGTGATTTTTTTTTTTCTTCTTCTCTTTTTCTGCATAGGCTGCCTTTAACAATTCTTAACATTGCCCATGGCCATCACAACATCAAAAGGAGTCATGAGCCAAGTGTTCTTCACAGGAAACTGGGTAAGTAGATCTCAATCCATGCATATAACACAGTTGCTTGTGTTAGTTTAAAAGACATATGGTTTTGGGCAGCTTGATATGAAGATGTAAATAAATGCAATGATGAGAACTATATTTTAAGATTTATTTGCTTTTATGTGCATTGGTGTTTTTCTTGTATGTATGTCTTTCTGAGGGCATCAGATCCTTTGGAACTGGAGTTACAGACAGTTGTGAGTTGCCATGTGAGTGCTGGAAATTGAACCCAAGTCCAAAATAAGACGTTTTAAAACTGTGGATGTGGCAGGCTGTAGGGTGTTAGCCTAGAAGTTGGCCCTCAGTTTTGGAAAACTCCAAAACCAATACTAAATTCTACAGAATAAGATTCTGCTTTTAAGAAACAGAAGTTTATGGCTATACTGAGATAGATATTCTGTGCTATTGTTTGTTTAGTATTTGAGAAAAAGCCTTACTATGAAGTCCAGTGTGGAGGAATTTTAATTTTGAACATGGCTGTTCTGGCAAGAGGTCACATCCAAAGACCTTCTAGGTCTGTGTGATCCATCTGGAATACAGACATACCTTTAATCCAGTGACAGAGGCAAACAGATCTGAGTTCAAGGCCAACCTGGTATAGAGCAAGTATCAGGTAAAGAAAAGCTTAGGTCCAGGTGTGGTGATCCATGCCTTTAATCCCAAACAGTGACGGTAAAGTTAGTTTGTAGAAGGAAGCACCCATGTTTGAAAGTGATGTTTAAATTGAGTGGCAGGAAAGTGATGAATTAGGGGAAGATTTGACAGAATAGGATACTCCCAAGTCTCTCAAGAAGAGACAAGTAAGGAGAGCTACTTAAGGGGCAATGCAGAGAGAGGAGGCAGTTTTACCGGGACAGTAATAGTGATACATTGCAGAGAGGGAACTCAGGTGAAGATGGAAAGTGAGAAGCATCCAGAAGATTAGAGCAGATCGCTGAGTTAGTTTGAGGCCAAGCAGAGCAATTCCAGGCTGAGAGAGAAGCCAGATTAAATAAGTCAGCTGGGAGAGGAGTTTGAGCCAGAACAGCTGAGTTGAACCAGCCAGCCCAGAGCTCAGAAAGAACAAGTAAAGGTGAGCTTATTAAGCAGTAAGTCTCAGAGGCTGAAAACATTCTAGGTCTAGGTTAGATTGTATGGAGGCTGGAATAGGTTAGCAGACAGAGGTAGTAAGCCTCCAAGACAATAAGCCGAACAGGCAAATAAGTTCCTATTACAGTCCAGGCAGGCCTTGAACTGCTGCTCATCTTCTTCCCTCAGCCTCTTATGTACAGAGCTTACAAGTGGGCACACCAATCTGGTGCGTGCATGTGCACGCGTGTACGTACACACACACACACACACACACACACACACACACACACACACACACACACACTGTTCATATGTTCTTAGGAAAAGCTAGAGCTGTGAGTCTAGTTCAGTGGTAGAGTGTTTATTTTACCTGCATGAGACCCTGGTTTTTGATTCCTTAGCACCACAGGCACTGGACCATGCTAGAGAACCTTCCTTCACTCTTATTTTTGTGAACTTTGCTTCTGTTTGTTATGAACTTGCTTTTACTTCTATACTTTAAAAAGCACCATAGAAATTAAGAAAACCCACCTGACTGGAAAGATTCCTTACAGTGTGAACGTGTTTTATATGTCTCAAAAAAAAAATCAATTCTTAGGCTGACTATAAATTGTGGATTTTTTGTAGCATCTTCCTCAAATGTGTCACTCTCACCTTTCTGGTCTTGTTTTTACCTTCAAGGGTCTTTTTCGAGGTGAAGTACACAGAAACCTAGGTCCAGGGAGGGAGGATGCAGTGTCCACTCGGAAGTCAGAGACCGTAGGCTAGGATTTCATTCCCATGGTTCTAGCTCAGGGTACATGCTAGGAACCCCGAAAGCCCTATTATAGGCAAATGAAGAAAGTAGAATCCTTTTTGACTCCTGGCTTTACCAGCTACAAGTTGTGTGAACTTGGGCAAGTGGGAAAGGTTTTGTTTTTTATTATTCAAATTTTCTTTCTTTCTTTCTTTCTTTTTTTTTTTGAGACAATGTCTCTAGATGTAGTCCTAGCTCTTCGAACTCGTTATATAGACCAGGCTAGCCTGGAACTCAGAGATTTGCCTGTCTCTGGCTCCAGAGCACTGGGCTTACAGGCATGGGCCACAATCTCTCGGCTTTTCACCTCCCTTTCTGACTGTGGGCTCATCATCACCGGCAGAAGCGATCTACTCACCTGCATTACAGGATTGTTGAGAGAGGCCCATGTGAAGGGCCCAAAGACAGTGCTTCCTAACTGTTCTTGTTGTTGCTTCTGTGGGGGAGGGCAGCCTGGCACCTGAAAGAAATTAGGATAGATTAAAGGAAGTTAAATGAGGAAGAGTTTAATACCGGTTAGCGATACAACAGTTCCACTTCCTAGTCACTGGCTGCCTCCTCCCCCCCTCTTTTTTTTTTTTTTTTTCCTTTTAATTAAGCCTCCTGTTGTTAAGTGCTAGCAGATGCATAAGTGGTGGCTCAGGAGGAATTGTAGGGAGGGCCGGAGGCAGTACTTTGCAGTGTGTGGAAGGATAGGGAGCTTGCTTGAGCTGGTGAGAAACATCCTCAGAACAAGGGGCCGGTTGTCCACTGCAGAACTGCATCAACTCAGGAAACCAGGGCCTCTCAGATAACCCTTCAGCTCTGAGCTGTTGCTAGTCATGAAAACACCCAGCCATCAGTTACCCTAAGAAACCCATAGTCTGGTATGGATAGGGCTATTACAATAGTCACGAGGCAAAGAATTCTTTGAATTTCTAAGGTGCTGACTAAGAAGGAGTCCTGAGGTTTTCCAGCGGAGTGGCTGAACCCACCCCCCCATGTGTGTGTATACGTGTGTGTATGTGCGCGCGCGCGTGTGTGTCTGAGGGGGGGGGAGGGAGGGAGGGAGAAAGAATAGTCATACCTAGAACCCAACAACCCAACATGGGTCTGGCTGCTGGAAGGTGGACACAGATTTCTTACCTAATCTTCACAGCCATGGAGACTGAGATGTACGGCTCTCTGATTGTATTGGGGCTGATGTAGTTTCAGTGTTGCCTTATATGGGACCCTATGAGAAGAAGCAATTTTTTTGTTCTACATCAGTGGTTCTCAACCTTCCTAATGCTTCGACCCTTTTAATACAGTTCCTCATGTTGTGGTGACCCCTAACTGTAAAATCCTTTCGTTGCTACTACTTCATAACTGTAATTTTGCTACTGTTACGAATTGTAATATAAATAAATATCTGATATTCGACCCACAGGTTGAGAACCGCTGTTCTGTATGATGCTTGCCAAGTAAGGATGGTGTTTTAGTCAATGCTCTGTTACTGTGAAGGGGCACCGTGACCACAGCAACTCTTATAAAGGAAAGCATATAATTGGTGCTGGCTTTTAGTGCATTGTCATCATGGTGGAGAGCATGGGGCATGCAGGCAGACACAGACCTGAAGAAGCTAAGAGTTCTGCAGGCCTCAGGAAGGAAGAGCCACTGGGCCTGACTTGGGGTTTTGAAACTTCAAAGCCCACCTGCAGGGACACACTTTCTCTAATACGGCCACACCCACTCCAACAAGGCCGCACTTCCTCCAACAAGGCCACACCCACTCCAACAAGACCACATCTCCTAACCCTGCTCAAGTGGTACCATTTCCTAAGGACCAAGCATTCAAATATATGTGCCTGTGAGGACTATTGTTATTTAAACCACCACAGATAGTAATAGTTAAAAACTTTCTATAAAGTGTTTCCATGTGCCAGTCATTGTTAGACACACACACACACACACACACACACACACACACAAATTTTTTTTCTTCACAGTAGTCCTAGAGGTGAAATATCTTCTTTTTTTTTTGGATGAGAAAGATGCGACATGAAAATGTTAAATAAGAAGTGCAAAGTCACTTGTGAAAACAACAAAAGCATGAGGCTAATGAGCTGGTTGGACTCGAGGGTCCTCACTGTTCACTGTTGGGGTCCATTACTGCCCCCCCAAACTTTTGAGCCTACATGTAAAAGTGGGATATGAGACAGCTGGCTTCTCTTGACAATTCACCAAAGGATATAGGTACATAACTTTTATTTTTTTATTTTTTAGTTGTGTCAAGACAGAGTTTCTTTATGTAACAATCCTGGCTGGCTTGTAGACCAGGCTGGTCTCTAACTCATAGTGATTCACCTGCCTCTGCTTCCCCAGTGTTGGGATTAAAGGCCTGCGCCACCACGCCCTGTTATGGCACATTCCTAAATCAGGCCAGCCCCTGAGTGGAGCATTGTACCTCAGTCTCCACTAGTCCCTATGTTCCTTATCAAGTCCTTGCCCACTCTACCTAGTAACCCATTTATATCCAGTCTGTCCGTCCTTCTTTCCTTTCTTTTGGTTCTGAGGCTTGAGCTTGGAGCCTTATTTTCCACCTGTTAGGAGCCACCCATATTCAAGGAAGCCTTCCTTCCCACCTCTTTTCCCAGATCAATTCTTGCCAAAACTTTAATCTTCAGTCTGCTCTAAATTGTATGATTGTGGTCTTTCTTTCTTTCTTTTTCTTTTTTTTTTGGTTTTCTGAGACAGGGTTTCTCTTGCGGTTCTGACTGTCCTGTGTATTTACTTCGTTAGACCAGGTTGGCCTGGAACTCAAAGAAATCCTCCTGCCTCTGCCTCCTGAGTGCTGGCTGGTATTAAAGGAAGTGCCACCAGGTCCTGTTCTGAACTGCTGAGCTGTCTCTCACCTCCTCCTGCCCTTCCTCTTGCTCATCTCTCAGTGACTTCAGCTCACTGTTGGTATGAGGGAAGGGAGTCAGAGCCAGGCTGCGTTCACTGCTGAACTTTGCCGTGCCCTGCGGCTGTGCTTTGGAAATTGCTTTATTTCCCATTATGTGCTTTGGAGAGATTCTGCTAGAAGCCCAGCTAGAGGCTGCGGTGGTCAGATTAGCCAGCGGCGCAGAAGACGTCACAGTGCTATTGAAGGAGGAAGTGCTAAAAAGCCAAGCTAGAGCTATAGCATGCTTTTGGTGAAGGCTTGTGGTGAAGGCTCTGGCCAGAGAGACTGTCTGCCAGGCTTTTTTTCTTATTATATCTTATTATACTTAAACAATCCATCCTGTCGCTTCTGTTTCCTGTGAGCTGGAGTTACAGGTGGGCACCATCACAACCATCACACTGAGCTCTTGTTCACAGACACAGACACACTCTCTCTCTCTCTCTCATTTTTCTGAGATAAGGTCTCACTGTGTATCTCTGACTTGCCATGTAGACCAGGCTGGCCTGGGACTCACAGAGTTCCACCTGCCTCTGCCTCCTGAGTACTGGGATTAAAAGATTGATGAACATTTTAAAACTGTATCAGCAGCCGGGCGTGGTGGCGCACGCCTTTAATCCCAGCACTCGGGAGGCAGAGGCAGGCGGATCGCTGTGAGTTCAAGACCAGCCTGGTCTACAAAGTGAGTCCAGGATGGCCAAGGCTACACAGAGAAACCCTGTCTCGAAAAACCAAAAAAAAAAAAATAAATAAATAAAACTGTATCAGCACCTACTAGAAGTTAGAAAACAGTTTACAAGCTGGCAAGGTGGCTCAGCCTGAGTTTGATACCTGGGACACCCACAGTGGAGGGAGAGAACAGACTGTTTCAAGTTGTTTCCTGCACAGGTGCACACACATGCAGAATAAATGTAAATTTTAAAAATAAAAATTTTAACAACTTTTGTTAAAAAACAAAAACCAAGCCAACTTGGAGGAAATGTTTTATTTTTTAAAGCTAGGATCACCAAGGATTTTTTTTTTTTTCTTTTTGTATGTCTTTCTTTTTATTATTATGGTCATTGTAAGATAATTGAACAGTTTTATCTGATTTTTCAAGCAAGTTTAGTTGAACATTGCTCAGTGTTCTCCTTAAGTGGCTTGGGAGACAGAGCGAGGGGCAACAAGGGAAGCTGAGAAAGGGGGCTTTGGTATTGTTCCATCAGGTAAGTTGGGGTCCCGGGACTCTAAGGCAGTTTTGTGTTTCCAGCTGTGCCAGGGGATTAGTGGCTTAGGCTGGCCCATGGGAGAGGGTTTTGTTGTTCCATCTTCTGGGGCTGGGGCCATGATGTTATGATTTTGGTTTTTGTTTTTAAACTCAGCGCCATCTGCTTTAGGATGCCCACATGCTTAGAGCTTTCCCTGCAAGTCCCTCGTCCCAAATAGGTAGCCATATCTGGAAGACTGAATTCACTCTGGGCAAGTGACAGATGTGCAATATGGAAAATACAATCAGTCAGTCAGCTACCAACCCGGTGTGTGGTCACTTGTTTCACCTCAGCTGAGCAAAGATCCTTAGGATGCTGCTGTGCAGAATACCAAAGGCGTGCAAAGGGCGTGGTGGGGCAGGAAATCTAGAAGGTAGTGACAGGAGGTAGGAGTGAGAGTACACAGGCCAAGCATGATGCCCATGTGAGGGCTGAAGCTGAACTCTCTCTGATACAGCTCTGCCTGGCGAATCAGCACAGTCCTCAGTGAATGTGCACAGTGCAGTTAGAGGGGCACTCGGATGGGAACAAAGCTGCTTGTGTAAGTGTGTATGTGTGTGGTGGGGGGTGCCCAGCCCTCTCTAGCATAGTCCGGAAATTCATTCTGTAACAATGAACTGTAATTCCAAGTCAATGACACCTTCTAAATCCTCTCAGACTCTGCCCAAAATTATAGAGGAGAGATGGCGAGTCAATTCTGTTCAGTCAGAACTGGATAGCTGTGTATTTTACTCAAATGCCTGGGATCTAATGGAGATGGGCCGGCAGCCAGGAGCAAAGCGAGTCAATACAGGACTTGGAGGAACGCTGATGCTGGGGCAGATAATGAGGAGAGGGCTAGGATTTGAAAGCATGACCTCGGAGTCTTCCTGTGTAATGAACACAGCATAATGGAGGGCTGAGATCTGAGCTCCGGGTGCACCTGTGTCTGAGCGAGCCAGCCAGCAGCCTGGCTGTGTCCCTCGATACCCTGGTGAGCACAGTGGGAACCTGATGGCCTTCAGACTGCCTTGTCCATGCACTGAACAGAGTAGGAAGCAAGTAATTTCCTCTGTGGGAGACAGACACGGGGCTTAGTGGTCAAGAACCTGACCTGGGCTAAAAGACCTAGTGCCCTGTTTTACTAACTGTGCGGGCTTGACCTTATGTTCTGAGTCTTAGGCTTACCTGTAAAGTGGGAAAGGAAATTATCCCACTTATCCTAACAGGGTTGTTATGAGGGTTGAGTAAGACAAAGGATTTAGAAAGCATTTTATAGTGTATATGGCACTACACTTGAGCACTTGATAAATATATTTGTTATTTGAGAATATGGTCTCAGGGATTGGGGTGTGCCCAGGGTAAAAAGGCCCTGTGTTTATTCACCAGCCTCAAGTGGGTTTGTGGGAGGGAAGAGCAGCTGAGGTGACTGCCAAGCCTGACATCCCGAGTTTGATTTCTGGGACCCACATAGTAAAAGGAAAGAACTCAACCCAGAAAGTTGTCCTCTGACCACGTGGGCACTATACCACATTGTACATATACATGTATGTGCACACACACACACACACACACACACACACACACACACGCACACACACACACAAATAAATGTAATAAAAAATTGAGAAAAAGGGAAGATGATCACTGTACTAGTGACTTGTCTTGTTGCTGTGACAAACATAGTGACGAAAGTGACTTTAGAAGTTGGAGGTGTGTTTAGATGGTAGGGTGTGAGGCAGCTGATCACAGTAAGGAAATAGAGAGGTGCATGCTGGTGCTAAACTAATGTTTTCCTTTTCATTTAGTCTGGGACTCTGGTTGGTGAAATGCTGCTGCCTGTGGCCCTTCCCACTTTGATTAAGGCTCCATCAGAGCATGCTCAGAAACCCCCAGAAGCCAGTCTCCTTGATGATTGTGGGTCCCTGTCACTTACCACCATTACAACAGGATGACAACTATGTTGTTTGAATTCCCCCCTCTATGCATTCTGGACGTGGATTCGTCTATTTTGTTCCCCGCCACTGACCTCAGAAAGGACATGGAATAACCTCAGGCTGTTGGGTAGAGAGAGGGTGAAGAACACGGCTCTCACGACCGTGGCCTTGAACCCCAGAGTCACATCAGCTCAAAGGCCAGTTCTCTGAAGTTGACGTGGGGAACTTGCCACAGAGGGACCACGATAATTTGATTTCTCTCCCGTAGAGAACCTTGAATGTCTCAAAGAAAGACTTTGCAGGCCAACAAGCCACAAGCCACCCAGGAGCCTGCCTCCCTAGCAAGCTCGCAGGTGCTGCTTTCTCCTCCTCCTTCTGAGAGCACATTTTAACTCAAAAAGTCCTAACTAGCCTCGGGTCTCTTGGCCCAGTAGCATGGCTGGGACTTGAGACTTAGTCGCTTCCGCTGTGGTGGCACACGCCTTTAATCCCAGCACTCAGGAGGCAGAGGAAGGCGGATCTCTGTGAGTTTGAGGCCAGCCTGGTCTATAAAGCCAGTCCAGGATAACCAAGGTTACACAGAGAAACCCTGTCTCAAGGAAAAACAAAAAACAAAACACAGAAAACTTAGTCACTTCCTTCAAAACACTCAGCTAGTTTTTGGACTTAAAGCATCTTTCTTGCTAGGTAGCCTTTGTTTCCAGGTGACAGGGATGAGGGGGTGACATCCTTTCGTTGTTGAATTTATGCTTTCTTTGGTCCTGTAGGACTTTCCCGGTGATTCTCCTTGACTACTTTGGCTTAAAATGGGCCTTTACACTTTTGGCTTTTTAGTGAGAGATAGCCATAGCTGGGGTTCTACAGTAGCCACGAAGGGTCAGCAATCCCTGAAAGCATTTGCAAAATTTTCTTTGCCTATTCCTTTGTCTGGAGAGTTACAGTAGCTGTTAGCAGTTTTTCTCGGGGAGTCCTTTCCTCAAAGGTATGCACCCAGGATAGTCCTGAATCTGGCTTGACACAAAAAATCACATACTTATTAAAAACTTTGAGATTCCTCTCAGATGACTCAGTTGCACAGTGTTCCAAGTGAACCCGATGTTGTGTTGCTGTGTCAGAAGCTTGGACGTGCCTACACACGACGGGGGAAGCAGTAAACTCTTCTTGGAGCTCCACAGCATGCTGTTTGGAGCACATACGTAGCTGTTCTCCTAGCCAAGCTGCTGCCATCTGCAGTAGAGTAGCTATGCCCACTTGCAGACGATCATCACAGCTGGACTTGTTGACTGTTGACCTCTGCTCATAGAAGGAGGCTTGGGGAGGGTCATGGGGCCCTCACTGGAGTGTCCAGGTAGTCCTTCCAACGAGTTGTAGGCAGTTCTGCTCTGATTGCCTTGGGGTTTGGAAAGGGATGGGCTTCCACTGCAGGAGGAAGTACAAGGGGAGCAGACACCTTCTCCACAGCCGTCCTGGAGGTGTTATCTGTTAGGTGCAGACCTTCAGTGTGGCTGTGTTCAAGCTTCTATGTTTCTGCCTGTACTCTTTCACTTCGTTGCTCTGTAGGTAAATGCAGTAAACGCATTGGTTTTCCAGAGTGAATGTTGGTGGAATGGTACCCTTATTTGTCATTGTGACTTTAGGGTGTTTATATCTCTCTTAGGGAAGGCGTTGTGTCTAGCAACAGAAGGCTAGACTCACCCAGGGTTTTGTACATCCCAACTATTTATTTATTTTTTCTGTAATCTCTGTGGAACCTTTGTCATCCTGATCATTTTTCTTAGTTATCTGTGTACCTCTAAGCTTGGTACTCCAGGCATGTATAGGTCCCCCTTTAGAAGTTATCTCTCATCAGGAAAGGTGACAAATCTCTTCTTGATTTGATCTGAGGCTTTTTCTTTTCTTTTCTTCTTCTTTTTCTTCTTCTTTCTTCCTTTTTTCCCCCCTCGAGACAGGATTTTCCTGTGTAGCCTTGGCTGTCCTGGAGCTTACTTTGTAGACCATGCTGGCCCCAAACTCACAGAGATCTGCCTACTTCTGCCTCCTGAGTTCTGGGATTACAGGCATGTGCCAACTTGCCCAGCTTCTTTTCTTTTTCCTCTACTCCTTAAAAATGCTACATTTTTAGCTCGGCATGGTGGCTATGCCTTTAATCCCAGCACTCAGGAGGCAGAGGCAGGCAGATCTCTGTGAGTTTGAGGCCAGCCTGATCTACAAAGCATGGCTGGGACAGCTAGGACTACAAGAGAAACCCTGTCTTAAAAAACAAAAACAAAAAATGCCACATCTTTGGAAACTTTTTTTTTTTCTGAGACAAGGTTTCTCTATGTTATCTTGGCTGTCCTGGACACTTTGTAGACCAGGCTGGCCTCAAATTCACAGTGATCTGCCTGCCTCTGCCTTCCGAGTACTGGGATTAAAGGCGTGCGCCACCACGTGTGACTCATCTTTGGAAACTTTAGTCTACTTGGTAATGTTACCAGTTTGGAGTATTAGTGGTATAGATTAATTTTTTAACTTCCTTCCTTCCTTCCTTCCTTCATTCATTCATTCATTCTGTGTATGGGGTGGGTATGGGTGTAGCACAGCATGCAGATAGAGGTCAGGAAACAATCTGTGGGAGTTGGTTTATCTTTCTGGCCATGTGGGTCCTGGGAATTGAACTCAGATCATCAGGTTTGGCAGCAAGCACCTTCACCCACTGAGCTCCCCACCTCCCTACTTCGTTTTTATCTTGAGACAAGATATGTAGCCAAGGCTAGCCCTTCAACTGTGATCCTTCTATCTCATCTTCGAAGACTAGGCTGGCCTCGAACTCACAGAGATCTGCCTGCCTCTGCCTCCCAAGTGCAGAGATTAAAGGTGTGTGCCAAGTAAGCTAGTAGCAGGGTTTTTTTTTGTTTTTGTTTTTTTCTGTTTTTTTTTTTTTTTTCAAGACAGGATTTCCCTGTGTAGCCTTGGCTGTCCTAGACTTGCTTTGTAGACCAGGCTGGCTTTGAATTCACAGCAATCTACCTGCCTCTGCCTCCTGAGTGCTGGGATTAAAGGCATGCGCCACCATGCCCAGCTAGTAGCAGGTTTTTTGTTTGTTTGTTTTGTTTTTTTTCTAGTAGCAGTTTTGATCAAACCATAATCCAAAGGTTCAGTCAGGTACCATGACCATGAATCCAGTTTTTTCTTCTCTTTTTGTGAGCATTAGAGGTCCCAAGGGATTTTTGTTTGTTTGCTTTTTGTTTTGTTTTATTAGATAGGTTATCATTGTATAGCCCTGGGACTCAAGTGTTCAAACACTAGGATTACAGGCACAAAAATGCCAGGCATGACATTGTCTTTTATTTTCTCTCTTTTTAACAAAAAGTTATTTTTGTTAAAAAGAAAAAAAGTTACTTTTGTGCTGCTGGGGACTGAACACAGGCACTCATGCATTCTCAGCAAGCACTCTACGGCTAATTCCTTAAATATACATTTTATTTTGAGACAGGGCCTCATGAAGTTGTCCAGTCCGTCTAACATTCACTTTGTAGTTCAAGCAGGCCTTGAACTTTTGCTCCTCGTGTCTCTGCCTGCTGCATAGCAGAGAGTACAGGCCTGAACGTTACCTTTCCAGGTGCTGCCTTTTGCCTCATTTTCTTCCATCCCGAGAGCTTTTGTGTTGCTTTTTAGGTCTCGTATGCAGGATGCTCTCTTTGTTCTGATGGCGTGTTCCTATAATTGGACCACAGTCCTGATGGCACCACCTCTTCTCTTGGGTTCCCCAGGCAGCTTAGCATCATTTTCATGTCTGTTCAGCACGACAGCAAATTAATGATGTGGAACATATGGGGTCAAGGACAGAAACCAACAGCACACCCTTAGAGACTGACGCTGCAAGTCCTCTCAACACGGACGAGCATTTCTCTCAGAGCTTGCCCTGCGGTAGCATCCTCAGGGCACACCTCAAAAGTAAAGCCAAGATCAAAAGCGCAGAGAGAATGTTCCGTACCACAGCCCCTTCTCCAAGACTCACCGTGATTATTAGTGGATACTAAAAGTTGGAGAAAAGACGATGTCAGAAACACCTTTCTGAACACATTTGACCTGGAATCTTCTCTCCTTTCCCACCACTTAGCAATGGAGAGTACAGTCTGCAGATTAGTATTGTAGAAAACAGAATTAGAGATGAGCTTGTGTGGATGTTCAACTCATTGCAGCCTGTATAGTGACATTATCCTCTGATCCATATTCCTCTGTTGACCAGAAGGGGAAAATGGCAGATGATGTAAAACACCATGGTGAGAAACAGTGAGTGGGTCTTGCCAGTTCGTTACTCATTCGGAAGGGATGCTCTTAGGTCAGTGCGTGAAGTGTGAGTGCCCTGTTCTTCTTCAGGTATTATGTTACTAACAAACTTAGGTTTTGTTTTGTTTGGTTTGTTTTTTTGAGACAGGGTTTCTCTGTGTAGCCTTGGCTGTCCTGAACTTTGTAGACCAGGCTGGCTTCAAACTCACAGCGATCCGCCTGCCTCTGCCTCCCAAGTGCTGGGATTAAAGGCGTGTACCACCACACCTGGCTACTCAGGTATATTTTTAAACTTCCAGGAGACCTCAAGGCTGGGCAATGACTACTACTCGCTTATGACTACTCGAGGTAGTAGTAGGAATTGGAATGTTGTAACAGCCCAGTTACTGACCTTGGTGTACCGGGCCCATGCTCATCGTATGTCCTTGTGTGCTATTCTCTCAAGTGCCCTGAGGCTGGACAATGCTATTTTGTTGTTTTGTTTTGCTTTTGTTTTTCAAGACAGGGTTTCTCTGTGTAGCCCTGGCTGGCTGTGAACTCAAAGATCTGCCTGCCTGTGCCTCCCAAGTGCTGGGATTAAAGGCATGTACTACCACTGCCTGGCTGACAACGCCGTTCTTAAAGAAGTTTACCATGCAGAATTTAGGAAAGTTCCTTAAGGGACACAACAAACAGGAAATAGACCCCGTTGTGCAGCTCAGATGTGACTGAGCCATGTACTCAACAAATTCGCTGTTACGATTTTTTCCCCCCACACCTGCGCAGTCTCCAGGTTATGCTTTTTGTTTTCTTTCTATGTCAGCTTTGGGTCTGGCACAATGCTTGGTAAAAATGAGGACATTTCTGCAAAAAATAAATTGCTGGCTCTTTGAGGGGGCATTTGTACCTCAGTAGAGACTCTACTACTTGTCAAGCAAACAAAAGCAAACAGAAGGGACTGGAGTGCCAAATGTCGCATGAGTGGCACAGGAAGCACACCCACAAACTGCACAGAGCCTGACAGGCATGCCTTCCCAGCTTGCCCGTGAGAGTTCCCTGCCTCCTGCATTCCAGTTTTTACCCGTCTTTCCAAGCTCCCTTCTTGGTTTTCATCTTTTTGTGTGACCTCAGCTTGTCCCCACGGGAAACCGCTAACACTTGGCTTGGCATTCTAGGTCTGTGGTGACCTGCCAGCTGACATCTCCAAGGCTTGGAGGTGACCTACTTTGAGTGAAATGCTGGCTTTTCAGTTGCATGTTCAATAGGCTGACTTGGCAGCTTGTCAGCAGGCTTATGTCATCTGGTGATTGTGTCTGAGTCCCTCCCTGTTAGATTTCCTACTGGCAGATACCCTTAGGGTGCTCTTGGAAGCCCGAAGGTATGGGAGGCCTGTGAGAGACCACAAGAAAACAGGGAAGAGAGAGAGAGAGAGAGAGAGAGAGAGAGAGAGAGAGAGAGAGAGAGAGAGAGAGAGAAGCTGAGAAGACCCAGACCTAATTGTCAAAGGGCAAAACAAACAAGCAAACAAACAAAAAGGTGAATAAGAAAAAGGTTTTCTTGAACAGAGGTGACTCCTCACCAAACAGCTTTGCTCCAAAATGGAGTACCCTCCCACCCAGTCTCCTGTGTCTCCCCCTAAGGCTTTCTTCAGTCTGGATGTTAAAGCCGTATTCCATCTCTTCCATACTAATGACGTGCAGGGATGAGTGCAGAGGGGTTTCTACCCCTATGGCTCTGGCTTGTATTCCATAATGACCCTTCCCTTTCTCTGATTCTCTTTGTGGACCTTTGCTTCAGGCTGTGTTTGGTAAATCTCTCAAAGTGTAGCTCCATTTGGGACCCAAATTCCCTGCCCCACAAAAGCCACACATCTCGGTTCCTGCCATTCTGCACAGTGGATGGGAGCTGTGAGTTTAGATGATGTGTGCTTAGGGCTTTGCCTCTGTCATCCAGCCCATAGGAATCCAGTGACCTCTCTCCCTGGGGAGTAGCTTTGGAAGTGTAGGCCCTGCTTTCTCTGTTAGAGTTAGGTGAAAGGTTGTAAAGAGCAATGGGGACATTTGACTGGGGCCACATAGGGACATCCTCAGAGGCCTGATCAGCCCCAGGGTCCCCTCCAACACAACTCTCTCTCTCTGGAAGGCAAAATTCAAGTTTGTACAAACTGGAAGACATGAGTTGGTTAGAATTGTCTATGCCACTTTTTCTAAACTGGTTTAAAGTGTGGATTTATAATTTCGAAGATTAGTCTTCAAAATTTCTTAGCAGCACACTGTTCTCTTGGTTAATCTGTGTCTCTTAGGCATAAGAGGCCTTAGGCTGGTTTCCCTCCATGTTGTCAGTCTGTCTGTCATCAGTCTGCCTATCATCAGTCTGTCTGTTGGTCAGGTCATTCATTCACTCGTGTTGCTCAGTCCTAAGCATTTGTTGAGCAGTTGTTTTCAGGTGTCAGGTACACACAACAGGTGAGTTCCGTGCCTTGTGCTGTCGATGGTGAAGAGACAGGGAATTCAGGAGTGATGGTGTCTGGTGTGCCCGCTCTCTGTGCCAAACAGCGGTGATGTTGTAATATGGAATCTGAGACCCTGGAGGAAGCTGGTCTGAGTGTTCCCGTGTGCTGAGTCCATAAATGTACACATTCTTCAACAGAGTGAACTAGGCCAACAGCTTCTTTAGCAGAAAACTGTGGAAGCAGGTGAGGTACATAGGCGGATCTAGAGGCATCGAAGAGGAGGGAGCTTCAACCAAGAAAATGCCTCCAATATATCCAGCCTTAAGTCTCTCTCTCTCTCTCTCTGAGACAGGGCCTCTCTGTGTAGCCTGCTTTGGACTTTGTAGACAAGGCTGTCCTTGAACTCATAGAGATCCAAGGTGTGCACCACCACACCACCACACATGGCCAAGTAGATAGCACCTGGCCATAGTGCTCCTCCTCCAACTCCTCCTCCTCCCTCTCTTTCTCTGTGTAGCCTTGGCTGTCCTGGAGTCACTTTGTAGACCAGGCTGGCCTCCAACTCACAGCCATCTGCCTCCCTCTGCCTCCCTCTGCCTCCCCAGTGCTGAGATTACAGACATAGCATTTTCTTACTTAGTGATTGATGGGAGAGAGCCCAGCCCATTGTTGGTGGTTCCACCCCTGGGCTGGTGATCCTGGGTGCTATGAGAAAGCAGACTGAGCAAGCCAGGGGAGGCAAGCATCCCTCCATGATCTCTGTATCAGCTCCTGCCTCCAGGCTCCTGCCCTGGTTGAGTTCTTGCCCTTTTGCTTTTGATGATGAGCAATGGGCTATGACGTGGAAGCATAAGCTGTATAAACACTTTTCTGCCCAACTCGCTGCTTTGGTCTTGGTGTTTCATTGAAGCAATAGAAACTCCAAGTACGGTGGCTTGTGACTGGATTCCCAGTCCCTGAGACAGTCTAAGGCAGGAGGATTGCTATGAGTCATTGGCCAGCCTAGGCTATCTAGGATATTTATGGCCTGTCTGAGCTACAGTGTGAGACTCTGTCTAAAACCAAACAAAACAGCAACAAAACCAGGTGAAATGTGGGGGCTGGAGAGATGGCTCAGTAGTTAAGAGTGCTTGTTCTTGCAAAGGACCGAGATTCAATACCCAGCACCAATATGGCGGCTCATAGCCATCCATAAACTCCAGTTCTAGGGAATTCAAATTCCTCTTCTGACTTCCATAGGCACCAGGCATACACGCGGTGCACAGACGTACATAGAAGTAAACCACTCTTACACAAACTAAAATAATATAAAATAAATCAACCTAGGGGGGAAAAAAGATGGAGTCTGGGGATGAGTTCTGGGTTGCAACACCGAAATAAACAGACATGCCACTGACTGCTGGACCCAGGGAAAAGAGCATCACCACACCAGTAATCTGGTTTTGGAAAATCTGGGACCCATGGATGCTAGACAAACAAAAGATATGCAGCGTCTGGCCCTACTCTGGATGTACCCTGCCCTGCCAAGCTTGATGCCCTCCACTAGCTGTGTTTAATACCCCAGCATGTGTCTGTGTGCTAGCTGTCCAGTGACCTCTGCAATCCCTTGGCAAGTCTATTCCTCCATGGCCCTTCCTGCTCCTCCCTCGTTCTGTGGGCGTGGTCTCTCTGCTTCCCATTAGACTGCTACAGCTCTTCATGCCTAAAGTTAGAGCTAGACTCTGTGTAAGGAGTCTCATTTGCGGTGTGCCCAATGGGTAAGGTCAGAGAGTACGGTGTCCCCTCTGCCCTCGAGTTTGCTTTCCAGTACTCAGTAGTCTGCTCAGAGCTTCAGTTGAAAAGTAATAGATGGAAGATTCTAAAAATGAGCAAACTTTTCAGTTACTTTTATCACAGAACCCTGTAAAAGTTCTACTTTTGCTATTAGTTATTATTTATCTGTTATTTTGCCTAGTTTATAAATAAAACATAGGTATGTATATGGGGGAAGCGCGCACGCGCACACACACACACACACACACATTTAGAGCTTATCTATGGTCTCAAGCATCCACTGAGAGTCTTAGGCACGTCTCTTGTAGATAATGAGGGTCCACCACCCATGGTGGATGTCATGATAGCTCTCAGAACTTAAAATGTCTCAGCTGGCTGGTGGAAGGAAGGAGCTAAGAGGCCAGCCTGCATTTTCTGACTGAAAAATTGCATTTTTTTCCCTTCTCACCATGTGAAATTGCCATTTCCATACTGGATACCAATAGGTACAGTCAGAGCCAGAATCCAATGATTGTTCAGTCTGAGGAGTCTCCTCTTGCTGCCTATGGGGCTCATGGTTCTTGGCCCATGTGTCTGTGTCCTAGCTGTCCAGTGAAGTGAGACTCTAAAGCTGGCCCCTGAGCTGCAGGCTGGGTGGAATGCCCAGTGTGTGTGTGTTTGTTACTGTTTAATAAAGGGGCTGTGTCTCTCTTGGCAGTGAGGCCAAGTCCTGTTTTAGCAGATGATGGGGAGCCGGGCCCTGGGGTCCCTGATCTTCACTCAGGAACTTTCTGGAACAAGATAAGAAAGTAGCGACACAGGACACTTCCTCTCCCAAGGACAGAATAAAGGTTTTACTAGAGACAACTTTTTGTCACTGGAGCTTCCTGTCCCCCAGCAGTCATCCAAGGGTTGGGGCTTGAGGCAGAGGGCTCTTGCATAGATCCACAGAGTGTCTGAGAGTGTGAGGGGCATTGGATGGAAATGAGATTGGTTAGGCTGGCTATTTCATTGAAATTGAAAGCCAGGCTAGTTGCTTAGCTCAGTCCTCTGAGAGCTAGGAGTCAGTTCAGCCAGGCTCATGCTATCACAGAGGATAGGTCCCTGTGATGGACACACAAGCAGGCACTAAAAATCAGGTTTCATTTTTGAAATATTTATTTTTATGTGTGTATGGTATGTACTCACGTTTGCGTGTGAGGGTGTGAGAGTGCCGTGACATGAATATGGGGGTCAGAACTCCTTGTCTTCTACCTTGATCCTGAGGCAAAGTCTCACTGATTTTTTTTTCTTTTTTAGTTACATTTATTCATTCATTGTACATGTGTGGTAGTTTGAATGAGCATGGCCTTCATAGACTCCTATGTTTAAATATTACGTCCCCAGTGAGTGAAACCGTTTAGGAAGGATAAGGAGGTGAGTCTTCTTGGAGAGAGTGTGTCACTATGGGTAGGCTTTGACATTTCTGACAGGTCCAGTCTGTCTCTCTGCCTGCTGTCTATGGCTCAAGATCTAAAGCTCTCAGCTTCTGCTCTGGCACTGTGCCTGTCTGCTCTCTGCCATGATGACTAAGGACTCACCCTCTGAAAGTGTAAGCAAGCCCTCAGCTATAGGCTTTCTTTTGTAAGAGTTGCCTTGGTCATGTTGTCTCTTCACAGCAATAGAACAGTAACTAAGACCGAGCATGTATACACATTAAAGTAAAAATAAGTTGCAATAGTCAGCTCTGTCCCACCACATGGATCTTGGGAATTGAACTTATCAGGCTTGGTGGCAAGTGCCTTTATCTGTTGACCTATCTCTCAAATCTCTTTTTCTTTCTCCCTCTCCTCTTCCTTCCCCACCCCTCTCCTTTCCTTCCTCTCCAGCCCAGGCTGACTTTGAACTCTTGGGCCCACGAGTTCTTCCTGCCTTATTTTCTTTGAGTGGCTGGGAGTGTAGGCATAGACCATCACAGCTCGTGATAATCACCCTTGCTTCCACACCTTTCTTGTGTTTGTGAGACATGGTCCATGTAGCTCACGCTGGCCTTGAACTAGCTATGTAGCTGAGGCTGGCCTGAACTGCAACTTCTGTCTTGAATTCTAGGACTGGAAGAGTGTACTACCAGTCCCAATTTTATGCAGTGCTGGGAATTGAACCCAGGTCTTTGTGTATGCTGGGCAAGCGCTTTACCAGCTGAGTTACATTCTCAGCCCAGTAATTTATGACATTTGACTTTTGTTTGTTTATTTCAGGAGCATGGGGGGACGGTGTGCGTAAAAGTTAGAGGACTACTCGCAGGAGTCAGTTTTCTCCTCTACCATGTGGATCTGGGGATTGAACTCAGGTCATCAGCCTTGGCAGCAAGTGTCTTTACCCACTGAGCCATCTCATTGGCCCCTGTAATACTTTTAAAAAGAGAAATCAGGTGTTTAGATTTCTATGTTAATCATGATTATTTTCTCTCTTTTTTAGTATTGAATCCAGGGTCTTGCTTAAGCTAGGCAAGTGCTCAATCCTTGGGCCACACCCTCAGCTGTAAATTCTAATTTTTATTTATTTTATTATTTATTATTATTTTAAAAATGATTTACTTATTTATTATGTATACAGTGTTCTGCCTGCATGTACATGTGCCAAGAGGGCACCAGATCTCATTATAGATGGTTATGACCACCATGTGGTTTCCGGGAATTGAACTAAGGACTTCTGGAAGAACAGCCAGTGCTCTGAACCTCTGAGCCATCTCTCCAGCCCCAAATTCTAA
This sequence comes from Acomys russatus, assembly GCF_903995435.1. Taxonomy (NCBI): domain Eukaryota; kingdom Metazoa; phylum Chordata; class Mammalia; order Rodentia; family Muridae; genus Acomys; species Acomys russatus. Next base: position 27,087,418 of record NC_067156.1, read on the forward strand.
TTTTTAGATGTCGGCAACAAAGCCTTGTCTTTAAATTGCCTTATGCCAAAGGTGGAGAGATAGCACAGCAGTTAAGAGCACTGATTGCTCTTCCAAGGACCCAGGCTCAATTCCCATCATCCACATGGCAGCTTAACAACTGTCTGTAACTCCTGTTCTAGGACACTCAACAATACCCTCCCATAGACTTATATGCAGACAAAATACCAATGCTCATCAATCAATCAATCAATCAATCACTTAAATTTTGATTTATGTCAAACAACAGTTGTCTTGAGTTTATAAACCTTCAGGGCCAGTGCTGGTGGGCCATTTGAATGTCTATCTTCATTTCTTCAGATGGCCCACCTAGCAACCCAGCATAAATGAGGGAAAGCTTCAGGTCCCCACGACAGCTGTAGGGAAGCTGTGTGTGGTGGGAGCCCCTGCCCTCACAAGCATATTTTCATCCCACCTACTATGAGCCAGCCAGGGCTGAACTTGTCTTCTCTGAGCTCTGAGTTTGCCAGTCAGTAAAATGCAGATGTGGTAACAGCATCCTTATCTCTGTTGCTGCAGAGCTTATGTGAAAGCGCAGAGGAGGCACTAATGTCTCATGCCTGCTGTGGACTGTTTGCTCCTGAGACCATGACTGCTGCCAAGACTGTTTTTAGTCTGTGGAGGTTCCAGAAAAAATCCCATGTGTTTCTGGTAATGCTCTGAGGCCATCTCTGGGTTGTACATGGAGTCTGTATCATGGTGACTTTTCACATGGGGTTAGGAAAGAGTAGAGATTGCTTAGATGGGAAAATTGTTAGTTGTCCTTCCCTTGCCAGGTCTGTCTTTCTGTCTTCCACTCTATGGGTAAAGAACCTGTATGCATGAGAGAGAGAGAGAGACAGAGACAGACACACACACACAGGCACACAGACACAGAGACAGACAGACAGACAGAGAGAGAGAGAGAGACAGAGACACACAGAGAGACAGAGAGAGACCACACACTTGAAGGCATACCTCCAGCTCCTCGTCTGTTTCCTTTATAGAACCACTGCTATCTGTGACATTGTGGTTTAGTCCTCTTCCCAGGCTGTAAAGCTCCAGGAGCCCTGAGACTCTCCAGTGTTCAGTCTACAGAGGAAAAAAACAAAGAGAAAATTCTAGAATCACTGTTAAATTACGAGTGAAGTCTAGGATCATGATCCGCTGTTGACTCTGACTTGGGCGTTGGAACCCTCAAGAACTAAGGAAGGCAGTTCTAAGTGCAGTTCAAAGGCCTGGTGAGATGACAAAGTGGGTAAGGTGCTTGTTGCCAAGCCAAAAGATCTGAGTTTGATCTTGGGAGGACTCACAAAGTAGAAGGAGAGAATCCATTTCGGCAATGTGTCCTCTGACCAGCACCCCACCCCCACCCCCACCAAGCAAATACATACAAAAAAGGAGCTCGTCATTTAGATGCTGTTTAGTTTGGTCTCTGGTAGATTCAGGTTTACATACATCTTTCCTTCTAGCTTGGGTTGCCTAGGAAGATCCAAGAGCATGCTCACCCCAGTTCTGGCCAAGGATGCTTTTCTTCTTGGCCAGCCTCTCTGGATGACCTATATCATTAGTGGGAACAGGACAGATAGACATAATAGTACCTGCAGCTCTGTTGTAGAGCTTCCAATATGCACTGCTTCATTTCATTTCCACACTCACCCAGATGGGATAAATGCTCTCATCCCCCTTTTTTTCTTTTAGACAGGATAGACAGGGTAGGGTTTCTCTCTGTAGCCCTGGCTGTCCTGGAACTTGCTCTGTAGACCAGGCGGGCCTGGAATCCAGAGATACACCTGCCTCTCTCTGAATTGTGCTGGGATAAAAGTGTTGGGATTAAAGACATGGGCCAACACACCTGGCCTCACCTTCCCATGGAAGGAGCAGGAAACTGCAGCCCAAAGACTCTTGGAGTAGCCTAAAACCCTAACGTGAAAATAGCAGAGCCAGCCCGTGAGCCATGTTATCTGGTTTTACAAGTGACTTCCCCAGCCACTTGATTTCGCATCATCGAATTTGGGCCTTGGGATATATTATGGGTAGGGAGAGACTAGGAGACAGGGGTGGGGGAGGAAACATTTCAGATATATTTTCCTAATTTTCCTTGGCTTAGGCTAGTATTAAAATTATTTTGAGCACTCTACTGGCAGAGGCGGAAGAGAGAACCCAATTCGATATTAAATATTTGCAATGGAAAATTCACAGAGTCTTTCTGAATGGAAGATATTTCCGGGCGAGTCCTGTGGGACTCATACAGCCAGTTGTCCCTGCTGCAGCATGCTTCCTGTGGTTGCTACACTGTTCTCAGAAATGAACATTCGTGACTTTGAAGTGCTGGGGTTATGCCGGGTGGATGCTGAGCTATGCCTTGGCCTCACTGGCAACGGATGAATAAAGGGGAGAGGGTTGCGAACGGCACTCAGTTGTCCGACTTGTAATTGTGTGATTTATGAAAATTACATTAAAGCAGGCGCCTTCAGTCAGAATAGACTATATCAGTTGCAGTAGCGGATGCTAACTTAGCATCGCCTGGCATTCTGCATGCCCTCAGCTTTTAATCCTGCCCGCTTCGCTGGAATGAAGGTTCTGGTCACCATGTTGTATAGGCCAAGGAGTGGAGAGCAGAAAGGCAGTGTGTTGGGCCCAATTGGCGAATAAGAAGGCTTGGAGAAGAAAGCCAAGTTGTTTGACTTAAAAAACCCCCATTGCCACAAACCCTACGCTAGACTGAGCTTCAACACTTCCGCCTGTTCATAGAGGAACCACTGGGTACTTCCAGACCTTGCCCTGGTGAGGCAGGACTCCAGGCATCAGGGGTGAATCTCCTAACGCGACTCAGTTTACCCTGTCATCTACTGTATTCCCAAGGGTGGCATCTACCTAGCATCCATCTGGGATGGCAGTTGCTCTTTTTAAGTTTGCAGGAGCGTGCTGTGGACCGTCCAGTGAGAGGATGAGGTGGGAGCACCCCTGCCCTCACTGCACCTTGGTAGTTGGAGCTGTAGGTGGCTCAGCCAGCAGCTGGTTCCCAACTAGGCCGCCATCTGGAATGTAAACTCCAGGACACCCAGGGCCTTTGTGTGCCAAGTTCCTGGCTGTGTGTTCTTAGAACTGTGCCTGGGTGTCATGGCGGCTCAGGACACATTTGTTGAGTCTTTGTGTCTAATGGGCTCTCTGCTTACTCTACTGACCCCAGCAACCTGACTCACCTTAGACTGTACTGTTTTCTATGCTGTTTCTTTTTCATAAAATGCTATCTGTCTACCAGCCCAGCCCACCCCCCACCCCCCATATATGTGATCCCTACTGTGCCTTTTAGGAACTTCCCCGATTCAAGATTCAAGTCTGAGCTTAAATGCCACCCCCCTTGATGTGTGTGTAACTTATTGTCCATATGCAAATGGTGTGCGTGGATTATATGTCTTCATAATATCCTTCAAGACATATGTCTCAATTTATAGTGAAACGTAGCTAGTAGGACTGCTTCTCATTTGACCTCATAACTCTCGGCAGACACTTCATCTGTTTTGCTCACTCCACCCTCCCAGGGTTTAGGACTGCGGGCTCAGTAAATATTTGTGAGCAAATGAGTTCTTTTACCTCCCTGCTGACATCAGAATCTTTGGAGTAGTAGAGTCGGCTGCAGTTTTTATTTGCGGTTGAATGAAGTTCTTTGTCTCTATCCCCAGTGCTCACAGCCTTGTCTCAGCACCCACAGCAGCTCAGACAAACTGAGGCATTTCCTCTCTGCGCTCGCACACATCAGCCGGTGCTCACCGCACCCCTTAACCCTAGGCCAGGGGGACCGGTGTTGCTGCTTTGAAGGTTTTAGGCTTCCTGAGAGTCATTTATAAAAGCCTTTGTTTCCAATAATTTATTCAGTGCCTGCCTTCCTCCCTCCTCAGCACACTCAGTCCTCCCCCACCCCCCACCCCCCAGTATCGTATCGCGTTAGCACAGAAATGAATGAATCATTTACCAGGGAACCTAGAGGAAGGTAGAAACATCCAAACCCCTAGTGCTTTCCCCCAAGTAGGAGCTGGGTTATGGCAGAAATCTGAGGATGGACAAAAAGCTCTGGGGTTGGAGGTCAGAATGCGGGGGCTGGGAGGGGCGGGGGCGGGGGCGGAAGTGTCTCATCAAAGCCTCTGCAGGCTGTGGACTGCGCCTGGACTCTGCATCCTTAGCCTGTCCCATGAGTTGCCCCTGTGAAGATGAGACGCAACAGAGCGGCCAGAACTTCTCCCTGTATCTCTCAGGTATTCCTCACATCCTCCTTCAGCCTTCCGTTCCATTGACGAAAACGGTTCAGGCTTGCACTTGGCCTTTCCTTGTCAGTGTTGACTTTCAGCCCTCCCCGCCGACATCCTGTGGACTCCACAGTTCCGATGAATAGCAGGATCATCAAAGAAGAGCATGAATGAAAAGCTGCTTTCTGTCATGCCTGCAAAGTGTCTTTTCAGAAGTTCAAAGGATGTGGAGAGGAGACAGGGGAATCAAAGAAGATGAGGGAGGGCAGCGAATTCTCTGAGGAATCATTGAGGTTTTCATTGTATATTTTCTACGATGCTTGTGATGTAAAAAAAAAAACAAAAAAACAAACCCCACCACCATCAACACACACACACACACACACACACACACACAACACACACACACACACACACACACACACACACATACACACACACACACACTCTATGAGTAGATTAGATACAGAAGAGGGAACAAGCCACTTTGCTGGTCCAGGGCTTTGCTCAGTTATATTAAGTCACGCATTTTTTATCTGCATTTCCTGTTTGGGCCTCAATCGAATATTTTGATCTGGGCAAAGACTGTGTCCAGGGATAGAGATTGAATGCCCCTTACATAGTTCGATTGACATGAATAATTTAGTCCGTGCAGAAATTCCCCATTACTTCTTCCATTTGAAGACCAGCTCCAGTCCAGCTGCAGCAGCGAATATGCAGAGTTTGGGAAAGACCTGGCCCAGATCAGAAGATACCAGAGACTTCTGTTCTGGTGAACCGGGAAGCAGGCTTCTGCTCGGGGCTGCAGGTGGCTCTAATTGGTATGCCTTGGGGAGCACTACAGAGCTTTCCATGCAGCCTTGTGCTCAACACACCCAGAGTATGTTAAGCCAGTGTCTGGCATGTAGGGGGCATTTGAGGGATGAGAACAACTGACCTGTACAGAAGCTTTATTTGCAGAATCCTGGACTCTCATGGCTGTCCTTGGCTTGGTCAGGCTCAGGAACTCAGGGCAGTTGGAGGGAGAGGGGGGTGAGAGTTAGCTTGCTTCACTGGTTAAGTCTGCAGAGGATTCTTAATAGAAGAGACTCACCCTGATCCATACTGGGTTAAGATGGAAGGGATTTTCTTGATTAAATATTGAAAGCCAGCAGTAGATTTGACTTTTGCTTGGCTGGCTTAGGGGTGAGGGGGATGTAAACAGTTCTTAGGACTGTCCTATTTTCACCTCAGCTTGGCTATTTTTTTTTCAGCTTTCTTCTTTTCATGTAGAATGTTCCTAGGGGTGGTGAGTATGGAAGAAGTTGTTTAATGGTCAAGAACTAAGTCTCTGGGTAGGGGTTCAAAGTTTACTGCACGTATAGTCCTTGGCTGGTGCCATAGTTTGAACAGGACCCCTGGGCCCAGACCGCCCATCATAATGTTCTTCTTGTAGGTTTCTAGGACCCTCTGGATCCTTCTATTTCCCCATTCTCCCGTGCTTATCTCACCTAAAGTCCCAATAGGATGTTCTCCCCTCTGACCCACTTTCCTGATAAGTGAAGATTTTCATGGGACATGACCCTTGGGCTAGTGTCCAGATATAAGTGAGTATATACCATGTGAGTCTTTCTGCTTCTGGGTTAACTCACTCATTATGACCATTTCTAGTTCAATCCATTTGTCCACAAATTTTGGAAATTCCTTGTTTTTAATAGCTGAGTAGTATTCCATAGTGTAAATATGCCACGGTTTCTTTATCCATTCTTCTACTGAGGGAGACATAGGCTGTTTCCATGTTCTGGCTGTTATGAATAAGACTGCTACAAACATGGTTGAGCACCAAACCCCCACCCAGATCTAGCCAATGGACAGGACATCTCCACAGTTGAGTGGAGAGTGGGGACTGACTTTCACACAAACTCTGGTACCCCATATTTGACCACGTCCCTTTGATGGGGAGGCCTGGTGGCCCTCAGAGGAAGGATAGCAGGCTATCAAGGAGAGACTTGATACCCTATGATCATATACAGGGGGAGGAGGTCCCCCTCAGTCACAGTCATACGGGAGGGGAGTAGGGGGAAAGCAGGAGGGAGGGAAGAATGGGAGGATACAAGGGATGGGATAACTATTAACATGTAATATGAATGAATTAAAAAAAAAAAAAAGTCTCTGGAGCTAGAAATGGCCATGGGTCTAAGCCCTACTAATCACTTATCAGCGGTATTGCTTTTCTTGTCTTTTGTTTTGTTGAGACGTGTGTGTGTGTGTGTGTGTGTGTGTGTGTGTGTGTGTGTGTTTGTGTATGTGGGTATGTATTTGTGTAGCCCTGGCTGTCCTGGAAGTCATTCTATAAACCACATTGGCCTCGAACTCACAGAGATCCACCTGCCTCTGCCTCCCAAGTGCTGGGACTAAAAGCGTGCTTCACCGCCGCCCAGCCTGGTTTTCTTGTCGTAAGTAATCAATTAGTTATTAATTAATCTTGTTGTGTTGGGACTTGAATCCAGGGTTTTACAAGATGTTAAAGCACGTTCTTGTGAGCCTCACCCCTCATCCCAGCTTCCTTTTTGTCTTTAACTGGGACTGATGGTAATGAGTGTCACAGCTAAAATTTATGTTCCCAGCTCTTTCCGTACTCACTTCACTAACCTGCTGGATAATGGATGAGCTCAAGGTTGCATTAAGCTCCATTTATAGGTAAAGGAACTGGGAGCACAGAAGACCTAAATACTAGCCAGGCATCACAGTTAGTGCTCTTGACCTTTGAAATATATGCTCTCATTCCATATAAGAGAACTTATAACTTACAGAGTTGATGTGGGAATTAGATACAATGGTGTTTTTCAGAACTCAAAGCAATTCTTTAGCATATGGGTCATTTAATTTCCTCTCTAGAGGGAAAAGATGCTAGCGACTTTTGGCCTGTATGCTGTGCTCTCAGTGACATGAGCAGAGATGGGCAAGTTCTCTGGTTTCCTAGCGCTCTCAAAACTTGAGTCTTCACTCTTTAGGCCTTGCATACCATTGTTGAGTCAGCCATTTTGGCTGAGATATTGCAGACTTCTGTGAGCCATGTGGTTCCTGTGCCCTCCCTGGGGCTGGGGTGGAGTTGACAGCCTCTGAATGGCAGGTAGGGGGAGAGCAGAGAGGTGCCTATGCTAGCCCAAGAGGCTGCCAGATGAAGCTGCTTTATAGTGAAGAGCCAAGAAAGTGATTGCAATCTTGCTGAGCTCTGTATAGTGTAGCAAAGAGGGAAGGGGTTGACCTGTTCAGGAGGACCCTACTGGGGCATCTTGAGGGCCCTGCTGTTGCCTTGCTCAGAAAGATTAAGCCCTCCGGAAGTCCCCTGCTAGCTCCGTGAATCTGCAGGAGAGTAGGTCGGACATAATTACCCAAGTGGCATGTGGGCAGGCCTGGCAGCCATCCTGTGAGGAGTGCTGGGCAAGCGTTTACAACCACTAATGATGTCCCCGAAGGCCTTGGTGCCACTCAGAGACGAGGCCATCCGACCCAGAGTCCCTGTTCCCATGGTTCTGGGTGAGTCAGACCTCAACCTGATTCACCCAGACTCACTTCCGTACTTCCTGGTGGTCCTACCCACACAGCCACCACACCCAGGTTAGTGCTGACCACTGGGGCCAAAATTAGCTTCAGAGACAATATGGAAGTTTGAGTCTACGTTGAATTACCATGGAGCCTGATACTAGTTTTCTGGTTTGTACTTAATTCCCACCACCCTCTTCTTCCTTGGGTTTTGATGCTGGAGTCAGCGAAAGAGAGCACTTCCTTCGGTGCTAACTGCTGCAGAGCATCTGAGAGTCAGGTCAGGGATGCCACTGGTGTGGTAGGTCCTGGTGCCACAAAGACAACAGATGCTAGAGGTTTAGCTACTTTCTCATTAATGTAGAAGAGTCAAGTGATTCCAAATGCTGTTTGCCAGACTGGTTGTTCCAAATACCACGTCTACCCTTATCATGCCATGTCACCTTCCATGCTTTCATGACCTTGCCACTGGAAAATGAGACCGTCAGCCAGGGTTGATGGCACATGCCTGTCGCCCCCAGCACTCTGAAGGTTGGGGAAAGAGGATTGTGAACTTTAGACCAACTTGGGCTATAAAGCAAAACTCAGTCTTCGGGCCAGAGAGATGGCTCATGGGCAAATCATTTACTGCTAAGTGTGAGGACCAAAGATTCAGATTAGAACCCATGTGAAGGCTGAGTAGGGGTGTGGCCACCTGTAATTTTGGCGCAAAGGAGGCAGAGGCATTGCTGATTTTGTGTTTGTTTGTTTGTGGTTTTTGAGACAGGGTTTTATTATGTAGCATTGGCTGTCCTAGGACTAACTCTGTTGATCCGGTTAGCTTTGAACTCATAGAGAACTGCTGGCCTCTGCCTCCCCAGTTCAGGGATTAAAGGCATGCGTCTTAACTACTTGATGACATTGCTGACTTTGATATACTTTTTAAAAAAATATAAATTATATGTATACGTATATGGGTATGTACATATGAGACCAGATGCCCATGGAGGTTCTGGTTAGTGATTTGAGGAAGACACCTAATGTTAACTTGGAGCCTCCACATGAGCAAGCACACAAGTGTACCTACACATACCTTTATAAACAGGTGCAAATATACACACATACCATGTATGCATATACAAAGGAAAAAGTCTACATTCTATTTCAAAAGGGGGGGGGGGACCGGTGGGAGAGATGGCTTAGTAGGTGAAGTACTTGGAGTTTTCTGCCACCCGTGTGAGATCAGGACTGATAGGTCATGTAATCCCAGTGCTGGGGAGCAGAGACAGGGGGATCTTCTTGTCTTGATGGCCAGCTAGCCTTGCTAAACCACTGAACAACTCCAGGTCCAGTGAGAGACATGTCTTAAAAAAAAAATAAGGCGAAGAGTGTTAAAGAAGGTTGTTTCACATCAAACTATGGCCTTCACATGGTCTATGTACACACACACACACACAAACACACACAACTCAATGACAGCTTTGTAACTGTCTCTGTTTTAGGTCTTCGCCGGGGCCCCTAGACCATCTCCTGGTGCAAACACATCCATCCTCCATCTCAACTCTTGTTTCTGAGTCTCTTTTAACTTTCACCTTCCGTTGCCTTTTCCCAGCCCTGAGGCTCTGCCTCTGTTCTCCATCTTGACGGAGCCTATTTGTTAGTCCCATCTCAGTCACTCTTCCGGTCTGGCTTCTGCTTCTGCCGTGCCAATGGCTTACCATAGGAAGTCTGCCATCTCCAAGGGCTTTAAATGGGCTTCTATCAGCAGGAAAAAAAGGAGTACAGATCTCAATGTCTGAACGCTCACTTATAAATTATATACATATGTTAATGTATGAGCGTATTATGCATACTAGAAAATGTAAACCAAGATAAATATTTTAGGAGATGAGTTAAATATAGAAGTTGGACTGTTTTCCCCTAGGGAAGTCTCCTGCATTCTTCTTTGGCCTCATTGCTGATTTCAGTCCTCTTCATTTGGTCTTAAAGATTACGTGCGTGCGTGCATGTGTGTGTGTGTGTGTTCATGCATGTGAGAGCAGATGCCTACAGCGATTTGAGGCAGATACCTGATGTCAATCTCAGGCCTTTGAATGTACAAGCATATACATGCATTTACACACACCTCCACATAAATACATACAAACATACACATGTACCCCATACACATGCAAATTAAAAATATGCAACGAAAACAGACTTCCTGTCTCAAAAGAGAAAAACAGGCTGGAGAGATGGCTTAGCCAGTAAAGGGCTTGTCACATGAGCATGGGGACCTTTGTGAAGATCCCCACACCTATGTAAAGGTATCTAGATTCCAGTACTGAGATATTGGATCTCTAGAGCTGCCTGATGTACTTGTGGGGAAACACACATGGGTCCATCTCTTCAGCAGCCCCATTGTATACCTTTTTTGTGTTGGCTTTAATTGAGATACTAGCTTAAAGCATTACAGCTTCTCTCTGTCTCTCTCTCTCTTTCTCTGTCTCTCTCTCTCTCTGCCTCTCTGTCTCTGTGTGTGTGTGTGTGTGCACGCGGGCGCACGTGTGTCTGTGGTTTTTCAAGACAAGGTTTCTCTGTGTAGCTTGGCTGTCCTGGAACTCATTGTAGACTCGGAGGCTATCACAGAAGTCTGCCTGTTTCTGCCTCCTGAATGCTGGGGTTAAAGGAATGTGTCACCACCGTCCAGCTACAATCAGTTTAAAGAGTACAGTTCAATGAGGTTTAGATAAAATATGAAGTCTTTGGTTTGGGACAGGTTCTCATGTATCCTAGGCTGGCTTTGAACTCATTAACATTCATCCTTTTGTTTCTGGAGTTTTGGAATTCTGAGGGGTGTGTTACCATGCCCTACTTATATGAAGCCTTTTAACTGCTATCCCAGTCACAATGTAGAACATTCCATAATCCCCCAAATACCTATTATCTGGTTAATCCCTTACCTCTGTTTCTGCTACCTAGCAACTGGGTTGTTCTGGCATTGCCTTTTTAAAAATTTCATATGAATTAAATCACTCAGTAGGTATTTTTGAGGTGCTCTGAGCTTTTCTCACTTACCATGATGCTTTTGTTCAACTTGGCCACAAGTCTGTCAATTTTGTTTGTTTGTTTTTATTTAATTTTTTATTTTTATTTTTTGAGACAGGGTTTCTTTGGCTGTCCTGGACTCAATTTATAGAGCAGGTTGGCCTCTAACTCATGAAGATGCACCTGTCCAGACGTAGGTGCTGGGACTAGACCTCTGGTCCTCTGAACCACTAAGCCATTTCTACAGAACTGTAGCTACTATTTTTGATAAAATATTGAAACTGAAGCTCCTTTGTTAATATCTGTATTCGTCTTTAGCATAACAGAAGTCATTTTGTGTTTTTAAGTCTTCATTTTATTTTTGGTTTTGTTTTTCAAGACAGGGGTTCTCTGTGTAGCCTTGGCTGTCCTGGACTCACTTTGTAGACCAGGCTGGCCTTGAACTCATAGAGATCCACCTGCCTCTGCCTCCTGAATGCTGGAATTAAAGGTGTGCCCCACCCTGCCTGGCCCCCCACTCTGCTTTAAAGTTTCCATAAGCTGTAATCCACTGGCTCGGCAGGATTCCTAAATGTAGTACAATCGTGTTATGTGAGGTCTCAGAATGTACTTCAGATCCCCAGAGCTGTCCTACCATGTGTTTGCCACTTTCTCCCTGCCTCCTCCCACCCCCTCCACTGCTTTATTCTCCACCTGTGATGTTTGGCTTCTTTGTTGCTTGGATTTTTACATAGAAGTAAGGTAGTACGCTATCTGCCCCTTTGTATCTGCCTTTATTGCATTGAACATAATAGGCTCCAGCTTCGTTCGTGTTCTGGCGAATGGTGAGGTCTCTGGCCACTGTTCTATCATGAATACTCTGTATGTAACTCCTTTGTCAAAGACATGTCTTCAACTATTTGTTTTCCTTCAGCCAGGCATGGTGGTACTGCTAATCTCACCAGGTGAAAATAAGACCGCTACCACTGTTTTTGAGCCAAATCTAAAGCAAGCTGTATTAAATACTAGCCAGAACAGTGGACACTAGTCAGGGTAGTGGACACTGGCCTGGGAGTCCCAGAGTATGGAACCAAATTATATTAGTCACAGGCTTATAAAGGCAAGCTCTACAAGGCTACATACTTTACTTTCCTCTAGTCAGGGGCAAGCATACATCCTGTTTCTCTCCCACCTATGTGTGATCCAACACTTCTTGTGCAGTTAGAGCAACCAAACTTGCTTACAGATGTTTGAAAACGCATGGCATGTTATTTTACATGACCAACAGCCCCCAGCATTCCAGGATTTTATCTGTCCTTGGGCTAGTGGGACTGACAGTCTAGATGCATTTTTGTTTTATAGGTCTCTTAAGCACAGTAATTTAAACTTAAAACATAATGTTAGCTGTTACAGAGTACTATTGCTAGACCATTAAGGGGCAAAGCTCTTTATTTTTTCCCTTCACTTTTATTTTATGTATTTGCGTGTTTTGCCTATATGAATTCTGTGCACCGTGTGTATGTAGTACAGGTGAAGGCCCGAAGAGGGCACTGGCTTCCCTGGAAGTGGCGTTAGAGACAGTTGTGAGCTGCCATGTTGGTGCTGGGAGTTGAACCTAGGTCCTCTGTAAGAGCAACCAGCAAGCCATCTCCCCAGCCATGTCTTTAAAAAAAAGAAAAAGGAAAAAAAAAATTGCCATCCTGTTCTATATAGTGAGTTCCAGGACAGGAGAGCCAGGGCTACATAGAAAGACCATGTCTCTAAAAATCTAAAAAGTAAACATTAAAAAAAAACAAAAACAAACAAACAAACAAAACCCCCCAAAACCTGTGAGTGTGTGTGTGTGTGTGTGTGTGTGTGTGTGAGAGAGAGAGAGAGAGAGAGAGAGAGAGAGAGAGAGAGAGAGAGAGAGAGAAAAGAAGAAGAAGAAGGAGAAGAAGAACAAGAACAAGAAGAACAACAACAAGAAGAAAATAACTTTCAGGAATTTGTTTTTTTCTTTCATCATATGGGTCATAGGAATTGAATTCAGGTCATCAGCCTTCTGAACCATCTCACTGGCCACCACCCCCTTAAAAAAATTTTTTTTTTTAACATTTCTTCTGTTAGAAATTTATCTAGCCTCTTGCTTCTATAGGCTTCATTTTCATCAAATTTTGAAAATTTTGGCTGTTGTATCTCCATATATATTTTCTTCCATCACTTCCTATCCTCTCTTCTTCCCAAATTCTTGTTGGAATTTGTTATTGTTGCTTCCAGATGTCCCCTGTTACTGATGATGCTCTACTCTCTTTTTGTTTTGGTTTTTCGAGACAGGGTTTCCTTCTGTAGCCTTGACTGTCTTGGACGCACTTTGTAGACCAGGCTGGCCTTGAACTCACAGAGATCTGCCTGCCTCTGCCTCCTGAGTGCTGGAATTAAAGGTATGGGTCACCATGGCATAAATTTATTATTATTATTGAGAGAGAGAGAGAGAGAGAGAGAGACAGACGCAGACAGACAGACAGACAGACACTGACTCTCAGTTTTCTCCTTTTATCAAGTGGCTTTTGTGGCTCAAACTCAGGTCTCTGGACTTGGCAGCTAATGCCTTTACCTGCTAAGCCATCTTGCTAACTCTACTAACTGTGATTTTCAATTCATTAACCACATTTGTCTAATTGGCTTTTCTTTAGAGATGGTTCTACTCTCTCCACTCTCTCCCCTTCCTGCTTCTGCTTTGCTTTATCTTTGTGGGACACACCATTATAATCCTGCTTTGGTGTGTGCGTGCTCACTCTATCATCTGTGGCCTTTCTGGGTCTGTTCCTTTTGATTGCTTTTTTTCCTCATTATGGGCTGTATTTTCCTGCTGCTTTGCAGATCTCATACCTCTGGATTTGGATATCGTGAGTTCTGCATTGTAGTGTGCTGGGTTTTCACATCTCTCCGGTAAGTTTGACCTTGGGTGGTTTGGGAAGCAGGGGGTTCCTTGAAATTAGCCTGATCCCCGTGAGCCTGCTTTTGAGCACAGTTAGGGTGAGTCTAGAATAGTGTTTATCTAAACCGAGGTTGCTGCACTATGCCCCACAGTCCAGCTGCCTGTATTGGGAAATAAAGTTTTATTGGGATACACCATGGCTGTCTGTTGACATCTTGTCTGTGGCTGCTTTCATGCTCTGGCAACAGAGCTCTGGGGCATTGCAGCAATGACCCTGTGACCTACAGCCGGAAACACTTGGTGTTAAAGGAGCAGTTGGCCAATATCTCGCCTGAGCTAATTTGGGCTCAGTAGGTAAAGGCCTGCCCTGAAGGACTGTATCCGACGACACTGTCTGTGTTAGGAGGCCAGTCTAATCTGGTTGGGTGAACTATGAACCACTCCTTCCCTGGGCAGGCTCCTAGTTTGACTCAGTCCTTCCTGCAGTGGCCCTGGACCCCGTCTGTAGACAAGGTGCTGGGTGCTCCGGGCCTCACCTTATCTCCCCCAACCCCTTCTCAGAATATCCCTGTCTTGTGCTTTGTCAGAAAACTTACCTAATGCCTCAAAACATTTATTTAAAATAAATTTCGTGCTCTCTTTTTTTTTGTGGCCGGAAGCTGACACAACTTTTGTTGTTGTTTGAGACAGAGTGCTGTGCAGCCTGAGCTAGCCTTACACTTACCGTGTACCTGAGGCTGGCCTTGAACTCCAGATCCATCTGTCTCCACCTCCTACTGAACTTTTCGCTTTGTTGCTGTCTTCTATCGTCCCACAGCTACAGCCCTCCTCTGGATGGGTGTGTATTGGATGCTTAGGAACTTCAGCTTAGTTTTGAATTATCCAATCTAGTTCTCCTTTGTGCCATTTGCTAGGATGTGAGAGAACTCAAGTTTTCTGGCGTGAATAGAATTTTGGCTTTTTGTTTTGTTTTGTTTTGTTTTTCGGGACAGGGTTTCTCTGTGTAGCCTTGGTTGGCCTGGACTCTCTTTGTAGACCAGGCTGGCCTCAAACTCACATGGATCTGCCTCCCTCTGCCTCCCAAGTGTTGGGACTAAAGGTATGTGCCACCACCGCCCGGCTAATTCTGACATTTTTTTCGATCTCTTGATATGTAGCTGGGATGTGTCAAGGGCTTTCTGTCTCTGATCCCCCACCATACTCTTGGGGGAGGGGGTGCTGCTGCTACTGCTTTTAACTGGGGAAACTAATGTTCAAAGACACTGGCACTCTTCCCAGGTAGACAAGCTAGAGTTTGGGCCCAGGTTGGGGTGACCGGCCTAAGCTGACCAACCGACTGCTCTGATTTCCCAAAGATTTCCAACATGTCGTGTTGACTAGGAAACTCGTTAGCCTTGGACAGACTGAGGACACTGGCACCCCAGGAGAATACCACTTCCCCTTGTCTTTCTCCTACTGCCTTGTCATGTATGTGGTATCATATGAACACTGTAGAGCACCCAGAGAATTTATAATTGTGCCTGATACACTGTGAGCGCTTCAGAGTGGGAGCCACAGTGACTACTCCGTATTCCAATCCTTCTGGTCCTATTTGCTACAGGTATCTGTTATTTTGCAAAAAAAAAAAAAAATTGTTACTTTAATTAGAAAAAGAATGTATGTACATTGGTGTTTCTGCCTGCATTCACATCTGTGTGAGGAGAAGGTGTCAAGAGTCCCTGGAACTGGAGTTACAGACAGCTGTGAGCTGCCATGTGGGTGCTGGGAGTCAAACCTAGATCCTCTGGAAGAGCCACCAGTGATGCTCTTAACCACTGACCCATCTCTCCAGCCTCAATATTTCTTAACTTTTATGGCTACTTAGTACTGGAATATCACTCCTACCTTATGAGGACCTAACTTACGTTTCTCCTAGAAGTGGCACTGGGATGTGGGTCAGTGTACAGTACTTGCCTAGCGTGCTTGCACGCACAGGTGAATGAGCACAGTTTCCCACAGAAGCAGTGTCTGTAGAGTCACTCATTCAGGCTTTATAATGACTCTGTAGGTCAGAACTATAATAAATACGGAGCGACGGCTCTGTTTTGTTTCCATCAGCTCCTGGATACTTTGCGGTGTTTAATGTGGAAAAGAGGGAGCAGCTTTATTTCACTCCCCAGTCAGCACTTGTGGAAACGTGTTTCAGGTAGGACTCAGCTAGAGAGGCGAAGCGTGGAAGAGGTCGCATATGCGAAGGGCTGGCTCACACAGAGGCTTGGGTGACTGTGGGGTTGGACTGGTAAGTGAGGCTGAAATCTGCAGGGCTAAGATTGCGATGCATGGCTGCGGCTGTGTGCAGCTGTCTGAAAGGGGATCCCCTAGCTGGTGGAGTCTGCCAGTCTGTCTGTGGGTCTGTCTGCTATCCTTCCTTCCTTCCTTACCAGGAAAAGCTCAGTCCCTCTGCCTCATTGATTTGAGCCCACTAAGGGTTGCATATTAGTTAAAGTTAACTAATTAGGACTTTAGTGATATAAAACCTCTCCCCAACAACATGGCAATTAGGGGTTGATTGCTGGGGGGTGAGGGGGGTATGGGGGACAATGGATGCCTGCTCCCCTCAGTCTCTGTTGTGTAGTCTAGACAAGTCCATGGACCTCAAGATCAACTGCAGTGTTTGTGGAGATACTGTGTTTCTAAGAGTTAGATTGATACCTCCTGTGTGGAGTGAGGTCACATGACTGTACCCGGCTGGCTACCTTCCTGTGTGCGGGTGGGTTTGGTTTCACTCTTACCCTTTTCTCAGGATGGTGTGTGGAGGACAGTGGGGGCATCCTCAGTTTACAGCTGGAGAGACTAGATCAGAAAAGGGAACTATTCTACCAAGGCATGGGTCCAGGATTTGAGCGCAAGCCCATGTCTACACTCCCAGGCTTCCTGCTCTGCTGAGTCTTGGGGTGGCATTGGGACATATTCACCTCTTAATCACTCCTGAGTATTGTAGGAGGGCAGAGTCTCTATGGGGACCTCATGGGTCTTGGTTGGTCAGGAAGCACAGGGCCACATGCTCTAGGGGTTATGATCTTCCTCAGCGCTGGATTCTTAGTTTCTGATTCGAGGGTGCTTTCCTGGTGCCACCGAGAGTTGCCATAAGCCATCTGAACTTTGGAACCATAGAGATTCCCTTCTCACTTGTGCCATATCTGTGCGTATTCCAGCATCACCGGAGCTTGTCCTGAGGCTTCACGGCATCTCTTGGCCAGGTCTTCAGGGGACCTCCTCGATGATTTCTGCCCCTCCCCTGTCTCCTTTAGTCATGAGCACCTGCACACCATCTTGGTTAGGTTTCTCCTGCCATGATGAAACACCCAAGACCAAAAGGGTGAGAGGAACTCAAGGCAGGAGCCTGGAGTCAGGAACGGAAGCAAAGGCCGTGAGGGATGCTGCCTACTGATTTGCTTTCTGTGGAGAGAAAGCCCGCTGTCTTAGACAATTTGGGACTACATGTTCAGTGGTGGCACTGCCCTAGTGAGCTGAGCTCTCCCGTGTCAATCATTAGTCAAGAAAAATGCACCCCAGGCTTTCCCTGCAAGCCAACAGGGCGGGGAGCAGGGGAGTGGGGTTTGCACAGTTGAGGAGCTAGCTTCCTTCTCAAATGACTCTAGCTTGTGTCAAGCTGACCCAGAAAAGCAAACAAACAAACAAATAGAAAACAAGCCTAACCAGGACACGTGTCTAAAGCATGCTTGCCATGTGATGAATACGGCACCAACTACGAGGGACATGACATTCATGGGACAAACACGCAGAGCCTTCAAATTTTCCATTCTGCTGTCCAGAGAAGAGGCCTAGAAAGGAGGATGCCACACCAAACAGGAATGCCAGTCCCACCAAGTCCCACACACTGTCTCTGTCCCTTCTTTGTCCAGCAGATAAACACAAGACTTCGTGGTTTACATTTTATAGACAAACACATTAAAATCATTGATGTCAGCCAGAGTTCCCCTCTCTTCCCCTCTCCCCCCGGTCTACTCCAGAGATAACCGTGACTGTCCGTTCAGTGTTTACCTTTATAGGGTTTCGTTCCATGCATTTACAACGAGTAAATATGTTGTTTGGAAAGTATGTATGGTTATATAAAATAGTCATTCTGTGTTTATTGGTGGGTAGGAAAATGGGAGGGTGAATCCATTTGTATGTGTTTCTTCTCTGGTTTCTGGGTTGCTTTCCCTGATACCCTTCCTTGGCACATCTGCTCAGCAGACAGCGAGGGTCATGCGTCTGGATTCTGGTTTGTACCTATGAACCACATAAACTGGGCAAGGACATTGGAGTTTGTTGTCTGTGTTATAAGCTTGGGTTCTGTGACAAACAAACAAACAAAACCACAGGCCAGGTGTCCACTGTAGAGCTTTGGTTCCCACAGTTGGGGGCTAAGATGTCAAAGGTCATGATGCCAACATGGTTTGGTTTTGGTTAGGCTCCTCTTCTTAGCTGGCAGGCAGCAGCTGGTGTCTTCATAATACAGGGCTAGGGGTCGTGGGTGGGAGGAGAGTGAAGAGGGAAGGAAGAGATACCTCATTTAAGAAAATGATATAGAGCTGGAGAGATGGCTCAGCGGTTAAGAGCACTGTCCATTCTTCCAGAGGTCCTGAGTTCAATTCCCAGCAACCACATGGTGGCTCATAACCATCTGTAATGGGATTCGAGGCTCTCTTCTGTCATACGTGCAAATAGAACACTCATATAATTAAATAAATACTTAAAAGAAAATTATCTAATTAAAATTTTTATTTTTATTTATGTGGAGGTATGTATATGTGTGTGTGTGGGGGGGTATGTACACGTGAGTACAAGTGCCGATGGAGCCAGATGTATCAGACCCCCAGGAGCGGGAGTTAGAGGCGGTCGTGAGTGCCTGACATATGGGAACAAAATTCTGATTCTCTGGAAGAATAAGTGCTCTAACCTCTGAGCCACCTCTCCAGTCACCTAGTCCTCTCCTTAAAAGGGAAATTTCGAAGGGACACCATTTATTCCCCAGCCTTAGCTCCGGGCCACCACAGCCAGACCTGGCCTTCTCCAGTTGTGAGTTCAGGGCCCGGCCCTGGTGACCCCTTTCTAGGATGCTTGTTGACACACGCATTTCCTACAGTGGAATGACTTGCCTGGACGGAGGGACGCTGAGGGCCTCCCAAAGGCCTCTATCCCTAGCATTCCATTTGAATTAGTGGAAATTTCAACCACCACGTTGTGAATGATTCCAGATGTGCAGGCCTGGAGAGTAAGATAGCTGGAAAGGCAACTTAACATTAAAAGTTTAACTAAGTTTGGGGGCGGGGGGGCGGTCACCAGCACCCAAGGATGAAGAGAGTACCATGATGGGATGCCTCAAGCCTGATGAAACAAGGAGCATGACACATGTCGTGGCGGAACAAGTGGCATGAACCTTGTCCCTTGGCTCAGATCTTGGTTGGCAAAGGACAAAGACTGAAGGAAATAGAGTCCACACAGAGTTACTAACAGTTACTAAGAAGAGACAACTGTTCACTGGAGGGGGGGTGGTGGATGTGAAGGCTTCAAAGGAGCAACTGTGAAAGGCCCACATGGAGATTCTGTGGTAGGGACCGGGAGTCTCCTGGGATGCTCCCAGACATATTTCAGATGCCGGGATGAAAGAGTACGAAGCAGGGCTTTAGGGTGGATGGCGCGGATGACGTTTGTGGCGGCAACACTGGGGGAAATGAGCTCCTGTTGATGTGGCAAAAATGCTCGTAAGAAAGCTAGACACGAGGACGGCATGCATTATCCTGAGATGAAGGGTTGGCGAGATACGAGGAACCATGCGGCAGAGGGCCTGTTGAGCTAAGCCTGCAGAAGGCAGAGGGTTGGTTGAGGGAACAGTCCAGGGTGGTGAGGCTGACCACTCGCTCACTCTCCGTGTGGGCTGACTTTGGTCAGTTGTGAGTGTAGTCTTAGGAACTTGTAAGGCAGCAGACAGTCACAGTGGGGAAAAGCACCATGAACAGTAGAGAGAGGGGGGAACCAGAGGTTTTGATTCTAGACTCTGTGATCAGACATGCACGCGCGCGCGCACACACACACACGCACACACACACAGACATATTAAAAATAGTATAGTCAGCCTTCTGTATCCATGGCTTCCACAATCACAGATTCAGCCAACTGTGGATGGAAAATATTCAGGAAAGAAGGAGGAGGAGGAGGAGGAGGAGAAGAAGAAGAAATCTAGACTGAAAATATGCTAACTTTCCTCTTGTCATTCCTTACTTAAACAA
Source organism: Acomys russatus (assembly GCF_903995435.1). NCBI lineage: Eukaryota > Metazoa > Chordata > Mammalia > Rodentia > Muridae > Acomys > Acomys russatus. Next base: position 27,107,388 of record NC_067156.1, read on the forward strand.
GACAGAGTAGTAATTTAGTATTGTTTACCTTATACTGAGTATTATGAGAAATTTAGGGCAGAAGAGGCTGCAGGTTGCATGCGAATACCAACCACATTGTACACCAGGAGCGTGAGCACCTCAGGGGTATGATGTTCTAGGTGGGTCCTGGGATCAATCCCCTTCAAAGGGGCTGAGTGAGGGGTTGGAGAGATGGCTCAGTGGTCAAGAGCCACTCTGCCAGAGGATCCAGGTTCAGATCCCAGCATATACACAGTGACTCACAGCTTTCTATAACTGCAGTCTCAGGGGTCTGAACCTTTTTCCGGAACTCCACAGATACCTGGCATGGCCATGATGCGCAGACATACATGCAGACTAACTACTCACATGCATAAAAACAAATAAATAAAATCAATGAAGGAAGAAAAAAAAAAAAAAAGAGGACGGAGTGGAGAAATGTCTAGAGAGAGATTAGTTTAGAGCAAGTGCTTGTAAGATCAGTTCTGACTGTGCCCTCGTGGTCAGAGAGAACATTTTCCAGTTCTTTAGTCAGAAAGAATAAGGACACAAAAGGGAAACTAAATCACACAAGTGGAGTCAAATGGATGTTGGCTGAAGTCACACAGAAGGGAGAGTGGAAAGTTCTCAAACAGTGGCGGAAGTGTTTATTAAGTAAGGAGATTAAACCGAGCAGCCCGGCGTGGGACGGCTAAAAAGGAGAACAAGACAGGGAGTGAATTTTATACCCCTGTCTCCCTGTCTGTCAGCTGCTGTCTTCTTAGGTCTCATTAAGCCCGGGTCTGCATGGCCGTAGGTAGCCAGCCCCGCTCTGGTGGCATTCACTCGGCATGCTGTCTTGATGTGTCTATAGCCTCGGTATAAGAATTCAGTGGAAGAAGTGAAAGGGATCAAAATCCAGCACAGCCTGGTTCTGTCCCCTCTAAGGCTCATAGAATCTTATCTCTGGTGCAGTCCGAGTGTGCACTTTGCGTATGGCATCACCTGTGACCGTGCGCCTCGGTTCCCGAATCTCGTCTTATTTTAGGAACTAGGCAAAGGGGGAGGGAGGCTATCTGGGAAATCGGAGGTAAAAAGAAAAGGAGCCCCAGCTGGGCCGTGGTGGCCTTTAATCCCAGCCCTCGGGAGGCAGAGGCAGGCAGATCTCTGTGAGTTCGAGGCCAGCCTGGTCTACAAAGTGTGTCTAGGACAGCCAAGGCTACACAGAGAAACCCTGTCTCGAAAAACCAAAAAATAAAAAAAAATAAAAAATAAAAAAAAGAAAAGGAGCCCCATGGGGGCATTGAGATTGTCAGAGCACAGATGTGGCATAAAGAGGAAGACCCCCACCACTACCACGCCCACCACACCCCACCACGCCCGCCACTCCCACCACCTTTCTAGACCCGGGCCATACTGATTAAATTTGGACCCGGGTCCCTTATGTTTCAGTGCGTTTAGCAGCCACCGAGAAGATATTGCAGACTCCACTCCTACTTCCTCTGCCTGCCCCTCTGGTGCAGGTCCAGGAACTTAACTTTCTATCAGGCACCCCAGAAAGTCTGCTACAGGTACTTCACAGATAAAAGAATGAAAAATCTGTGGGCTAGAGAAAGTCTGCTTCTTAGTTTTGACCATTCAGAAAATAGGGCCAGAGGTCAAAGGTAAGGTGGCAGTTCTTGTTTGGAAGGCAAGATGGGCCGAGTGCTACCATTTCTGAGTAAGCCAGGAAGGTCATACAGTCCTCTGATATGTGGACTCCAGGCATGGTCAGGGAGCAAATATTTCAGCTTGTTTAGCCATAGAAGGCAATGAGAGTCTGGGCTTCCCCCTACTCTTTCCTGACTCTTGTTTTAAAGCAGGAAAAAAACTCTGGGAGCCGATGGTGGTACCTTTCAGTGTTGGGTCACTAATCTTCTCTAGCAGCCAGACCTTGGACCCTTGAAAGGAGAGAATCATTAGGGCAGATTCAATGTTGGATCCTGGGGAGAAGGGAGCCGTGGAGGCGTGTGAGATGGCTCACAAGTTGGTCGCTGGGAAAGGCATATTGTTCAATCCATAATGAATTGCTATTCAGAAGGTGAATATTCAGCAGAAAGACTTTTGTTTTGTTTTTGCTTTTTCCAGACAGGGTTTCACAGCGATCTGCCTGCCTCTGCCTCCTGAGTGCTGGGATTAAAGACGGGTGCCACCATGCACGGCTCAGAAGAAAGATTTATAGAGAAAATAACTTATGTTACTCATGGGCCTAGAATTTGTGCCCATCATAAATACCTGTCTTTTTTTTTTTTTTTTTTTTTTAATTATTCCTGTTTCTTAACCAGAATAACTTGTGGTAATAGAAGATGCTGCAGATTTCCGCAAAAGGGGCACTTCAGATGAGGAAGGTGTCACTTGTTTAAATCTGAATCCTGCCCCTCCCCCCATTTCCCATTCCAACATTCCAATAGACAGTCTCACCTGCACCAGAAAACAAATGAGCGTGTGAAGCTCAGCCAGGCTCTCATACAGCTCTTTCTCTGACAAGTGTAAATTCACAGGACACTGACAGGAATATACAAATAATAATTGCCCTTCTCAAGGGCTTCCAACTGCATGCTGGCTGCCAGAGAGTAGTGCCCTTGCTTCACGTTAGCATGGAGCTTTCCGTCTGGGCAGTGCCAGATCTCGGCTAACACTACGTGCTGGCAAAATGGCATTAATCTGTCATAGAAATAGGGGAATTAAGTCACAGGAAGTGAAAATAACCGATCGTGCCATTCAAGGAGTCTGCAGGAAATAGACAATTAGATGTACTTTCTACGACCACCCTGAGTCTATTGAAAATGTGTCAGGTACAAGTTCGGTGGTCCATTCCAGCCACTGGGGAGGCCAAGGCAGGATTGCTCATACCTAGGAGTTGGAGGCCAGCCCAAGACCCTGTCTCTGAAAAATACATAAAAATATTTCAGGTGACTGAGATCTAACAATAGGAAGAAAACATCCATTTAGGCAGATAACTATTGCTAAGTTATGAGAAATTGATTTCAGAGGAGTGTGTGTGTGTGTGTGTTTACTTGTGGGTAAAGTGTAGAAAACAAAACCCTGTAGCTGGTTTTTTTGTTGTTGTTTTGAACACAATTGAACTACTTGTGAAAATAGAGGAAGGCTGGAGAAGGCTGTGCAGGTAACTGACAGCATCAAGTTACAAGATGTAGAAGTGAGTAGTCTAGGGCTCTTCAGTGTCTGCAGGTGGCATAGGCTCAAGAAGAAAAGGTTTTCAATGACTTGAAGGGCAGGAGGACCAGGATGCTGCTAGTGTCAATCAGACAGAGAGGGTGGAAGGGTGATGCCGGAGGTGGAGGTCATCCGTGCAGGAAGGGACTGGAAGCAATGTCTGCCATAGAAAAAGAAAAAGGAAAGATGCTTTTGACAGGGAGGTCTGCAGTGTTCAGCAAAGGCTCTAGGGAACCCCAGCTGCACATGGGAACCCCAGACAGCAAGGGGAAGAATTTGCCACTTGGCTGTTATGGGACCTCTCTTCTTTACCAGGCTTCGTGCACACACCTGTGAAGAAACAATTTGGCAGAGACAGTTGACCTGCATCTGGAACTCCACCGGCTCTTCCAGCTCTGAATTCTTTGGCTATGACCAAGGTCTCCAGGGTCCCTCAGAGGCTGTCTCAAGTGTGTTCTTTGTAGGGCTGCACATTTTAGCTTCTTGCCTCCAACCTTAACTCTTGCCAGGCAGGATGATTTTATTCGTAAATAGATAGGAAGCCCAACGGGAGCCAGTGCAAACGCAAAAATAATGTAATAACTTACAGTCCTTAAAAAAAGTTCAGAGTAGAACAGGGCGTGGTGGCGCACGCCTTTAATCCCAGCACTCGGGAGGCAGAGGCAGGCAGTTCTCTGTGAGTTCGAGGCCAGCCTGGTGGTCTACAAAGAGAGCAGGACAGCCAGGACTACAAGAGAAACCTTGTCTCAACAAACAAACAAACAAAAAAGTTCTGAGAGGATTCAATAAGCAGTGGTTCTATTCATTATGGCAACTGCCCAGGGTTGTAGCTTCATTCTTTCCTTTCTCAGTTCTGTCTTTCCTGGGAGGCCCCTTTTCAGATTTCTTCTTCCTTCTAGCAACTGAACGATACTCTAAACCTGACTTGGATAGAAACACGTCTGTCCAAATATGTAGTGGATAGTGGTGACTTGGGTCAAGTACCCATCCTTGGAACAAACACTAGGGCAGGAGGGGGTTAATTGTGCACATTGTCATGCTCAGGTCACGTGTTTCTGCTTTGTGGGTACAGTCCCACCTCAGCTTTGCACACTGGCTTAACTAGGAGACAGACAGAAGAGGGCGTTCTGGGTAGTCAAAACTTCATTCTGGACCCCCACCCCACCCCAGACTCTATGAGACCTATGTGTAAGGGAAGAGACAAGAGAAGGCTACCAGGTGGGTTAAAAAACCAAAAAACCAAAAAACAAAAACAAAACAAAACACAATCCAGAGAAGGCCCAGGGACACATGGAGTCCAGAATGGCAGTGTCATGTCTACTGAGAATGCCCTTTGTTCCAGAGGCACTGAATGAAGGCGTTAGGATAAGGCTGGTCCGCAGGCCTTGCAGGAGATTTCATGGGGAGGGGGGAAGGGTAGGGAGAGTTGGGGGGGTTGGGGGTGGGAAGAGGGTGTCTGCTGGGCTTCCTGCTCTGGATTACACTCCTGCCCTCCCCTCCCATGCAAGCCATGTGTTCCCTCTACACCCCAGCATCCAGCCAGAAAAGCCTTTTGTGTTTTCTTGGCAGAACTAGGGCCCAATAATTAAAGTCCATATGCAAAGCTGCTACCTCCAGCATACAGAGGCCTTTTAATTAGTAGGTAATTGGTCAGAGAGGTACCATCAAACAACTCCCAGCCTGGCCCGCTGCAAGCAGAGCACTTGAGAAGTCCCAGACCAGAGAAGGATAATAAATGCCTTAGGTCCCATCTGTTGGAATGATTTGTTCAAGGTATACATTTCTGTTTGGTTACTATTTAAATTTTTTTTTTTCATGCAGCATTTCTTCAGATGCCCTAGCAACCACCAGAGTGTTCTTTGGAGATAGGAATATGTGGAAGTGAACTAGAAGGTATTTTTTCTAGATGCGTGGATCACTGGGGGTGGGGGGGGGCGGGAAGGGGGTAGCAGGAATCATAGAGTGTAGTGGGGGGTGGGTGGGCAGGGAACAGGGAAGGAGGGAGGTGACATGGAGTTTTGGTTTGAGTGGCATGCCAGGGACTCTGCGGTCATGTCCTTCTATGAAAACAGCGACTGGTTGCCTCAGCTGAGGCAGCTATGCCCTTTCTGCCTAACCTTCAGCCTCACCCCACACGTGCTGTTCTGAGTCTGTCTTGATGTGACAAAGGATTTGGAGTTTATTTTGATAGACAAGGGCTAGCAGCTGTGGGCCAAGCAGGGCGGGGAGGTCACTGCTCTCAGGAGCTAAGGGAGACTGCAGCACGTGGCCACCTGCTTTTGCTTGGGTGAAATATCCTGAAAGAAGGAAGGCAGAGGAAGTTTCTTTGGGTTCTTTTTGTCTCATCAGCCGTTTGGGCAAAGCTGGACTTAAAACTTAAGGCTTAGAAAAAAAATCAGAGGGCTGCAGATGTAGCACAGTTCTGTTCCCAGCGGCACATAAACCTGGGGTGGGGGTGGGGGGTGGCCTAAACCTGCAGTCTCAGTAGTAGGGAGGTAGAGACAGGAGGACCAGGGGCTCAAGGTAAATCCTTGGCTGTATATCAACTTTGAGGCCTGGGCTACATGAGACCTTATCAAAGGAGAAAGAAAAGGCAACCCAGAAACAGTAGAATGTGGTTGTTGGGGCCACAAGGGTTGGGATGAGAGATGGGGAGATGTTGGTCAAAGTGTGTGGACTGTCAGCTCCACGTGTGGTGCAGTGTGGTGTGGCTGCAGTTAACCATATCCTTATGACGAAGCTGGCTGAGTGAATGGACTGTGAGCGTTCTTGCCCTGAGAGGCATGCGGAGTGACGGATGTGTTCATTAGCTCCGTCAGGGTCCTCTTTTCACTGTGGGTCCATACATCAAGTCATCACCTTGGACTCTGTAAATGTATGCAGTAGGGGTTTTCAGTGAAGCCCCATTAAAGCTATAAACGAACAAGTAGAACAGAACAGTTTAAGGTTTAGAGACACGAGGGCTTGGGCTGTAAGGGGTATGGCTGCACCTCAGGGCTGTCACCCCGAGGAATTGTGAGAATATGTTGTGTGAGGAATGATGAGGGGAGGTGGGTGCAGATTTCAGGCCACTGTAAAGTCCTCACAGCCCTTTATGGGGCCAGAACCAGGATCCCTGTTGCCTCCGGGGAACCTTCTCTCTCCTGTTCTCTCCAGACTCTGCTCCTGTGTGTTAAGATAAGTGGTCATTCTTGGCTGTGTCAGAGCAAGAGGTGGAGTCATTTGACCTGGGTGCACTTAGTGAACGCCTGCCTGATGGTATATATTTGAGAGTCATTCATTCATTCATTCATTCCTTTCCATCCTTGTTTGGACATGGTCTGGGGTGGGTATCCTGGTATCCTGTTATCTCATTTTCTCTTGCACACTCTCCACTGATGTGTCGTGATGGTGGCTGGCCGTTGCTGGGGGCTCCCGTTGGACCTGGGAGTGGACCTTCAAGGACACCTAGGGCACAGTAGCTCACTGCCCCTTCCCCCCACTATGGGGGACTCCCAGCTCAAAGCTGAAGGCCAAACCCATCCAGCCATAAAGTGGGGCTTGTATTGCTGTGCTTTCTGTGTGTCCCTTTCCCTCAGGGGTCTCCCAGAGAGGCATGGCTCAAGTACAGCAAAGCGTGATTATTTTCAGTGTCTCACCAGCCCTTTGTCAATGCCATGTAACTCTTCTTTGGAGTGCTGTCCAGTATGCCTGTGGGAGATGGCAGGTCTTTGTTAAAGGAGTAGGCCTGGAGTCTCCATTGGAGGAGATAGGAAAAATTTCACTCTCCTGTTATGTTTTACTGAGCAAGAAGGAGAGAGGGAGACACAGGAAAGCATGAATAGAAATTACCTAGGAAATCAGGAAGTGGGGGAGGGGAGAGCTGTGGGAATGGACAAGAAAGGGGGTTAGAGGATCTGGCTTCTGGTGGAAGATAAAAGTAGTGATGGTTTAAAAGTACCGTGTTTAAAATAAATTAAAGGGGACGGAGGCTAGAATCTGGAGTGTTATTTGTCTGACACGTAATTCCTTGTTTCTAGAATGCTCTCCTTGCAAAATAACAGTATTTTAGGTGTTGGTCGTAATGCCATATGAACAGATCTCAGTTAGAAAAACAACAACAGCGACAGCAAAACAATTGGTTAGCTGCCGTGAGTTATTTTATTGTGCCTTCCTTTTTGTGATATCTGAAACAAAGGTTGGTATCAAGAAACCTCTGGGGCGTTCTGCATACAGTTTTGTATATGACTGAGATATGGACAGTCCCAGAAGGCTAAGCTGCAGAGTGTGTTTCTTTGTGGCTTGTCTGCACCTGCCGGGGGTCTGGTGCGCCTCGTACAATTACACGGCAGCTATTAAACACCAACGAACACCAAGATTATAGGTTAAATCGTGAATTGGGTTAAACGGTAGCATGTGTCCACCAGATTGAGAGTAGAGTGGGGGTCTGGGGGAGCATGGTTTGCCAAATGGTGGGGAGCTACTCAGCCTTGGAGCAAAGTCGGTGTGGTAGCAGTGGTCCCCCAGTGAGAAGCTGGCATAGACGGACTTGAATCTGGGGTGAGGGAAATGTGAACCCAGAGTCCAGACTATGCAGTCCTGGCGAGCCTCCATTTGCCCTCTTGGAGATGGGTGTGCACATACCCGACTGAGTGAACTGGAAATACGGTGCTACAGGCAAGGATGTTGCACTGAGCTCTGCACTGAGGGGAAAACATTAGCAGCAGAGGCAGCTTTGAGAGGACAGAAACGCAGATGTACCAGCCTGCCGCACACTGCCCGAGAGCTGCTCACTGGCCACAGAGACCTGAGTTCACATCTTGGCTCTGGTAAACTGTGTGGCCTCCCTACAAGCTTTCTAGGCCACAGTGTCTTCATTGGGACAGTGGGGGAGAGTACTCAGGGGGAGTGACAAACTTGTCAGGTTGTCTGAAGAGTAAACGACCTCAGCACAGTGCTGTGCTTCAAGGCGAGGGAGACACCGTCTCAGTATCATCTCTTGCCACCCCATCATGCAATGCTTCTCCCTTTACAAACCCAGTCACCGTTCTAACCTGTAATTCTTCCTAAGTAAGTTTAGCTGTTTCCCTCAGGCATACACACTTTAGTAACTGCTGGCCACCTGCCTGATTTCCGTCAGGCTCCTCTATTTGTTATTGTTTCTTCAGATCACTTTTTAATACTTAGATGCATTATTTAAAAACAAACACAAGGAGCTGGTGAGATGGCCCAGTGGTTAAGAGCACAGGCTGCTCTTTCAGAGGACCCAGGTTCAACTCCCAGTACCCACATGACAGCTCACAACTGTCTGTAGCTCCAGTTCCAGGTGATCTGACACCCTCACACCAATGCGCGCACACACACACACACACACAAAACAAAAACCAAAAAAAAAACCACACAACTTCATAGCCTCTCATGATAAACATCTGTAATTCTGGAACTTGGGAAGCTGAGGCAGGAGGATCATGCATTTGAGATCATAGTGAGACTTTGTCTCAGAAATAATTAAATAGGAAAAGAAAATGACACCTCACTTTTTTTTTCTTTTCCATTTCATTTTATGGTATGGGTGCTTTGCCTGCGTGTGGGTCTGTGCACCATGTGCCTGCCTGGTTCCCACAGAGGCCAGAAGAGGGTGTTGGCTACACCAGAGCTGGAGTTACAGATGGTTGTGAGCTGCCACGTGGGTGCTGGGAATCGAACTTTGATCCTCTGGAAGAGCAACCCATGCTCTTAACCGCTGGACCATCTTCTCCAGTTCTTCATCTTGCTTTTGCAAGTGAAATTTTGTGTAAATCCTAAAGTGACATGATTACAAGTTAGGCAAAGCTGTTGTATATTCTATTGGACATGCACATGTCATTCGTGGAGAAATGCTGGTCTGGTCCTGTGCTGTTCCTGTTATGACTGCTTGACTAGCAGCAGCCCCAGCCACCCTGAGGGCTTCGCTGCAGTCCCGTGTCTCCACCCCTAGACCTCCTGATTCAGCTCGTGCAGTTTCAAAGGTTTTTCAGAAGAGTGTGTGTGTGTGGTGTATATGTGTGTGTGTGGTCTGTATATATGAGTGTGTGAGTGTTGCTTAATGTGTATGGGTCTGGAGCTGGGAGTGGTGGCGCACGCCTTTAATCCCAGCACTCGGGAGGCAGAGGCAGGCGAATTGCTGTGAGTTCGAGGCCAGCCTGGTCTACAAAGTGAGTCCGGTATAATCAAGGCTACATACAGAAACCCCTGTCTCGAAAAAAAAAGAAAAAAAAATATGTATGGGTCTGGTGTGTGGGTGTGGTGTATGTGTGTGGGTGTGGCATATGTGTGGGGTGTGGTGTATGTGTGTGGGTGTGGTGCTTATATGTGCAGGATGTCTATGGAGTCCAGAAAAAGGTATCAGATCTCTGAAGATGGAGTAACAGACTCTTTATTGTAACTCACGGGTACTGGGATCTGATCCGCTTGACAACAGCTGTGCCATCTCCCCAGCTCAAAACCTACATTTAAGAGAGAAGAAAGAATTTCTACTGATTAATATACTTTTTAGAGATCACTTATTATTTTTTATTCAGATAACATTTATATATATATATCATATATATATATATTATTATTATTTTTTTTTTTTTGCAAAGGAATTTGAAACAAGATCTCTCTATATTGCACAGGTTGGCCTCAAATTTGCCATTCCCCTGCCTCAGCTGCCTGAATGCTAGGATTATAGGACTGTGTGCTACCACCTGCAGCTTACTTATGTACTTTCAGGTTTGTGAAGCAAAGCTAATGTTTTAGGTCTCACTAAAACACCTTCCAGCTCTTACAAGTGCCGAATGGATATGTCTCTCTTTTCCCCCAAGGTCTAACTCCCTATTTCCAGACTACATATGCCACTCCAGTTTAGGCCTGCCTTGGCCTGGGGACCTCATTGGCATCCATCCTAGTCCCTTCCTTGCCTGTCCACATCAGTTTATACCCTGCTCCCCTGCCGTCTGAGCAGCATCTTTCTCCTTTGTCCCCGGTGACGCTTTCTATGCTGTTAGTCTCCCCTGTGTCTGAGCTGCTGTCCTCTCATTCATTTTCTCCAGCTCCGTGTCCTGAAGGCACAGTGCGCTATCTCCCACCACCGAGCTGTCCTTAGTGATCCTGTACGGCCGTAGACGTACTGACCTTGAGGAGGCCAGATCTGTTGACCCGTCCTAAGGCCCTCCCTCCCGCATGACTTAGTGTTCTTACTTGCACAGCCCCTGAGCTACAGGTGAGCGACTCTTAGTTTATGTTCTTCAACTCTGTGGTGCTGGAGATTGAGCATATACCTTGCAGGATGCTGCCACTGAGCCACACTCCAAGCTACAAAGCTTTCCTGTCTCTGCTTTACCACGTTAGCTCTGGTCTTAACTACTTCCTATCTTCACTGCTCAGAGCGTTGCCCAGTTAGAGACCCCTGCTTACCAGAGCGTTGCCCAGTTAGAGACCCCTGCTTACCTTTTAGCCACTGCTCCCACTCAAGCCTTCCATGGCCCCCAGTGCCTCGCTCGTCTCACCCATCAGAGTTGTGTTAGAAGTAGCCTTAACTCTACAAGGATACACAATTTTATTTTCTTTTGAAAGTCTCTCTTTTTCTTATATGTACTTACGTGTGTGTGTGTGTGTGTGTGTGTGTGAGAGGGGGGGGGGAATATCTAGGCTGACTTCAAACTCCTGGACTCAAGCAATACTCTTGTCTCAGGCTCCCCAATACCTGGATGTTACTACGACTATGTTCCAGTATACCTAGCTCAGTTTAATTTTCTTTACTAATTAGTTTGTATTTGAGTCCTTTAATTTACAGTGAGTTCATGTCCTGATGAATCCATCATAAATCAAAAATCAAAATATCATTATAAGACAGATGTGGTGGTACACACCTTTATTTATTTATTTAAATATTTTATTTACTTTTTTGGTGTGAGGGTGTCAGATCTTGGAGTTACAGACAGTTGTGAGCTGCCATGTGAGTGCTGGGAATTGAACCCTGATCCTTTGGAAAAGCAGGCAGTGCTCTTAACCACTGAGTCATCTCTCCAGCCCCGGTACACACCTTTAATCCTAACACTTGGGGGGGGGGGGGGTGGAGCTCTGTTAGTTCAAGGCCAGCGTGCTCTATATCACAAGTTCCTGGTAGCCAGGGCTACATAGAGAGATATCCATCAATGTGTCTGCCACACAGGCCATCACACGTTACCAGCATAGCACCCCGGAGAGTTTCAGTTAGTCTCAACAGTGGACAGGGACTGTGGCTTACAGCCATGAGAGTATCCAACTGTGTGTGGTTGACCCTGGGGAAAGGTTTTAATTTAGATATGCTTTCTACTGAATGTATGTTGCTTTCGTACCATTGTAAAGGCGGGGGGAGGAGTTAACTTAATGTCTAAGTCAATGTTCTAGTGCTGTGAAGAGGCACTGTGGTGACAGTAGCTCTTATATAGGAAAACCTTCCATTGGGGCTGGCTTATATTTCAGAGGCTTGGTACCTTATCATCATGGTGGGAAGCGTGGTGCCATGCAGGCAGACATGGTGCTGGAGAAGTAGTTAAGAGTTCCACACCTGGATCATCGGGCAGCAGGAAGAGAAAGGGACATTGGATCTATCTTGGGCCCTTGAAACCACCAAGCTCACCCCGAGCAAGGCCACGCCCCCAATCCCTGTCAAATAATGCCACTCCCTAATGACCAAGCAGTCAAATATGGGGCCCTTTTCATTCAAACCACCACACATGTCATTAAGTTGGCCAATGTCTAAACCAGCCTGCCCTGGTCCAGCTCCCATTTCAACCCCAGGGCAGCAGCTGGACCCTAGAAGACTGGGTATATCTAGTGTGGCATCTGTCCAATGCCATCTGCTAGAGTAGGTATCACCCAGTCCAGTCTCTGTCCACAGGACCTGTGGTCCACATTTTCTTGTAGCTTTGCCCTTCTTTAGACTCCTGAGGCTGTCCTGTCCTGCTTGAAGTACTCCAAACCTGCCTAGAATCTTCTCGGCTGCTTCCTGTTCCCTGCAGTTCATCCAGTCCAAAGTTTTGGGGTGGGGAAGAATGAGGGGGGACCTCGGGGGTGTGGGAGGTATGTGGGGCATGGGGGGATGCAGTGGGGGCTGTGGTAAGCGTAACTTTTGTCTCACATGAGGTCAGGAAGTTGTGTTCCTCTTGGTGTGTTTACCCAGAGTGTTAATTACCGGTCCCCATTTTATTCCCAACAGGGTGTAAACTTAGAAACTCTGAAGGCATTTTTCTTCCTAATTTTTCTTCCCTCCCCTGAGACAAGAAACAGAGACTGGCCTTGCTGAGGATAGGGCAAGGAAACCTAGAGACAGTATACCCTTGCATATGATTCATGAATTGCTTGAGGACAGGGACTGCTATATGCTTAGCCTAGATCTCTCCAGGTCACTGCCTTGTACAAAAAAAAAGGCCCTGTGCCTGTCTGTTAATTCTTTTGATTCGTAGCGTCTTACCCAGCTTCACATTTCACCAGTGTTAACAGACATCTGTATCTGTGTGGGACGGTACACTCTAAATAGAGGGGCTGGCGACATGGCTCAGGTCCCAGTAATAGCATTCGCAGTGCAAGCTTGGGACATGAGTTCAGATACCCTATAAAAATTCCCAGTGCAGGTGTATACACCAGCAACCCCACCGCTTTGGGAGGTGGGTGAAGCTAGGAGACCTTCTGGAAATTGCCGCTTGCCACGTAGCCCCAAATCCACAAGCTCCACGTTCAGTGAGACCCTGTCACAAGGCAATAAGACCGAATGATGGTAGTCTGATGTCCCCCTCTCGTGTTTGGGCACACACATACACATGCACACGCACACACAGATACCACAATCACAAAATATGAGTAAAGTCAGTGCCATGGTTGGTCTGGCCGGATAAACAGCTAAATAAATGAGAATGGTGATGCCGGATGACTTGATTCATTCAGCTGTTAGTTGAGAACAGTCCGTGGGTCATGTGCTGTTACAGGAGGCAGTGACTAAGATGGGCTTCAGCGTTTCTCTAAATGAGCCAGTGCATGCAAAGGCCCTGTGGCTGAAAGAAAGAAGCATGCTCTTCGCATGAAGCTATCTTGGCAGACTATTGGATTATTTACTTTTGCAATGATTTCCTTGGAAGCGCTCATCTTTCTACATATAATCTACCCTTGCCAGCATATTCTTCATGTATTCTGCTTTATGGAGAAGCATCTTTCCACCAAGAGCGATGCTTTTTAATTACGTCAGTCTTGAGGGTGACACTTTGAGGACTAACACAGCTGTAATCTGTTGGTTGTGATTTGTCTGATCACTGACTTACAGCCTTTCACTTGGACTCGTGAAAACTTAGTGTCTGCAAATGTCAAAGTGAGGGTGTGTGGAAGGGATGGGTTCAGATTTGAGCTGTGGTGACTGTAGCAAACACTAAAATTCCAGTGGCTTGATCCATGCCGGGTTTTCCAAGATTATTCCTTATGAACGTATAAGTCTCTTCTAAGCAATGATTCCCAACTCATGGGTTCTTTTTAAATATATTTTATTAATTTATTCATATTACATCTCAATGGTTATCCCATCCCTTCTATCCTCCCATTCCTCCCTCCCTCCCGCTTCCCCCCTTTTCCCCTCCCCTATGACTGTGACTGAGGGGGACTTCCTCCCCCTGTATATGCTCATAGGGTATCAAGTCTCTTCTTGGTAGCCTGCTATTCTTCCTCTGAGTGCCACCAGGCCTCCCCATCCAGGGGACGTGGTCAAATAGGGGCACCAGAGTTTGTGTGAAAGTCAGACCCCACTCTCCACTCAACTGTGGGGAATGTCTTGTCCATTGGCTAGATCTGGGTGGGGGTTCAAAGTTTACTGCACGTATTGTTCTTAGCTGGTGCGATAGTTTGAGCAGGACCCCTGGGCCCAGATCTGCCCATCATAATGTTCTTCTTATAGGTTTCTAGGATCCTCTGGGTCCTTCTATTTCCCCATTCTCCCATGCTTCTCTCACTTGGATCCTGGGTTCTTCTGTTTTGTAGTTTTGCCTCTCTCAGGATGTGGCTTCCAGGGCCGTGTACAAAGAGGAGCTTGGTGCTCCTTGCTTGAGGGGATGTGTGTGCCAGGCTTTGCAGTGAAGCTCGCACATCATCCTGTTTTCCTCTAGCCATTCTCGGGCCACAGCTGATTATACGGAAGATGGGAAGTGTAGTCTCGCTATGGGCCCAGGAAGAAGTGGACAGAGTTATAATGAGTGGTGACAGGTCTCCACCAACCTGTGTATACAGGTGTGTTCAACCCTTTGACATCACAACATGACGTGTTGCCACCTACAAACTTCGTAGCATGCAAAATGTGCACTCTTGTTAAAAAAGAAAGAAAGAAAAATGTCTTATAAGGCTTTACAGGAGTTTAGGACTTTGATTTGGGCTTCCCAGCTGCACACAGGTGCATAAAGTTTTAGTTTAATTAGCCCTGACACCTTTTTTCCCCCCTTTTAAATGATTTTGAAAGCGTACAAGGTAATGAGTTTCATTATGGCATTTTCATACGTATATGTCTTTACATCTTAATTGTACTCATCACACACACACACGCATGCGCGCACACACACACATGCACGCACATGCACACACATACACACACACATGCACTCGTGCACACACACCTAGATTCAGCATATGCAAGAAAACAAATGTTGTTTTTCTGAGTCTGGTTTATTTCACTGTCCATTTTCCTTCAAATGTCGTGATTATGTTTTTTCTTTTCAATGGAAAACAACTGGATAAAACTGACTGTGTCTGTGTGCCACATTTTCTTTCTCTGTTCATCCATTGATGAATGTCTAGGCCAGTTCTTAGCTGTTGTGAATTGAATCGCGTAGCAACAAGCATGGATTGCTTGTGATGTGTTGATTTAGGGTCTTTTGGGAATGGTGTAGCTGGGTCAAATAATTTTTGGATTTGTTTGATTGGTTTTGTGTTTGTTTGTTTTGGTTTATGGTTTTTGGTTTTTGGTTTTTTTGAGACAGGGTTTCTCTGTGGCCTTGGTTGATCCTGGACTCGATTTGTAGACCAGACTGGCCTTGAACTCACAGTGATCCACCTGCCTCTGCCTCCTGAGTGCTGGGATTAAAGGTGTGCGCCACCATGCCCAGCTTGTTTGTTTTTTACCAGTCCATTTGTGTGTCAGAATTTCTCTTTCCTCATCAGCATTTGTTGTCTGGGTGTTGTGTTTTATTTGTGACAGGGTTTCACTGCATAGTCCTGACTGGCCTGAGATTCTCTATGTAGCTCAGGCTGGCCCTTCTGTGATCCTTCTGCCTTCGCCTCCAGAGATCAAGGGCCCCATTGACCTACCCAGCAGCGTCCTTTGTGTCTGTAGGATAGCCACTGCAACAGGGGTAAGAGGGACTCACTAAGTACTTTCAGATGGCATGACCTTAATGGGTAAGGTTGGTGAAAATGGTTTTCAAATATTTATTGGCAATTTTCATTAAATTTGAGAACTATATAGTGAGTTTATCAGACCATAGTTGACTGGGTGCTTTGGTTTTGTTGCTGTTGCTTTTTAATTTTTCCAACTCTTGATATATTCTCGAGGCTAATTACCTGTTGAGAATTGAAGTTGGGGGCGGGGGTAGAGAAAAGCTGGCGGCAAACTCTACAAAGCTACTGATAGACAAAAACCCTCTTTGGTTGTGGAGAGTTGGCTGTTACACCTTGGAAGCTAAATTATTTTGGGCTGTCTTTAGCCCCTAAATTGCCATTTACTGCACACCTCTGTGTGTGACTCAGCATCCTTGTGACTGTGAGGTAAATCCTTTTGGGATATACAAATATACCCTTAGCATCCACCAGTCCGAAGGCTGAGAGTTTCTCCAGACAGCGTCAGAGGCCTGTAACAGAGGTGTCTCTGTCTTACGCTTGCTTGTTTCTACCAACGAACCTGAAAATTGCCTTGATTTGTTATTTTCTTTCTTCTGTTCCTATAAAAGCTTGATGAAATCATTACCAGATTGGAACATGGTATTTTGTGTAACCCGAGTCAGTGTTCCTAGGCTGTGTCCACTCGTATTTGGCTCTAGAATAAGCCACTCCTTTTACCCTTTGAGGCGAGAGCTGTGCTTGTGTCACATTGTTTGATGGGGACACTTCCCCCCATGCCACAGTGCAGACTTTCACTCTCCTGATCATTTCTTTTGCTATGCAGAGGCTTTTTAATCCCACAGAATCCTATTTGTCAGTTTGTGGCGTTATTCCCTGTGTTCTTGGAATCCTTTTCAGAAAGTCTGTTCCTGTGCTATTTCTTTAGATGTCCCCATAGCAGTTTCAGAGTTTCAGGTCTGACATTTAAGATCTTCGTTTGACTTGATGCTGGAGTGATGGCTCAGCAGTAAAGACCACTGGCCACTCTTGCCGAGGACCAGGGTTTAGCTCCCAGAACACACATGTTGGCTCACAATCCCTCTATCTCTAGTCCCAGGAGATCAAACACCCTCTTCTGGCTTCTGAGGCTCATGCAGGCACATGATGTGCAAAAACTCTGGCAGGTTCTCGTGTTCTCTCTCTCTCTCTCTCTCTCTCTCTCTCTCTCTCTCTCTCTCACACACACACACACACACACACACATACACACACACACGGGGGGGGGGGCAGGCTGAGACTCTGGATTCCTGGATTCCCGGAACTCCCTTGTTGGACAAGCTGTCCTTTTACTCATAGAACTCCTCTTGCCTCTGCCCCCCAGGTGCTGAGATTAAAGGTATGGCCACCAAGCCACACCACATTTAAAAAAAAAAAAAAAAAAAAAGCCTAGGATGGGAGCTGTGAATCTGGTTTCCTTCCATGTATGAATAGCCAGGTTTCCCAGGCTCATTCACTGAAGGGGTTGTCTCTTTTCCAGTATATAGCTTTGATTTTTTTTTTTTTCCCTGTCAAAAATTAGGTGGCTGGAGCCCTGTGTATTTATTTCTGGAGCCTCCATTTTGTCCCAGTGCTCTGCAGGTCTTTGTATGTCAGCCCCATGTGGTTTCAGCTACAGTGGCTCTGCACTGTCTGTCATCTGAGATCCGGCAGTGTGATGCCTCTAGCAGATATTTCTACTTATCATTACCTTGGCTATGTGGGATCTTTGTGCCTTCATATGGATTTTAGCTGTTTTTTTTTTTTTTTTTTAAATAAATTTCTGTAAAGAATGTCATCGGGCTTTGGATAGGAATTACATTTGAAGCTGAAGGTTACTTGAGGCAATATGGCCATTTTTACAGCATTAATTCTGCCACTTCATGAGCAGGGGAAGTCATTCTATCTTCCAGTGTTGCCTTTCATATCTTTCATTGATGTCTTAAAGGTCTCACTGCAGAGGTCTTTAACCTCCTTGGTTAGATATGTTCCTAGGTGTTTTATCTTTTTAAAATTATTATTATTAATTTATTCTTGTTACATCTCAATGGTTATCCCATCCCTTGTGTCCTCCCATTCTTCCCTCCCTCCACTTTTCCCCTTATTCCCCTCCCCTATGACTGTGACTGAGGAGGATTACCTCCCCCTGTATATGCTCATAGGGTATCAGGTCTCTTCTCGGTAACCTGTTGTCCTTCCTCCTAGGTGTTTTATCTTTAGGAGGCTATTGTGAATGAATATTTCTTCCCCCATCTTAATTTGTTCTTGGCAACTTCCTTACTGGTCCAGAGAAAGCTACTGATTTTTGTGTATTGATTTTGTATCCAGGCCCTTTGCTGGAAGCGTTTATTGTGCTTAAAGGATCTTCTTTGTTTGCTTGTTTGTTTGTTTTTCTCTTTTTTCTTTTTCTTTTATTTATTTTGGTTCTTCGAGACAAGGTTTCTCTGTGTAGCCCTGGCTGTCCTGGAACTTACTGTTAGGCCAGGCTAGTCTCAAATCCAGAGATCCACCTGCCTCTGCCTCCTGAGTGCTGGGATTAAAGGGGTGCGCCACCATCATCCTGCACATTTAAGGAATTTTCAGTGGCATCTTCCAGGTTCTTTTAAGTATATGAGCACACTGTCTGCAAATAGGAATTGTATTCCTTCCTAAATGCATCCCTTTCATCTCTCTCATCTTATTGACTCATCTTTCTCTGTGGCTTACATCCATTTCTTAAAAGAAAAGCTGAAGCTGGAAAGTATGCAGACACATGGTTTAAGTAAACAACATCCTCCAAACGATTCCTTTTTGTTTTTCTTTCTTTTTTTAAAAAAAAGATTTATTTATTTATTATATATACAGTATTCTGCCTGCATGTATGCCTGCACTCCAGAAAAGGGCACCAGATCACATTATAGATGGTTGTGAGCCACCATGTGGTTGCTGGGAATTGAACTCAGGACCTTTAGAAGTGCTCTTAACCTCTGAGCCATCTCTCCAGCTCCTTGTTTTTCTTTTCTTTTTATTTATTTACTTTTATTTTTTTGGCTTTTTGAGACAAAGTTTCTCTGTGTAGGCCTGGCTGGTCCTGAACTCACTTTGTAGACCAGGCTGGCCTCGAACTCACAGCGATCCTCTTGCCTCTGCCTCCTGAGTGCTGGGATTAAAGGTGTGCACCATCATGCTCAGCTTGTTTTTCTTTCTTAACTGCACCCCATGTTAAAAACCAGGACTGTCCAAGCGTGTTGATGCCTATTTTATGGGTTTGAATACTGCCAACATAACTTTTTTATTTTTTAAAATTTTATTTTATGTGCATTAGTATTTTGCCTGCATGTATGTCTGTGTGAGAGTGTCAGATCTTGGAGTTACAGACAGTTGTGAGCTGTCATGTGGGTGCTGGGATTTGAATTGAGTTCTCTGGAAGAACAGACAGTGCCTTCAACTGCTGAGCCATCTTCCAGCCCCATATTGTCAGTCTTTAAAACTCAACAAACAGGCCCTGGAGAGATGATTCAGAGGTTAAGAATACTGACTGTTCTTCCAGAGGTCCTGAGTTCAATTCCCAGCAACCATATGGTAGTTCACAACCATCTATAATGTGATCTGATGCCCTCTTCTGTTGTGCAGGTGTACATGCAAGCAGAGCACTGAATACATAATAATAAATAAATAAATCTTAAAACAAAACAAAACCCTCAACGAATGGTTTATAATCTAGGAACTGATTATGTTAGTTTGGAGGAATTCCAAAGAAGTAGGCTCCAGTGGATGTGCTGGCAAGGCAAGGGCAAGCAGAGAAAGAATGAACAAACCCTTCCATCTTCCACTGATCTGTATTAAATGTGTGTGTCATCCCACTTCAAGATCCCCATCAAAAGCCTGTCTTCCAGCCTCAAGATCACAGGTGACCCCTCCTTTTCTGGATTGTAGTTCATTCCAGATATAGTTAAGTTGACAACCAAGAGCAGCCATCACAGCTGCCTAGGGTTTTGATACCAAATGAGGAAGAGGAGAGAGCATTGGAGCTTGTTTCTCACAGTTCTTAACTCTCCCCTTGATTATACAGCGCTGTGAAATGTGAAAGCTATTAGGGATGTTGAACATGGTCCCCCAAATACCTGGTTGCCAAAAGGGCTGGCGCTGCAGCCAACTACCATGTCTCTACTTTGAAAATCTTGGGGGTCCAGAGTGATTTGAGAAGGGAATCAACAGATGTGATGATGGAGCAAGATTTTTTCCTGATCTTAAATATTCTGAGCCTTTTTGAAAAATTGAACAGCACAAGAGTCTGGAATACACATGCCTTATCTGATCGTCACTTCTGTGAGTTGGTCCTTGATTTACAGGTGAGAGCACTGACCTGCAGAAGGTCTAAGTCCTTTGAGCAGAGTCTTGAGGGAGTGCCACGGTCAGGATTCAGATCTAGGTTGTATTGCTGGATAGGGGGCTGAATGCCTGTAATCCCATCACTTGGCATGCAGATGTAGGAAGATGGCTACAGAGAGATTTTTAGGAAAGCCTGATCTTTACAGCATAGAGTTATACTGTGAGACCAGTCCTGCTGGAGCTACATAGTAAGACTTTGTCTCCAAGCAAACACACAAACACACAAACAACTCAAACCCAGACAGCCTCAACCCTTAACCTCTAATGCTCTTATTTGTTTGTCAGAATACGTGTGTAGGGGTATGTGTACATGTATGTATAGGGGCTTGAGTGTGCTCCACTTTTTAAGTCTTTTTAAAAATAATTTATTTATTTTTATTTTATGTGCATTGGTGTTTTGCCTGCATGTATGTCTGTGGGTGTCAGATCTTGGAGTTATAGACAGTTGTGAGCTGCCAGGTGGGTGCTAGGAATTGAACCAGGGTCCTCTGGAAGAGCAGCCAGTGCTCTTATCCACTGAGCTATCTCTCCAGCCCCTCCACATTTTTCGATAGGCTCTAGTACTGGTCTAGAAGTCTGCCAAGTAGTTTAGTCTGAGTGCTCAGCAAGCCCTAGGGATCTGCCTGTTTCTAGCTTCCCCAGTCACGGGATTACAGACGTATACTACCATGTGTGGCTTTTTAGAATGCGTTTTCGTAGGGATGGAAGCCAGGTCCTCATGCTTGAAGAGTCCCCCCAGCCCTGTGTTTTGCTCATTGAGACAATCTCACTGGGGCATCCTAGCTGTTCTAGACCTTGTTACCTAGACCAGGCTGATTTCTACCTCCTGATGATCCTCTGTCTTTACCTCCCAAACACTGGGATTATAGGCATGAACCACCATGTCTGACGTCATCCCCAAAATCTGACTTCTGATCTTTCTCCAAAGATGGGCTCAACCCCAAGTTCATGGTCACTCCATCCTGCTAGGTACTCAGGCTAAAAATGTTGATGGTGTCCTTGGCATCTTTTTTTTTTTCCTTTATACCCTAAATAGAATTTATAAAGAAATCCATTGAGTTATATTTTGAAACTACATCTAGAATTTGACCACACCTCATGTTTTAGAGGCTGCCGCCTTTGCTAAAGCTGCCCTCACAGGGGTTTCTGCTAGCCTAGTTGCTCCCTATTTTCATGTGGCAGCTAGAGTGACCCCTGGGAAGCAACTCTACCGTGCAGAATCATCCAGAGGCTGGAGTTTCCATCCATCTTGGTGTTCACCTTCCATTAGGCTTTGTGCTCATGTGTGTGGTCAGAGTTGGCACATGTCATGCTTTCATGGTCACTCACAAAAACGGGAGGAAGAGAAGAGGCCTCTTTGGGAAGTCATTTTCTTTTGAAGCAAGCGATAGAGAGTTTTCATGCATTATTTGCTCCCACGTTTGGGCAACCAAAACTGCAAAGGAGTCTGGGAAATGTGGGTTCTGGATGAATCACCACATTCTCAGTTCCCCACGAAGAGCAGAATGGACTGATAATTATCCCCCAGGTCCATACCACAGTGATCAACGTCCTCCAGCTGCCCCACCTTTTACTACCTCCCAGTAATAAATATGTAGTTAAGCTTGGACTACTGATTCACCTCCTTCACCTCCCAAGTGCTAGGACTGCACAGCGTGTGTCTTTGTGTTTAGTGTATGCAGTGTTACAGATGGAACCCTGAGCTACCAACATGGCAGCCAAACATGTTACCAAACCCAACTGCAGCCCTACCCAGAAATGTTTGTTTGTTTCTTTCTTTCCCGCTCTGATCTTCAATGTCACCATCTCAACATTGACATAGTTCTTTTATGGAATTGTACTAGGTTTTCAAAGACCTAAGTGTTTCTTTTTTTATGTCTTTCCCCTCCATTTGTTCTTCTCATTCATTCATGAACGCTTGCTTTCATACAATGTACAAATGCCTTATTTGACCCAAGTGGTTCTTATTTTTTCAAATTGACAATCCTAATTAGCCATCCTACTACCTACCCTAAGAGGTTTTTGGCAAGGTATGGATGAAAGGAACGTGTGCTGTTCTAGGCTCAGTGGTTGAACGCGGTACATTCTCCACACATGCTTAACTAGATAAAACATGGAAGTGCCGACCATGCACTCCTCAGTGACCATGTAGAAAGTTCCCATCGCATGCCAGGCATTTTCTAGATGCTGCGGGTCAGTCATGCCTAGGACTGGCCATCTTGGTCTTCAGAGAGCTCAGGGTCTAGCAACAGACCTGAACAGTACACAGATACGCAGACAAACTCACAGATGTGATTTCAAATAGTGAAATGTGTCCGGAGGGCAGTGAGGCTGGATACAAAGCCAAATGCAAGGCTGGGGGACCCTGGTACGCTTGTTCCTTAAACTGATGCTTGACATAGACCTACGCCCCTGCCATGGCCTCTGCTTAGGTCCTCCCTCCCCTACCTCCTACCCTCAAGAATGGCTCTGCCCGGAGAGCGTGAGCTTCAGGAGGACCTGGACTGCTGTGTCCCCTGTGTGGGTGGCTTTACCTGCTGTGCACTGTGCTCTTGATGGAGGGTAATGAGTACACGCAGCTTGCAGAGACAGGACCGTTCCTCACAGGCGGCAGCCTCAAGGGAGGGTCTGTTCTGTTCCCCATCTCTACACCTCAGTACCCCAGAGTTGTTTCTGACAGATGGGTGTTTAGCATTTTCCTCTAAAGAAGATCCCACATCCTCTCTGGGGAGCTGTCTGCCAGACTGAACCACGTAATTCTAAACAGGTGAAACAGTGCCATCGTGCCTAGCTCTACTGTCCCCTCCACTCCCATTTTTGGAAGAAATTAAAGCACATTGATTTTTTTTTTCTTTCAATGTGAGGTCCTTACCCAGACTTTTATTATTTTTAAAATCAGGAGGAACTTTTGGGACATGGAGATTTTGTTTATTGCAACAGCACTCTATTAAGAGAGTACTTTTTATATATATTTTTCCCACATTAAAATTTCTTTCTTTCTTTTTTTTCCTTTCTTTCTTTTTTTTTTTGCCTCTTACTTTATCCTAAAATAAATAAGATAGGAGAAAATCAGGTAATTATTGGGCCAGGAGATTTATTAAAATATAAGTGGGAAAATAGGGAAGGCCACACACACAAACACACACTAAGCAAACAAACAAATGTAATTTAAAAATTGCTTTGTCTTTTAATCCCAGCACTTGAGAGGTAGAGGCAGGTGGATCACTGTGAGTTCAAGGTCAGCCTGGTCTACAAGGTGAGTCCAGGACAGCCAAGGCTACAC
Source organism: Acomys russatus (assembly GCF_903995435.1). Lineage (NCBI taxonomy): Eukaryota > Metazoa > Chordata > Mammalia > Rodentia > Muridae > Acomys > Acomys russatus. Next base: position 27,130,603 of record NC_067156.1, read on the forward strand.
AGAGAAATCCTGTCTCAAAATACCAAAAAAATAAAAAAATAAAATAAAATAAAATTGCTTTGTTAAGCATGTTCCTAAAGGCCTTGGCTAGAGGAGGCTTTGCAACAGCTATGCTCAGGACTGATAGCAGAGCCCACTCATTCTCTCTTCAGGGATGGGCACCGCAGTAATGCAACCTACCCCTACCCCCACCCCAAGCTATGTGAAAACGCTTACATCCATCTGTGAGTTGCCCTGCAAGATAGCAATGTGCTGATGGCCGTCTTGGTTATGGCAGATGTGTCTGGAGTATGTTATACATAGGGTATGTGAGAAAGGGGCATTCAAACTCGGATGTGCCTGGAGAAGGCCGTGGCCAGTTGTCTGACTCTTTGCAACCTTCTTGGGAGTCAGTGGCCACCTCCCCTTCCTGAAGCTCACAGCAGGGCCAGGGGGAGAATGAACCTCAGACATGCAGCTCCTTCTGCCCCCCCCCCCCCCCCGCACCCTCTTGCTGCCCTCCAGGGTTTGCTTTGCCCAAGACCCTTGCTTCTTATAAGCTGGAGACCTGTGGTGACCTGTACACACAGCCTTTCTCACTTCAGGCGTCATATCAAAAGGAAAAGGAAAGGAAGCCCGAGTCATCCTTTTTGCTTCTACCCTTCCCCCATTGTCACAGGTCCATGGATAGCCATCGGGTCTCTAAAGCTGCTTATCTGCTCACAGCTGCTTTTGTCCCTTGCCACCCTCTCTTGGACTTAGTTCTCTTTCGTTTCCTCTATTACATCTCTCCAGGCCCCCTCCACTGCTGGCCTCTTTTTTTTTTTCCAGGCAAGGGTGATGTCACCATCCCTTGCCCTCACATTCTCTCTAGCTTCCATGCCACCTTTCATCTCCCTCTGACCCAGGTGGTCTGTGCTTGCCATATTCACTCACCTGTTGTCCTGCACTCAACCTGTTGCCCTCTGGCTTCTTCCTTCACCAAGTCATGAAACAGGACACCCCGAAGCATCACAGCCCAACTCCCCAGCACCTTCTCTTCGGAGCTTTGTTCTTTAGACTCCTGCAGAATTAGACCTGGGGAGAGCGCTTGAGACTTCATCTCTTTCCACCCCACCTAGTCTTAACTGCAGGAATTGTCCACCCCAGCAGGGTGGTGGACGCCTCTCTGATGCTTCCCAGTTACATAGACGCTGGCAAGTCTTTGATGGGCATTTCCATCACCTGCCTCTCCCCCAAGAGTCTGGGCAGGAATGTAGGATGGAAATGCCTTCAGAGAAAAAAGGGAGGAGGTTTGACCGGTTACTATTCGGCTCCAGCCAATTGTTGCAGGTAGGAATCCAGAAAAGGTGTTGCCAAATTTTCCAGTTAGGAGTCCTGTAAAGATTAACAATGCTTCTACAAAAGCCAGAGGCCCAGAGCCGTGAGACAGCATCTTTGTCCTGATGCGTGCCCCTTAACTGAGCTTGCCCCAGCCAGCTTTCCCCAAGCCAACCCTCCTTCTGTGTATGTTGCATCAACAACTAGTGACCCCTGGTATCCACTCTTCCAAGCCAGAAATGAAGAGGACGGTGCCCCATCTCACTTCCCTTCCACACTGTATTGCTCTTTCTCTTTGTTGCTGTGTACAGCCACCTGAGAAGCAACCTGAGGGAGGAAGGGCTTATTTTAGCTTATAGTTGGAGGGGTGACAAGACCTAGTGGCAGAAGCATGAGGCAGTTGGTCATGTGACATCTGTCCAGAGTCAGGAAGAAGAGATAGATGACTGTTGATGCTCTGTGTGTTCAGTGCAGGACCTGAACCGGTGAAATGGTGGCATCTACATTTACGTGAATATTCCCATCACAGGGATCTAATCTCAAAACGCCTTTATAGAGACGCCTATAAGGTTTGCCTGTATATGTCAAGTTGACAGTGGCAATAATCACGCACACTCTTCTCTAAGTTCTAGTAATGTTATTGTCTAAACAAGTGTGGAATCTGTTTTTATGTCTCTGTTCCTAATCTCCACCCTCACTGTTTAGACTTCTAGCATCCCTGGCCTGGACCTCCAGCCTCTTAAGGGCTTCAAGTGATGGTACAGCGCTGACTTTCCTCATGTGAAAATTTATTGTTTAGAGCCAGGGATGGTTTGTTTGTTTGGTTTATTTTGTTGTTGTTGTTGTCTTTAGGGTTTTTTGTTTTGTTTTGCTTTGTTTTGTTTTTCGAGACAGGGTTTCCCTATGTAGCTTTGGCTGTCCTGGACTCCCATTGTAGACCAGGCTGGTCTTGAAATCACAGAAATCCTCCTGCTTCTGCCCTCCCAAGTGCTGGGAGGCGTGCACCACCGCCACTAGCTCAGGTATGTAATCTTATATGCCCTTGACAATTATTGGTTTTGGAGTGGTCTCATGACCAATGGACACAATGGGATGGAATGTTTGCTGGGTCAAGGGTCAGAATCCAGGAACTGAACCCATCACTTCTGCTGCTATTGTCTCAGAAACTGTAGCCACATTGGAGAATATGTGCCCTGATACATTTAGTCAGTGGAAGTCAATGTTCTGTGTTCCAGAGACCCAGAGTTTCTGGGTAGTGGTGGCACGGTCCTTTAATCCCAACACTTGGAAGACAGAGGCAGGCAAATCTCTGAGTCTGAGGCCAACCTGGTTTACAGAGCAAGGTCCAGGATAGCCAGGGCTACACAGAGAAACCTTACCTCCTGCCTCCAGGCCTGAAGGGGTGATCCCTCTTGACACTAGCCTGCCTGCATTGTCTCCTGCTTGTGGCTTTCAGCTCCCACAAGATAAAACTCCCAGGGGCCTTGGCAGGATATGTACCTGTCTCCCTGAACACATCTCCTACTTGACACCTGAGTTGGTTCTTGTTCCTTAATACAAACCTTACGGCCCTTGTAGTCTGATTGGCTTCTGGTCTATATATAAATGATACTTATGAAATGTTTAACCCTTTCCTGTGTGCCAGGAGCAGTTCAATTTTTAGGTTACAGAAAGATACCCGCTCTCTAGCTGTGCGTACAAACCCCCTATACCAGTCATCATCCACTCTCCCTGAGCGTGTTTTTCTCAGTCCTTACTTGACCAATACCTACCTTCCTTTTCCAGTGCAGTGTTTTAGCCCTTAACTTGTTTGCTTTATGTATTTAAGTCCTAGTTTGGTTTCTTTATTTTTATTTTCTTTTTTACAGTCCAGCAGATTTTTTTTTTTTTTGTACGTTGGGTCACGAATTCATACGGAATGGGCTCCAGCAGCTCAGACTCCTTCCCCTTAGTCCTCACAAAGTGTGCTTCTCTGTGTGGCGCAGGCTGGCGTGTCAGCTGAACCCAGGTGCCCTTCTCCTTGGCTTCCTTCTTCTGGTCATTCCCCCCTCGCGTGCTTCAGGAAGATGTCCCTGCTCTCAGAGCGCGTGATGTACTCAATGTGCACATCGATTCTCTTGGTGAGAATCTTGTCCTTAACCTGCTTGTTCACAATGATGCCCACAGCGTGCTGGGTGACGTTGTAGACTCTTCCTGTTTTGCCGTGGTAACACTTACGGGGCATCCCCTTTTTGAACTGTGCCGATTCCCTTGATGTCTACCCTTTTTGTAGATTCACATGTATTTGGCTAAAGGAACAACTCCATGTTCTCTAAAAGGCCCAGAGGACATACAGCGAATGCCCTCCTCTTCCCCTTTGTGTATGTCATTGTGGTGAGTTACTGGAAGATGGGCTGAAAGGGGACTAGTTTGGTTTCTATTGCTATGATAAGACATTATGACTGTGGTCATTTGAATGAGAATGTTCCCTCATAGGCTCACCTATTTGAGTGCTCAGCATCAGGATGGGGCACTATTTGAGAAGGATTAGGAGGTGTGACTTTGTTGGAGTAGGTTTGGCCTTATTGGTGGTGGTATTTGAGGTTTCAAAAGCCCATGCCAGGCCCAGTCTCTCTCTGCCTACTGATCAGGGTGCTCCAGCACTTGGCTGCATGCCGCCACACTCCCTGCCATGATGAAAGTGAACTCAACCTCTGAAACTGTAAGCAAGCCCCCACTCCCTGCCCGCCGCCCAGTTAAATTCTTACGAGAGTTGCCTTAGTCATGGTGTCTCTTTACAGCAATAGGACAGTGACTAAGACAATGACCAAAAGGAACTCAGCTAGGAAAGGACAATGCATGCAGACTACCTAGATCCCCTCTTCAGATGTAGCCAATAGACAGCTCATTTTCCAAAAGGGGGAGGGGGAAGCTGCTCCTGAACCTTTGACATGCACTCTGGTGCCCATGATTTGGTCACTGCTCTTGGCAGGATGGCCTTTTGGCCACACGGAGGAAGGAGATACAGGCTATCCTGATGAGACCTGACTGTGGCCAGACAGTGGGGGGAAGGGGAGCCCCCCAAATGTCTAGGGGAGGGGAATTGGGCAGAAGAGGGAACAGAAAGATAAGAGCAAGAGGATAACAATCTGGGTGTAATGTGAATAAATTATAATAAATTAAAAAAATTTAAAAGTCTTTAAAAGTCATCAAAGCACAAGGTGGGTATAGTCTTTTTAGCTACCATAAAGACTGATGTTCAAACCAATTCCCTCCAACCAGTTCCCTCCTGCTGGGCACAGACCACCCTGGATCTTACGAAGTGTAGATACAAAGTAAATAACTCCAGGCACTCTTGCCGGCAGGCAGACCCACAGCCCAGAGTGCAGCAGCAGGAGAGAGAAATGAGACAGGATATTGACTCTGCCCCTCCTGAAGATGGATGCAAACTCAGGATAGTTAGAAGTCAGGTAGGCAGACTGGGGGGACTTTCCAAGTAGAGCCACCGAATGAGGTGGTTACAGAAATGTGCATTATCCCTGTGTGTATGGGGGCTGGTGGCCATTGATCAGATGTTAAGATGCCCCAGAGAGTGTCATGTCTCAGGTAACATTATGCCAGCTCCGTGGGCCAAAGAGTATCCTGGAACTGGTGTTCCATGGTTCTTGAACATTCTTCCCAGCAAGGGTTAAAGGTAGAAGACATCCCCTACCCCACAAAGGAAGGAAGGAAGAAAGAAAGAAAGAAAGAAAACAAAGTCAGCGAAGGTAATTATACCATTCTCTATTTAGCTGCTAAAGAATTTACCATTCAAGGAGATAGGGCCCGCCTCAGCAGAGGCGTTCAGCAGTCCGACACTCTCACATTACCCAGATTGTGTAAGGAGCATGAGTGATTTCCGCTGGCTCCCAGACCTCTAACGGAGGTGTCTCTTTACAAAGCCCCTGCTTCAGGCCGCCTGAATGCCTCAGCGAGCCTCCAGAGGCCCACAGTCCTAATCCCTTTAGCAACAAAGATCTGTTTCTTTGCTTAGCATGAAGTAGGCCTCAGAGGCCTGTGTGTGTCTTCGCCTGTAGGCCAGAAGCCTCCTGTTTACAATTTCCCTATTCCTGTTTTTAATGTTGTTCTGAGAGCAGCCACAAAGGGCTAGTTTTGTCCAGCAGGAACAAGGGAGCTATTAGAGAGCAACGGGAGGAAGGAAGGAAGAAGGGAGATCCAGTGAGGACTTCTCGAGGGATTAGCAGACACAGCTGTTCCCGGAGGGAGAGGAGCTTTAGGCTGCTTATAATTTCCGTCACATTTACATTTTTTAATATTTTATTTCCTAATGTTCTTTCCTTTCTTCCTTTTTCTTTTCTTTCTTTCTTTCTTTTTCTTTTCTTTTTTTTTTCCTGATCAGTTTTCTACCCACCATTTAAAGCCAGCCTTTCACTGCTGTATTGCTGAGTTGAGGGCAGCCGGTCAGTTCAGACTGAGCCCTTTGCTTCAGTGCCCTGCAGCTCTGGGGTGGTGGTCTGTAAAGTTTGAGGTCACAGGCTTCAGACTACCAGATGCCCGAGGAAGTCCATCTTGTGGGGCAATGGTCCCAGTTCTTGCCCTGTCTGCGTGCGTGGCTGGAGTTGTCCGGGCCTGATAGGGTGCCTTCAGATCCCACAGAGCACAGCTTGTCTACAGTGGTCCCAACTCGGTTTATAAGTGGGCCTCATCCCTGACTCGGTGTTCCGTATCTGAAGAGTATTTGAAGGATGCTGATGGCAGTTGGAGAGAGAGGGAAGCTGTCCTGCCGCCCCCCACCCTGTCCCCCGCCCATTTCTGGGATGCCTCATGGCGGTTGCTTTAACAAAATGATCAAGATTTTCACCCCTAAAGCAAGCCATACATGCCATTTGCTCATTTGTGTTCATTTGCTCATTTTGCAAACTTGTGATAAAACAATAGATAGAGAGGCTGGAGAGATGGCTCCGAGGTTAAGAGTACATACTTATTCTGGTCTATAAATGGGGGTACCATGGTGGGCTCATGCCAAGGTATGACCCCCCCCCAGAAGTTACGCCATGCAACTGATCTGGTATAAGGAAGTGCATTTGGAGAAGGGAGGGGAGGGCCTGGAGAAGGGACAGGAGCAGCAAGTGAGCCATGAGGGCGGAGGGGGGGCAGAGAGGGAGGGAGAGAGAGAGTGAGAATGCTGGAATGGCAAGGGGGGGTGAGGGATGGTGGGTGGTGGTGGGGTGTCCTTTTATCTGGCAGACACCTAGCACACCTGGAGGCAGCAGGAGATGACGTTAGATGCTGTTAGGCCCCCAAGGGCAGGCTAGCATAATGGCCTGCACACTAACAATACTACTTTTGCAGAGGACCTGAGCCTGGTTCCCAGCACCCATGCCAGGCAGTTCATAACCACCTATATATAACTCTGGCTCTAAGGGGTCTGGATATGTTTATTCTAGGAAGACAGCTTCATGGATGTACAGCTACCCACATCTTGCTACACATATATACATGGAATTAAACATAAAACCCATTCTTTTTGGGGGCGGGGTTGCTTTTTAGATAGGGTTTCTCTGTGTAGCCTTGGCTGTCCTGGAACTTGCTCTGTAGACCAGGCTGGCCTTGAAGATAGAGACCCACCTACCTGCCTCTGCCTCCCAAGAACTGGGATTAAAGGCGTGTGCCACCACTGCCTTAAAACACATTTAAAAAAAAACATACTTTTATTCTTTTTTTAAAAAAATATTTTATTTAATTTTAATTTATGTGCATTGGTGTAGCGGTGCCAGATCTTAGAGTTACAGACAGTTGCGAGCTGCCATGTGGGTGCTGGGAATTGAACCCGGGTCCTTTGGAAGAACAGGCAATGCTCTTAATCACTGAGCCATCTCTCCAGCCCCCATACTTTTATTCTTACTTCTTCACCGTGTATACCAAACAAAATTTCTTATCTAACAACTCCCTGGCTCTGTCTCTCTCTCTCTCTGCCTCCTTATTCTTCTGACCATTTCCCTGTTATAAATAGTAGCAACTCACTGCATATTTTTCTACACCTTGCACCATGCCCAAACAATAATATGGAAATATTAACCTTGGATTGAGGAGTGTTTTAGTTAGGGTTTTCTAGAGGAACAGAGCATGCGTGCATGGGTGTGTGTGCACGCGTGCACACACACACTGAGATTTATAGGTACTCCGTGTTGTAGAGTCCATGCATAGCCACCATTTCAGCCATCACGGCCACTTTGTTTATGGGTCCAACAGGCAGTGACAGGGATGGCTGGGGGAAGAGGCTGACTGCCACAGAATGGGTCATTCTATCTACTTGATTATTGAACCCCTCCTCAGCTGAGTCACCTTTTGATGAGCATTTACATTGGACACAAGTATCTTCACATCCTTTGCTCATCTGGAGAGATCTGTCCACATACTTCTTCAGATGTCTTTCTTACCAGTATTCCAAAGTCACGCTCTTTCCAAGGCCCTGAACACCCAGCCAATACATTGGCTACAGCCCACGAGTCAGTGAACAATTGTACATCTGGCCATTTCTTCAAAACAAAATGTGTGACCCTGTGTACTGCCTGAAGTTCTGCCCGCTGTGAAGATTTCCCTTCACCAGTGTCTTTTAGGGTTGTCCCAGAAAGGGGTTATAATGATGCAGCTGTCCACTTCTGGGTGGTGCCCGCATAAGGTACCTAGCCATCAGTAAACCAGACCTATGTCTTCTCTTCCTCAGCCAGCTGATCATAGGGGATACCCCATGAGGCTACAGGTGCACGCCTGGCAGCTTATGACATTGTAACAGGAGTAGAAACCACTTCTTCATGTAACTTGCTTGTGCCCTCAGGACCTGCTCAGGCCCAACTCATGTACCACTTCCATTTGATAGTGGATTTCTGCCGTGCACATCCTACTTTATAACTTGGTGGGTCAGATAACATGCAGTTCTTGATGGACAGCTCAGGTCACATGTTAACTTGGTGACCCATGGTCAAGTGTTCAGTTCCCAGTAAGGCCCAATAGTAGGCCAAGAGCTGTCTTTCAAATGGAGAACAGTTGTCTGAAAATGATGGTAGAGTCTTGCTCTAAAATCCAAATGTCTCCTCTGTGACTCACCTCTAGGGGCCTACCAAAGGCTCCAAACAGCATCTTTATCTGCCACTGACACCTCAAGTCCCATCAGGTCCGATGGATCATATGGTCCAAGTGGTAGAGCAGCCTGCACAGCAGCCTGGACCCATTGAAGAGCCTTCTCCTGTTCCAGGCCCCACACAAAGCTAGCAGCTTTCCAAGTTACTCGTTATAAAGGCTGGCGTAACATACCCGAGTGAGGAGCATGCTGCCTCCAGGGTGCAAAGAGGCCCCACTAAATGTGCTTCTTTCTTGGTGGTGGGAGGGGCCAGGTACAGTAACTTATCTAACTTCACCTTAGAAGAAGCATCTCCGCATGCCCTACGTCACCGGACTTCTAAGAATTTCGCTGGGGCAGAAGGTCCTTGAATTTTGGTTGGATTTTATTTCTCATTCTCTGATGCACATGTTGTTAGCAACAAGTCCACTATGTTTTCTACTTCCTGCTCGTTTGATCCAGTCAGTATAATGTCATCAATATATTGTGCCAATGTGATATTTTGTAGAGGAGACAGAAGAGCAAGATCCCTGTGAAGTAAGTTATGGCACAGGGCCGGAGAGTTAATACATCCTTGAGGTGACCCTGTAGAAGGACACTGCCGGCCTTGCCAACTGAAAGCGTGTTGCTTCTGGTGGTCCTTATGGACCGGGACCAAGAAAAAGGTATTTGCTAGATTGATAGTTGCTTACCATGTACCAGGAGGCATGGCCAGCTGCTCATTTAAGGACAGCACATCTGGTACAGCAGCTGTAATCGGAGTCACCACCTGAGCGAGGTTTTGATAGTCAGCTGTCATCTTCCGCAATCCCTCTGTCTCCTGCACTGTCCAGAAAGCAGAGTTGAAATGCCATTCTCCCTTTCAAGCCTCTGGTGACACTAATCTCTGCAGTTCCTAGGGGTTTTCTGGAGTCAGCTAAATTCAGAACCAATATCCAATAGACCTCCAGAAATCCTGATTGTTTCTTTCCCCCAGTTACCGTTGTAAAAGGCCATGGGTTCCTCTGGAGAAGGACTGGGGGAGAGGCTAACAGAAAAACTCTTAGGTGTTTTATCAAGTTCCTTCCTCAGGGGACCCTGGCCAGTCCTTCATTCAAGGGGTTCTGGGTCTGCAAACTGCCTCAGGTCTGGAAATTGACTCATGGGCTGCGATTCCTTTTTGCCACTATTCAATATAGCCTTTCTTTAATTTGAGAGTTTTTTTGTTTTTGTTTTTCTTTGTTTTTGCTTATATAGATCAAACAAAAATGCAGTAGGCTTATCTATTTCATGCCTGGAAACACCATAATTAATTAATGAGTACAAAGGCCTATATGAGTCACGAGTCATACCACCATAAAGTCACTTTGCCTGTGCCACTTATTACAGGTCAGGCCATGATGGACATTGCTTTGTCTGTGCTGCCCATTATGATAACTACGGTCACCTTGCCTATGGCGATTCAGGGCTGCCACCTGGCCACTCCAATCGAGCATCAGCACCTCCAACCCTAAGGTCTGGCACAAAGAGTAGGGCAATTAAAAAAAAAAAAAACTTTTCAAGGGCTGGAGAGATGGCTCAGAGGTTAAAAGTGCTGACTGCTCTTCCAGAGGTCCTGAGTTCAATTCCCAGCAACCACATGGTGGCTCACAACCATCTATAATGTGATCTGATGCCCTCTTCTGGCCTGTGGGTGTACATGCAGGCAGAGCATTGTATCCATAATAGTAAACTTTTTAAAAATTATTTTTAAAAAACACAACAAAACGGGGGCTGGAGAGATGGCTCAGAGGTTAAGAGCACTAGCTGCTCTTCCAAAGGTCCTGAGTTCAATTCCTAGCAACCATATGATGGCTCACAACCATCTGTAATGAGATCTGGTGCCCTCTTCTGGCATGCAGGCACACATCCAGGCAGGGCAGTGTATAAATAATAAATAAATAAATCTTAAAACAAAAAACACACAAGACTTTTCAAATGTGCTGGTGCCCCTCTCACCATTTTGTATCTTACAGGACTAGGCAAAGGCCTGTCACGTGGGCTGTCCCCTTGTTGGAGGATTAGCATTACACAGTTTACCCACTCTCGCATTGTAACTTCCCTGAGCCTTAGAATCCCTTCTTCAACACTGAGCCAAGGGATATCGGGCATCTCCAACTCCGTGTTTATCTTTTGACAATGGCAGACAGTGAAGGATTAATCTCCTCAGTCAAAGGAGGTCGAGGCAGTATTTCGGGGGCTGGGGTTACATCTTCTGCAGAGACTACTTCCTCAGGGGAGATAAACGGTTGAGAATTTGAGGGTTCAGAGTTCTCAGCTTCAGTAGGTTTCTCCCACACATCTTCTTCCCAGTTACAGGATCCCCTTCTTTACCAGTTAAAGCCCTTACTAACTGCCAACACTCTCTGAAGCCGGGACTTAAATTTTCAAGGTTAATTCAGTCAACCTTATAATGAGGGCTTTGGTCTGATTTTCTACAGTGTGAGCTCTGTGGCTGCTGGGGAGAGGATTCCATTCCAGGGCACACTTAGACACCTTTAGGCCAGCGGTTCTTAACCTGTAGGGCACCCTCTCATTTGAGGGGGTCTAATGACCCTTTCACAGGGATCACCTAAGACCATCAGAAAATAGATATTTACGTTATGTTTCATAACACTAGCGAAATTACAGCTATGAACTATCAATGAAAATAATTTTATGGTTGGTGGTCACCACAACACGAGGAGCTGTGTTAAAGGGTGGCAGCACTAAGAAGGGTGAGAACCACTGCTGTGGGCTCTTTATGGGCATCTGGAGGCAGTTTTATCACTGGCTTCTTCTTCATCCTTTACCGTACTGCGATATGATAGAGGTTGGTTAATTTTTATCATGGAGCTCAGTCTTCTCCTTTGTCAGTTTATCCAAAGGCACTAGGAACAAACAACGGACAGCATTTTTCTTACTTTTCCACAAATTGTCAAAAGTTTCATATGCAGAGTTACCAAATAAATAAGTTGCCTTGCACAGTTGGTGAGCGGGGATAATCAAACGCATCTGTCTCCTTAAGTGTGGAAGATAGTTCGCATCGCGGGCTTTCAGTGCTCTCAGACTCTAGGAGAGGCTGCAGTACCTGGAGAGGTTCGGTAACCGTAGGCGATGGCTAGTTGGAAAGACTATCAGTCTTATCCTTGTGTTGCTATAAAACCTATTGTAATACCTAAATCTGCAGAAAGTGTTGCTCAGGGACTGGAGAGATGGCTCAGCGGCTAAGAGCACTGTCTGCTCTTACAGTTCAATTCCTGGCAACCACATGATGGCTCACAACCATCTATAAGGTCATCGAATCATGTTTCATACCTCCTCTGGCATGTAGGTGTACATTAAGATAGACCGCTAATATACATAAAATAAATAGATAAAAAATCTTAAAAAGGAAGAGAGAGAGAGAGAGAGAGAGAGAGAGAGAGAGAGAGAGAGATCGAGATCCAGATTAAATGCTCATCTTCCCACCTCAAAAGATCAGGATTAAAAGTGGGTCTTCCCACTTCAAATAATTTAATTAAGGAAAAAAAAAAAAAAAGTCCCTCACAGGTGTATTCAGCTGCTTGGGTTTTAGCTAAGTCCAGCTGTAGTCAGGTTGACACCCAAGAACAGCCATCTCAATGAATCAATGAATCATGTTTTTTTTTTTTTAATTAAAATATATCTACAGACTGTCTGTTTCTCTGTATCTTGTTCTTCTTACTTGACAACATTCAGAAGTCATTGTGTTTCATTTGCATTCAACCCAGCACAGTACGTGTATCTCCACTTTGCCAGAGGCTACGCTTGGCTGAAGTTGCAGATGCCTGGGTAGATGGAAATTTCATCTTGCTCTGTTTTGTTAAGTTACACTTTTCTTGGGGAGCCTCAGTCAAAAACTAAATGACTTTCTCAACAGCCCACTGCTGATGCTCTGGGTTCTTGCTGTCTCGGGCTAAGGTTCTGGGCTGCAGTGTGTTTCAGAGCCACCTGGTCAGTTCCTACTGTCTCAAAAGTCGCATGTGTGCTGTTTCCCTTTGCTGGGGCCTGGCTCTGTCGGGGAGGAGAGACAGTGATTAACATTCTCCCAGCTCGCTCAGGGGACAGCTGTTCCAAACCCTTTCTTCCTGCTCTAAGTCCTAACTAGTTTTCAAGAGGAACTTTAAAAAAAAATTTTTTTTCCCCAAAGAAGAATATGGACTTCTTCCAAGATTGCTCAATTTTTCTTTCTCTAAAGTAAAATAGTTCAGCCCGTGTGCCAATCCAAATGTGCTTTCTGTATGTGGCCTCTTGGAAATGTGGACTGGAAGATAAGATGCATGGCCTCTGGAATATTAGTTTTCAGTGCCCGCCAGGAAAAAGCCACATTTCCAGCTGCTTCAGTTGCCCCTGTGCATTTTAAAGGAGAATGCTCCTGTCACATGCAATTGGCAGGGTGACGGATTAGAGTTGGTGGGTGGGCATTGCTTTGGTGATCACATAATTTGAGGGACCTTTCTCTGATTTAAAAAAAAAAGCCCATTTAAAGATACCTTCCCATTTCAAGTATAAATTAAATGAAAGATTCTGTGAATGTAACTAAATGCTTTTATGAACAGGTTTAAATTGCCCAATGTACTCATAGCCTTTAGGCTACGATGCTAGGATTTTATTAGCACGTGTCTTGCTCTCAGCAGAACTTCCTGTGGGTTTCTTTGATGTGAGGTGGTAGCATGTTTTGGGACACAGTGGGAGATAGGATCTCTGCCTAGCCATTCTCATCAAGTGCCGAGCCTGGACCCTCCGTGGGTGACAATCTTCACAGGGTAGCTTCTTCCACTAGTAGAGGAGACATCAATGAAAACAGTGGGTGATGCGCACGGCCATTTATAGAGCTCTGGTGTGTACTAGTCAGATTCACTCCACGTTCATGTGCTGTTTACTTAATCAAATTCAAATGAAGAAAAAGGAAGGTGGAATTAAAAAAAAAAAGACTTTGTATACATGTAAAAGTTTCTTTCAGAGAGCAAATAACACAGACTCAAGAAAAGTCAAAGCAGAAGTCAGCCCCCCAACATTTGACCCTGGTACATATTCCTTTGCGAGTCATTGCAGTGAGTACAGGGCTACTTACATGATCAGGCTCAGTGATGGCATGCTCACAAAGATGCCTTGTCCATCAAGAGATGAGGAGAGTCATTCTGAAGCCAGGCTTTCCATATACTCGAGTGTTGGGAATGGGGCAGAATGGAAGAGATTAAGCTGGTTTCTGGGACCTGGGCAATCCTGAAGCAGTCCCTGAATGCTCCTTTTCATGTTCCTGCCCTGCCTAAGAGGCCGTGTGTGTCAGGAGGAGAAAAGCAGTCTTCTGATGCTAAAACCGTTGACAGTTACAGCTTAGAGGAAAGTGCATGTTCTAGCAGGGTGTCCACTCGCCTGAGACAGGATCTCACCGTGTAACCCTCCCTGGCTGGCCCCACGTTTGTGGGGAATCCTTTCGTCTCTGCCTTCCAAGTGCTGAGATTAGAGGCACGCACTAGCATGCCATCTATTCTGTGCTGTTTTCAGACAGGTCTTTACTAGGTAGCTCAGGATAGCTCCCATTCAGTAGCTTCCCGCCCCAGTCTATCAAGTCCTGGGAAGACAGGTGTGAACTATGACACCTGATCTGGGGAGAGATGTTTGTTACTTGATGACTAAGTGCTTATAGAGCAGTTTTTGTTTGTGCTGCACTAGTTTTTTGTTTTTGTTTTTGTTTTTTTTTTAATGTATTCTGCTCCACCCAGCTGTACTGGGGATAGAACCCAGGCTCTGGCCCATGTTTGAGCAAGGGTAGTGTATCACACATAAACCCAGCCCACACTGGTTTTAGTACTGCCTTCATTAACAACATTTAAGGCTTATGCAGGCAAAGCAGAGTTACAACGATGGATGGATTTGTGTGTGTGTGTGGGGGGGAAAAGGTACATGTCTCAAAATTGCCCAGATTTGGAACCTTACGGGGATTGGGAGTGACTGGAAAAAAATTTTCCATGTTAAATATTAAGGGAAGAAACACAGTCCAAGTGCTCTCCCTTCTCACACTGCAATCTCCAAGGCAGCTCCGAGTAGCTCTCTGTAGGAAAACCCAAGGAGGCCAGCCACAAAACACGTGAGGACCACAGATATGGTCCACCAAGAGTTCTGTGGAGCAGAAGACGCGGAGGTCTTCCTTGCATTATTAGCAGCTCTTCATGCGCATTCTGATAAACAATCTTTGTTTTGTTTTGTTTTGTTTTTTTGGTTTTTCATAACAGGGTTTCTCTATGCTATCTTGGCTGTCCTGGACTCGCTTTGTAGACCAGGCTAGCCTCACAGAAATCCACCTTCCTCTGCCTCCTGAGTGCTGGGATTAAAGGTGTGCGCCACCAGGCCTGCTCTGATAATCTTTTCTGTGTTTTAGGCAGTGACGGTGCAGATTAGAGCCACATAACTTGTTTTTCCATCCTCTTCCTTTCTCTCTCTCTCTCTCTCTCTCTCTCTCTCTCTCTCTCTCTCTCTCTCTCTCTGTGTGTGTGTGTGTGTGTGTGTGTGTACACAATCTGCAGAAGAAGGATCTGGAAGCCAGTCCTGGGTTGCCAACATTCACCCCTCTAAGAGGCTCTTTTGTATTAGCAAATACTCCATGCTTTGCCACTGCAAGTGCTGACGCTAGGAGAGGCAGCCATCCTCCTGACTTTCCAATAAGGTATCCTTTGGGCTGGAACTTTCCATGCTTCGTTTCTGCTCAAAGGTGAATTTATTCTGGAAAGTTCACACTAATTTAATTCAGGGACTTGGAAGGGACATGAGAGTAAAAATATACCTTCTTCTACTCTACAAATAAATGTAAGACTTTGGTCTTGGATAACTCCGGGGCAGCCAAACTGTGGAACAATAAACAGGCCTCAGAGAGTCACTGCTAAAGCAGGCTGAAGCGATTACCTGCACGTTTCCTGCATTCTTGGGGTCACTGGGAGTTCCTTGGGGGCCATGCAGCTCCTTCATAAGGACAATGGTCAGGACAGAACTTTTGGGCCTTACACAGGGGAGATTGTTGGAATCAGAGCAAACTGCTTATGGTCTCGTAAGTTTAAAAGCACGCTAATTATGGTTAAAGGCTCTTCTTTGGAAAGAAGAGCAAACTGGAATGCCCTGGAGACAGAATTGACCAAATTGTCATGGTGTCTGTGCATGGGAGGATGCGGGCCTTCAGTGTGATGAGAGGCAGTGGTATACTGCTTCCTAGCGGCACCGCTTCTCTGAGTCGGATAACTGATTGCCGGAGGAAGGAGTATCTGTGTCACCAGTGCACTGTGGGACATTCCTCAGCATCTGTGGTCTAGTTATTAAAAGCAAGATTCAAACACCTGCCACCAAGTCTTAAGAGCAAATAGTAAAAACTCTCCAAATATTTTGGGAGGGTGGGCTGGGGGATTGTGCCTGTCTGAGAACTACTGATAGGATTTTGAGTTAGACTCGTCTGAGCAAGGTTTTTAGCTGGAGATGGGAATCCATGTGATGGGAACCTGGCGTCTGTAGCAAAGGCTTATGAAACTGAGGGACTTTCATTGTCCTCTTGTCCAAAGCTGCCTCTTCCTGACTCATATCTGGCTCAAACTAGACTCAACCACGGTTCCAGGCCCTTTGTCTGACATGCCATGCTCTGTCCCTACAATGAATAAATCTTTTTGTCCATGTTAAAAAAAAAGGGAACCTTAGTCTGTCTTTAAGGCCCCAGTAGATGCTTATCAAGAATGAAAAGGCCCCAAACTTTTTCTTGAATAATGCAAAGATGAGCTCTGTGGTTCCTGCCTACCTTGTGGCCAACAGTCAGAGGACTTAACAGAGGTGGGCATCAGAGAACAGTGCCAGAAGTGAAATGGCATCATGGGAAAAGTACAAACCAATGACTTAGAGCAGAGGCAGTTGAGAATATTGCAGGCTTGCAAGGAGGGATGCTACCATACTGCCGCCTGCCTTCCGGGGCCTACCTGTATGATAGGCACCATGCAGAACATGAAGGGAGGGCCCCTATAGGCTGGGGGGGGGGGGGTGGGGGGGCAGGCCGGGGGAATCAAATGATCACACATTTTTGGTAGGGGGTGCACCGTTTCAAAGGGAGATGGTACCATGAAAGTACCTCAAAGGGGATTGACTGACTTCGCGTGGGGAGTCAGGATGAGTCTTTATGAGGAAATGTGTGTAGGTTTGTGTGCGTGCGTGGGTGTGTGCTAGAGTGTGAACATGGACACTCATGTGTTGTGGAGAAAGAAGTGCAAATATTTGAGGACTAGTAATCCAGTAAGAGTAAGGCCAAGTACTGGGAGGCAGCATCTGTAGGGCCTGGTGTACTGTGTTGATGTTTTTATTAAAGGAGTAGTGGGGCCTCCGTAAGGGAGTTTAAGGCAATGAGTGACATCATTATTGGATTTTGTGTTATCAAAATATCCTTCTGGGTACAATGATTTGAAAAGGTCCAGCATAGATTCCAGCTGCTTTTGACTAGACCAATGACAGATCTTGCCAAAGAACGCTCACTCCTAAGCATGCTTCCTTTTATTGTCATTCATGGAAGATTTTGCTCCACCCAGCTTCCAACAGTTGCCAGCAGTCCTTGGTGGGTGTTCCTTGACTTGTAGGTAATCAAACTCCAGTTGCTGCCTCTATCGTCATCGTGTGACCTCCTCTCTGTGTGCTTGTGTCCCCTGCTTGTCCCTAGTCACTGGACCTTGTTCATGGGATCATTTCAACCGGAAGAGATCTGCAAAGAAACCCTGTTCTAGAACATCCTGGAGTTGAAACAGTGACTCACAGGCATGAGTGGCCTCTCCCTGGGCAAGCAGGTGCACTCCAGTTGTCGCTTAGAACACCTCAGTCATTTATTTTGTCTGGCTAGCTCCCAGAGACATTTGAGTTTGCGATCCAATACTGCAGGCAAAGTGAACAGTACTCTGGTGAGACTACAAGTAGAGCCTGCTAGGGAGCCAGGCAATGGGGGGCGGGGGGAGGCAGCGCCCAGTTTCATAGAGACTGCTGACTTGATGAGTGAAAGAAGAATGCAGCAGGGCCAATCTGGGGACCGAGGTCTCAGGAAGACAACAGGTGATGTCTATTATGTCCCCAGGCATCGGCTATCACCTTGGAAACAGGCCATCTGACAGCGCGTCAAGGAAGTTGTTACAGAGGATTATTTCAGCCGGAAGAACTCTCTGCAAAGCAATCCATTCCAGCCTGCTGTGCCATGGAGTGGTCCCCACGCCTCCGACTTTTTTTTTTTTTTTTTTTTTCTAGAAATGCAGCGGCAGCCGGCATGAAGCCTACACCTGTCATGAGCTAATGTTTGATCCATGCCAAGGTCTGGCTGGGGCTTTATTAACAAGCTAGAAAGGCCCTTCCAGGGAAGTGTGTTAATATTTAACCCTTTCCTTGCTACTTTTCCCCCTCCCTCAGAGGAGATAACAGCTTGCCACACCACCCCTGGGCAGTTTGGGCCTTTTGCTTCTCAATGTTTTTTAGTTTGGGAGACAACTGGAGAAAGAAGCTAACAGAAACTGGGCTTCCAGGAAGTGGGGGTGCATGGTTGGTGTAGTACTTAGCTAGTGCCTGCGAGTGTCTGCCTTCAATCCCCAGGACCACATAAGCATAAAATAACACCAGTGGGTCCTGCCTGTGAACCTAGCACTTGGGAGGATAAAAGTTCAAGGTCACCCTTAGCTACATGGTGATTTCAAGGCCAGCTTCAGCAACATGAGGCCTCGTCTAAAAAAGGATAATAGAAACAAATAAGAGAAGAAAGAAAGAAAAGAAGAAGAAACTGAGCATTTAATCCAAGGTCCATAAGACCTTTTTGAAAAATCAGTGTGAATCTGAGCCTGGGCCAGGAGAGCAACTTAAAGCGGAGACTGTAGCCAGAGCACAACTCAAGGGTGGGGCTGTGTGGGGTTGTGTCAGGGCAGTTGCCAGCTGTGACCTCAGTGTCCTAATCCCATTTCTGTGCCTGAGAGGCGTGGGGGTGGTTTTCATATGACAATTTCCGTTTTACTGTGTAATTTTCTAGAGTGGGACCCAGGGGATGGTCGTGGGGGAATGAATGCTCTTCCCTGTTTCTACCCCTCGTGTCCCCGAGGTGCTCTCATCAAACGGGGGGGCGGGGGGGGGACACATAAGGGCGCCGTTGGGAAGTGGTCCAGAGACTCAAGGCTGTGGTAGTTGAAGAAGACCAGTGTCTGGACGACACCCTGAGAGGGCCGGGCCTCCACAAGTGTGCCGTCTCTGAGTTTAGAGGATTCTTGTAGAAGAAACTCTGGGGTTAAGAGGTGGGCTGTGGGGACGCGTGGAGAACAAAGAAAACACGACCAGGTAGTTCAGCCCAGAGCTTGTCAAACAGGGCTAGCACTTAGTAGGCCCTTGGGGAATAGTTGTTGAATGAAGGAATGAATGACTGTGACGAATAGAGAACTTTTGCTGACGAGGCTGACGCGTCCTCTTTTCGTTCCCTTCGTGTATGCTGGGGAGGTGCAGCCCATCGCAAGGACAAACCACCAGCCCTGTTTCCTCGAACATCTTAACACCTTAAAATTATTCTAATTTGATAAGCTATATTTGCACATGCTTGTTTGTGCGTGCGTATGTGTGTCTTTTGCATGCATGTGAGTGTGTGAGTACACATGCCCAGACGTGTGTTCACAGAGGTCAGAGGAAGATAGCAAGAGATAGCAGGTTTCTTTCTCTTGTGCTGTCTATTCTATTACCTTAAGACAGGATCTCTCAGGGGATGAGAGGCTCACTGAATTGGCAAGATCCCAGGATTTGCCTATTTCTACTCTGAGGCATGTGCAGCCATGCCCAGCCTTCCCCCCCACCTCCCCCACCAAATCATAGGCATTGGGGATTAGAACTTTGGTCCGGAGGCTTACTGGAACATGACTAGCCTGAGTCCCAGGGCCCCTCTTCTAACTCAGATCTTAGCTTTTATTTTATTTTTTTTGGTCTGATGTGTCACCTGACAAGATTTGACGTACAAGAACATTTAGACACATAGAACAACCGTTTTGCTGATCGGCGAGGCATGATGATATGTAAATGGCACGGTTTTATTCTGCCACTTTGTTTTTGTCACTCAGCAAAGCGACCTGGAGACCCTCTCTGTGATTTTCTGTCCAAATGTACGTTATTCTCTCGGACTGCTGCGCGGTGCATTTACCATTTGCTGAACCAGTTCTGTAGGATGGACTTTTAGGCTGTTCCCAGAGCAGTGAAGAATACCCCTGTATGTGCCTCCTTGGGAATCATGTGAATTTAATTTCATTAATTACCCATCTGGAACTAGGCTGGTATCCTGAGATGCTTGGCCCTCCCTAGTACAATAGTTTTGTACTTTGGCAATTGCATAAGGAAGGGGCAAAATAAGTAACTTACAAGAAAAGGAAGAGCGACTTCAAGGCTCAGGTCTTTGGAGGAAAATGATTTCCCCTTGGTAGTGTTCGCTGATGTCGCAGACGTGGGGGAGCATGCGTCTTTTTTCATGGGAGCACGGTTTACTGTGAGCAGGCCACAGAAGACTGTCTACATTAGCAGGCCGTATCCTCGGCCCCGTTTCCATTCTTGTTGGCTTCCTTCTAGCCTCAGGCTGCCCTGGAGCTGATCTCTGACTGACGTATGTGGTATAGCCGGGGCTGGTGTGTGCTTATGTGTGTCCAGGTTTGGCAGGGGACAGTGAGTACATGTGTGTGTTTGTGGCCTGTGGCCTGAACATGTTCCCTTGAATTCAGATATTGAAATTGACTCCTCAGTGTTTGAAGGCCTTTAAGAGAGGAGAGGGCTTAAATGAATGGGTTCTCCGCCTCCATCCCTCTGCCCAATGTGGATGTAGCAGGTCTTCCTTTGGCAACCAGGACATCACCTTGGAAACAGAGAGCAGCTCTTGCTGGACACCAAACCTGCTGGCACCTTTATCGTGGACTTCCTGCCCCCAGAATGATCAGAAACAAATTCTGCTATTTATGAATGAACCCGTCTGCAGTGTTTTGTTGGAGCAACACAGAGGGAGTAAGACCCGAGTCTGCTTGTCTGTGGCTGCTCTGGGCGCTCTGGGAAGTGTTTCTGCAGGCACTCGACCCCTTTGCATGACTTGGGTTTGATTTACCATTCCAGCAGGAGCTGTCATCAGTGAGCTCCAGCTCACTCTCATTCCACGGAACGAAGACTCTGGGTCTGTTTTCAGATTTAGAAAGTCTCTTTGCTGATCTCTGGTCAACCCAAAGCATGCTGTCTCCAATATAGCCCTCTAAACTGTCGCAGCCTCTGTGCTGCCCAATGAGGGAGCAGTAGATAACTTGCTGCCCAAGTTGCCCATCCCATCTCAGCCATCCTTGCCTTCCTCACAACATTCTGTGATACATATGATCCCTGTGGATGGTAAATGGGTTTACGCCCAGCTTGGTGCCCTGATGCGATGGACTTGGTGCCAAAGGCTAAGAGGCCATTGGCAATGGCAGAGGCTTACAAGTCTTACAAAAGGTGAGAAATAGATTTAATTACTCTACTGTTGGTGACAATTCTCCTATGATCACGTCTGTAAGCCATACCGCTTATAGAGCTTCTTCCTTCCTCCCTTCTTTCATTTTTTTCCCTGAGACAGGTCTTTCTGTGTTCCTAGAACTTACTCTGTTGGCCAGGATGGCCTCAAACTCGCACAGATCTGCCTGCTTCTGCCTCCCAAGTGATGGGATTAAAGGTATGCACTACCACTGCCTGGCTTCTGTTTACAGATTATTTTTATTTATTTATTTATTATTCACACAATATTCTGCCTGCATATGAGCCAACAGGCCAGAGGAGGGCACCAGATCTCATTTTAGATGGTTATGAGCCACCATGTGGTTGCTGGGAACTGAACTCAGGACTTTTGGAAGAACAGCCAGTGCTCTTAACCTCTGAGCCATCTCTCCAGCCCTGTTTACAGATTCTTAAACATGGCACCAAAAGCACATGCTGTTACCAGTTTCCCATCTTCGGTAGTCTTTAACGGACTTCTCTTAGACAACTATGTTTGCAGTACCTTTGCTTCTGTTGCTTTAACAAAACACCTGTGGTTGGCTAACTGATTTTTTTTTTTTTTAAGAGAAATTTATTTAGCTTATTGTTGTGGTGGTTCAAGAACATGGAGCTGGAATCCTGGTGAGGCGCCCCTGGGTGTATCAAAACATCATGGAAATCAGTTTTGGGAAATAGCCATGTGCAGACAGGGCCGTGTGAAGTTGCCTCTTTATAACAATCTTCTCCCTTAAAGTAGCTTACTGTGACATGACAAGGAGAAGTATCTGTCTATCCCTTCCGAATGAAGGCAGTACATAGTATGTATGTATGTATGTATGTATGTATGTATGTATGTATGAATGATGGTTTTTTGAAGCATGGTTTCACATAGTCTCATCTGGTCCCAAATACATGATGTAGCCAAGGATGACCCATTCCTCTTGCCTCTACTTCCCTAATGCTGAGATTGTAGGCGTTGGGTACCACGCCTGGTGTTCACAGTGCTGGGGATAGAACTCAGGGCCTCATTCATGCTAGGCAAACATTCTACTAGCTTCAGCACAATCCGCCTCTTAAAAGCTCTAGCTTTCAGAGTTCTATGGTGGGCACCAAGCTTCCAAAGCGTGTGTGCCCACGTCACACACTTGGACCTACACTGTAGCACCTGTTCCCATGTTTATTTGGCCTTTATGCACATCTCTGCATCGTTAGGTTTGGCTTGCCTTAGTTTTCTATGGAGGTCAGATTTTCACATCTTCTTGTGCTTTTTGTTGTTGTTTGTCGTCCTTCAGGTCACCTTGGCTGATTAAGTGGCCAGGCTCTGTGGCCAGGCTCCAGAGTTAAAAATGTTGACTTAAAACCTGGCCCCATTCTTATAAGCAGAACCCTGACCCACCCCTTGTGTTTGTATGGGAGCTCGCTGGGTCTTCCGTTTCACTAGAACACACTGCAGAATCTACCCATTCGTTATTAGTCTTTCCCTGAAGTGAGAAAGCCTGCTGTTCGTGACAAGTGACAGAGATGACCAGCTAAGGCAGTTAAAAATAGTCACAGGACTTAAGAGCTTTGCAGTCGCCGATTTAGCCTAGTGGCTAACAAGGATCTCAGTTTTTGGAGGATTTTCTTCTTGTTAGTATCAAATGCTGGGGCTATTCTAAGAAATTATGTTCTATAAATCAAGAAAATGTCTCCTGGCAAAGCTATTTCTCCCCGCCCAGCCCACCCTGGCCAGCCCTAGGACTGGTGACTCCCAGAGCCTGTGTTAGCTGTCAGAAGAAGGTTTCAAGCCAACTCGCTGTGGTCCGTAGAGAGCCACGTCCAGGCTGAGTGCTTTTCTCTTTCTCTTTCCTTTTTCAGCTTCCTCCTTGGTCAGAGTATTTGGAAGCCCAGAAAACTGTGATGGCTATCCTAGTGGTTTTGAAAATTTGAGTGGCTTTTGTTGTTTGTTCCTTCTCTCCCCTCGTTATTTCTGTTTCCTTTCCTTAAGGAACACATTTGTTTATATATTTATATTTGTTCATTTTGTGTGTGTAGTGGGCACACGCACCACAGCTGATATGTGGAGGTCGGAGAACAGCTTTGAGGAGTTGGTGCTCTCTCTCTACTATGTGGATCCGTTACCTTCTGGAACCAGCTTGTCTCACTGGCTCTCTTTCTCTTCTACCTAAAGGACAGAGTCAAAGTAGTGGTGAAAGAGGACTGTGTGGCTCAGGCCTGTAATTCCAGGTATTTTGTGAGACTGAGCCAGAAAGATTGTGAGTTCAAGGCCAGCCTGAGCAATGTAGCGAGCTTTTATCTTGAAATAAAAACATAAAGAGAGCCTTGTATGTCAGCCCAGGCTGACCCTGAAGTTTTCATTATCCTGCTGCCTCAGCCTTTAGAGTCCTGGGATTACAGGTATGTGCCATCTTGTTTAGAGTCCTGGGATTACAGGCATGTGCCATCTTGTTTAGATCTGTGGGTGTTTGGAATCGAACTCAGTCCCTTATGCTTACCCAGCAAGGGTTTTACCAACTGAGCCATTTTCCCAGCCAGAGAGGGAAGCTGTTTTTTCTGAGACACTCTCATTCTGTAGTCCAGGCTGTCCTCAGGTTCATGTCAATTTCTAGTGCCTCGGCCTCCGGAGTGCTGGATAGACGTGCACCACAAACTACACCCAGTGACAGCTATTTTTCATGATCTGAAACCCCAATCTATAGGCAGGGTCTGGAGGAATTATTAGGACAGACACATGTTGTAGATGACTGTAGTGCACAGTTAAAAACCAGTGTGGTGGTGGCGGTGGTGGTGGTGGTGAGCCAGTATGGCAGGTAGCTTTACCCCATATTGAAATGATGAAAAACATGACAGCATCTCTCTGTGGGGCTAATGGATTCTTCCCCACAGCTGGCTTGCCACGCAACATGACTAATGCTGCACATAGCCTTCTGCTTCTAGAAAGTCAGTTGTTTCTTAACACACAGTTGGATTTTTTTTTTTTTTTTTAAATAACCATCAGACAGGATTTCCTCGGGGCCATTCCATTCTTAGTTAAGTTGGTTCCACAGAACAGGAACTGCATTGTGGTTGTGCTATTGTGTCTGACTCGTCGTCTAGGGAGAAACTAGAATTCCTTAGGAGAGTACTCTAGGATCAGTGTGGTTTGATTCCAGTTCTTTCTCACATTTGGCTGCAGAGCTAAAAACACGTGCAAAGCTTGAACAGGGAGTTTGCGTCATTCTTGTTCGAAAAGCTTTTGATCATTGAAAAGCTGTGGGGAGGACAGTGATGAAGGTCCAGGGCAGTGCCATGTAAGGGAGCACAGATTATTAGGAAGGAACAGTGAGGGGGGGGTCTAGAAGTCATAAAGAGCTGAGGGACAGCAGATGGAAGGTGACTAGAGGCTTCCTGGGGTGTCATGGGAAAGTGGGGATCAACGGGGACACATTCGGAATGGGAGAAGGAGGTTGCCCCTTAGCCTGTGAGTCCTATGTGAAGCACAAAGGCTCTTGGAGTCTGTGTTTTGCTTGAAATGAGAGGATTTGGGGATGTTAAGTCCGGAACTATTAATGGGCCGTGTGGGTATAGTGTAAAAACAAACAAACAAACAAACAGTGAACAAACTGTCTCACAACAGTACCCCCGTCATCCTGCTCCTTCTGAGTGAGTCATGGTAGCCTCAAGAGAAGTCACTGTCCAGGTACGACAAGAGGCCGCCAGCTCTTGTGGCCAGTCTGTCTTGGTAGCAGGGAAGTCACAGCAAGCCGCTCACACCCTTGGCACAGAGTCAAACGGACTGGCTACTCATGCTGAGTGAAGATGGTTGGCACTCACATAGTTCAGTCTCATAGTTACCTTTCTACTGCTGTGCAGAGACACTAGGAGCAAGGCAACTTACTGGGGGCCTCACAGTTCCAGAGGGTTAGAGTCCAGGACCATGACGGTGGGGAGCATGGCATCAGGCAGGCATGGAGCTGAAACGGCAGCTAAGAACTCACATTTTATCCACAGGTAGGAGGCAGAGAAAGAGAGGGTGGGAGAGAGGGAGGGAGGGAGGGAGACAGATTAGGGATGGCATGGCCTTTTGAAACCTCAAATCCTATACCAGTGACACCTTTCCTAATCCTTCCAAAAGTTCCACTGACTAAAGACCAAGTATTCAAGTATATGAGCATATGGGGACATTCCCACCCAGAGCACCGCACTCAGTAAGGGTGACATGAAGCAAAGAATGATGGGTGAATTTAATAAATGTGTCATGCTCACACCGTTCCTCCCTCAGAGTCTTGCTTGTGAGTGTTGATCTACATGTCATCACAGGAAGTCCCAGGAGTGCTTGCCCAGACTAATGTACTGGGGATCTGACCTGAGATTCTGATCTCATGTGTGAACTCTGGGTGCTCCCGTGTGTGCGCGTCTATGTCTGTGTGTCTATGTGCATGTGTTGGCCGTGCACAGGCACGTCGTGGGTGAGCATGCGCATCCACACGTGTGCACACAGAGGCCAGAGGATGTCAGGTGTCCTGGTTGATCACTTTCTTACTCCGCCTCTTGTCTCTCACTGAACTCAGAGCTGGACTGGCAGCCACAAGCTTCACTGCTCTTGTCTCCCCTCCCCCTCCCTCTTCCCCTCCCTCACAGTGCTGGGTTAACATGCATGTGACCATGCCAACATTACCACAGAAATGCTGGGGGTTTGAACTCATATTTCTGCAGTAAGGGCTCCAACCCACTGAGCCACACCTCTCTATACCTCAGCAAGTG
Source organism: Acomys russatus (assembly GCF_903995435.1). Lineage (NCBI taxonomy): Eukaryota > Metazoa > Chordata > Mammalia > Rodentia > Muridae > Acomys > Acomys russatus. The sequence continues at coordinate 27,156,260 of NC_067156.1, forward strand.
TGAGCTTCTTTTGTTTTGTTTATTTCCTGTTTAGAACTTGCTTTGTCAACCAGGCTGGCCTCGAACTCACAGACATCCACCTGTCTCTGCCTCCTGAGAAGTGTGAACTTCTTTTTTCTTTTTCTTTTCCTTTTTCCCCCTTCAAGACAGGGTTTCTCTGTGTACTCTTGGTTGTCCTGGACTCGCTTTGTAGACCAGGCTGGCCTCGAACTCACAGAGATCCACCTGCCTCTGCCTCTCGAGTGCCGGGATTAAAGACGTGCGCCACCACACCCGGCTGTGTGACCTTTTTTAGGAGCATGAAGTAAAGAATTCTCTTTCAATGAAACGAGGAGATACAGTGGCACATGTCTCTAGTTGCAGCTACTCAGGAGATTGAGGCAGGAGGCTCACATGAGGTCAGGCCAGTCTGAAAACACAGTGAGAACCCAAGAGTCCACTTGAAAGAAGCAAGACAGCCCTGCACCAAGATACAGTGGCACCTTTGCTATTGAACACAGTGCGGCCTCTGAAGGTCATAGCGGACGGAACTGGGAAGGCAAAGGGGGAAGAGGCTACAGAAGACTCATAATAGAAGTAGCATTCGAACTTTGCAGGGTGTGAAAGGCCCCACTATGCAGCCTTTAGAAAGTCGATTCTTTTTTTTTTTTTTTTTTTTTTTTTTTTTTTTTTTGGGTTTTTCGAGACAGGGTTTCTCTGTGTAGCCTTGGCCATCCTGGACTCACTTTGTATACCAGGCTGGCCTCGAACTCACAGCGATCCACCTGCCTCTGCCTCCCGAGTGCTGGGATTAAGGCATGCGCCACCACGCCCGGCTAGAAAGTTGATTCTTAAGACCCATGCCTGAAGACCTTCTGTTGGGCACCCTCAGCACACTCCCTCTCCTTGGTGGCTGGATGCAGATGGCCCAGGTGTCACCTTAAGAAATGAGGTTAGTTGTGACCTTGACTCAGCAGCTACTTTGCAAAGCAAAAAGGGGATGCATGTCTCTATATAAGCCTTCTAAAGTGGCGGGAGTGTCAGTTCTAAAACTGCCCAGAAGCAGGCAGGACAGACCCTTCCCATCATGGGTTGGGGGAGGTTGTGGTACCCATTAACCAGTCTCCATCTTTTATCCTGGGGTAGTGTTGTCACGGCAAATCTGACAGTTTTCTTTTCTCAAGGCCCTTTGCCAAGCATGGTGAGTGGCCTCTCCCAGAGAATAGGGAAATATGGTGTGTCCTAAGTGTGAACTTCACAGGGTCTCTACTGCTGCTGTTGGTTTGGCTGCTTATTCAGTATGGGGCATTACATAAGCCTATTGCTGTTTAGTGCCTTCTTCCTGACTCTTCGGTCTAATTGGTGCTTCTGTCAAAGCAGGAATCTTTGTCTGACCTTCATCCTGTCTGCTCTCAGCTTCCCTCATCCCATCCTGCTATGCCAAGCTACTGTTGAACGGCTGTGTCCTGTTGGCCATTGTGGCTAGACTAGGTGGCATTGGCTTTCTTGTGCATCAGTGACTGTCAGAGTCTTACTGGAAGCAAAGAACTGGTTATAAGATACAAAGTGCTTCAGCTGGGGAGATGGCTCAGTGCTTAGGAGCACTGACTGCTCTTGCAGAAGATCCAGATTTTAGTCTCAGCAGCTGCGTGGTGTCTCACAACCACCCAAAATTCCAGTTCTGGGAGATCCAATGCCCTCTTTTGACTTCCTATGGTTCCTGCATATAGAAAAGCTCAGACATAATTAATTTAATTTTTAAAGATAAATTAAAAATAAAAAAAAAATATATATATATGATTCTGAGTGTGACTACTTCCAGGTACTAGTCCATGACAGTCAAGAGAAAGTCCTTTATGGAGCCTGTACCCTCCTCAGCCTTGTGACTGGCCCAAACATCTGCTGTTCTTGGCCTTTGACATTTCGTGCAGTCAGAGAAGTCAGGGATGGCTCCAGATCGGCCTGTAGCTGTTCAAATCGGAAGTCCAAGAGGCTCCTGGGCAGACCGTTTTTTGGAGGGCTCCTCTGCTGTTGGAAGTTGGTGGTGCTGTTGATGGCTGGCTTCTTGTGTGGAAAGCTGCTCTATGGCTCAGGATGCCAGCAAGCTGATGTGGCTGTGCCAGGGGCTATCTGCTTGGTTGTCTAGTTGGACAGTCCAGATGGCAACAGAGTCTACAAGTCTCCGATCCGCTCTGTCCAGAGGGGGCCTGCTGACAGCTTGAGGTATAGTGCCCTGGGTAATTGGCTTCCTCATTTAGTAATTTGTCTGCTTGCTTTCCCCTTCCTCTGCTTCCGCTCTTGTAAACCGATAGCCTCCTGCCCCTTCAGTGGACTGACAGAGCCGGTCCCCAGAGCAGAGGCCGCAGGGCGGGGTGCCAGAACCCAGGTGGAGGGTCATTTGGAAAATGCACACAGAAAAAAAAAACACTGTTTGTCTTTCGGTGATCCCTCTGCCTGCTCGTGGAGACTGCCTGCTCATTGCTGTCCCCTCTCCCCCCCCCCCCCCCCCCCCCCCCCCCCCCCCCCCCCACACCCCCCCCCCCCCCCCCCCCCCCCCCCCCCCCCCCCCCCCCCCCCCCCCCCCCCCCCCCCCCCCCCCCCCCCCCCCCCCCCCCCCCCCCCCCCCCCACCCCCCCCCCCCCCCCCCCCCCCCCCCCCCCCCACCCCCCCCCCCCCCCCCCCCCCCCCCCCCCCCCCCCGCTTTTCAAAGCATAGTCACCACTTTTTTTGTCTGTTTGGTTTTTTTGCCCCTTCCCTTTTTTAACCTGTGCTCATTCGGTTCCCTTTACTTTTGCAACTGACCTAGTTAAAATTCAATTCAAAAAAAAAAAAAAAAAAAGGAAATTATACATTTGTTCAGGTTAAGCTACCCTTTTCTCTCTCTTTTTTTCTTCCTGTTTTCATCTAACTATACATTTTTTTTCCTCTCCAAGGAAGCAAAATAAATTAAAAACACACATTTCTGGTTCATTCTGGCACCTTCAGTCCTCTCAAATGTGTTTGTCTTTAGGTGTCGGAAGTCGCAGGACCCAACATCTCTGCTTCATTGAAAATACAGATACACCACTCAAAAACTTCCAGCCCTTGGAGCTGGAAAGTGACGTCTGTTTTCACTTAATAAGTCATTTTGTTTTCCAGGTGGAATACAGATTATTCTTGGACAAACTTAGGAGCAGACCTGCCCCGGCTGCTGGCAGGGTTAGGTCAGATGTCTGAGCCTGCTCTCCATCTGGAAGGGTGCTGTCAGTGTCTGCTGTTCGCCATCCTGCAGCGTGGGTAGACAAGGGACTCTGCTTCTGCCTCCTGGTAGGCCAATTGGCATCCTCTCACATACTGTTCCCTATACCATTGCAAGGTGGGGCCCCCTGACAGGCACAGGACAGGAGCCATGGCTGATGTCCACTACTCTTTCTCATTTCTTGTCTTTTGTTTTCTGTTCTTGTTTCTTCCGGTTGGGATTTACAAGAACTCTGGCTCCCACTTGGCTTTAGTGAGTTGAAGGCAGTCTCTTAAAGCAGGTATCTGAGTTCGGATCCTAGCTCCATCCGCTGTGAAACCTTAGACAAGTTCTCCACCCCCCTCGGAACATCAGTTCCCTCATAAGGTTCAGGTAAAGCTTAAACTTTTGCTTACAGCCACATGCCCAGCCTCTGAGGCTTTCAGTAAATATATCCTAGGAATGAACGTCATAGCTAAGAGCAAGGACTTTGCACTGGGTTCAAATTCCCATCTACCTCTGTGCTCTCAGGCCAATCACTTTACCTTTACCTTGGCTGTCACACTTGGTTGCAGCTATCACAGTAGACTTAACTCTTTACACTCAGGGTGCTGGGAGTCATATCCCCTGTGGAGGCTCCAGGGAGAATTCTCTTGCTTCATGTAGGTTGGTGGCTCTGGGTGGCCATCAGCTTGTGGGAGCTCCCCTTTGTTCTCTGCCCTGATCGTGACACAGCCCTCTTCTAGTCTGTACAACACTTGTCATTGGATTTAAGATATGATTGATTAAAATCATGCCAGGTTGAGACCCTTAACTTAATTATATCTGCAAAGACGTCTTTTCTAAGTAAGTCGTCATTCTTAGGTCCCAGGGGTTAAGCTGGGCCCATGTCTTCTTGGGTCCTGCTGCAGGACTAGCGTGAGAAACACTCAAGTCAACTGTTTACGATAAGGCCTTGCAGTAGTAAGAGAGAATTAAGTGTTTTCCTGGACATTACCGAAACCCTGTTATAAAATTAGAGATGCGTATGTCTGGTGCACACACACAGTAAGAGCTCAGGAAATTCACTTGCTGGTTAACTTAGCAAACCAGTATAGAAAGCCTACTGTGTGCTGGGTGCTTTGTTCTAAGAGCTCAGGAAATTTAGTTACTAGTTAATTTAACAAACCAGTATGGAAGGCCTAGTGTATGCCAGGTGCTTGGTCTAAGTGCAGGGGGATGCAGTATGGTAAATAATCCATACTAGAAAATGAGTAAGAGACAGAGAGCACAGAAAAGGTTTTCTGTTGACCATGCATACGCCTGGCATTTTACTAACGGTGCCCTCAGCTGCAACACAGCAGCCATCCCTGAGGATGCCAGCCTTGTAGTACTGGGGTACCCCAACATGAGGGACATCAATCTTGCTTGAAGCTTCAGTCAGTTCTTGTGTTTTTGGTGGTGTCCAGGCTACTGGCCTGGATCAGGCAGAGCTCCTGAGGCTGGGGCCCAGAACCCTGTGGGCAGTGGGCCATAGCGGAGCACTAACCTCAGAGGGTAGCACCGCCGATCCCCGTTACCATGGCAGTAGCAAGCTGTTCTGAGAGACCCTGAGTGAATTAAATGGAAGGAAATTGCTGTTGCCCTCAGAAGAAAAACAAGAAACCGAAGGAAGTTTCTCAGGGTCTGTGGGTGTCGTTTTGAACCCTGTTAGGTTCATGTCAGCAAGGGACATCTGAGAGGTGAGGTTGGGAGGACCTGCCCTGCCCATGGCATGACCGTCACAGAAGGAAGATTGGATCCTATAGCAGACTGCAGACTTCTCATGCCGGGAGGCTGAATAAGAAACCCTGTCGTGGGTGGCAGCCCATGTCCAGTCATGGCAGTGATGGCCTGCTTTATCTTCCAGTTCAACCCATGTCTGTGGAGTGTGCCCTGATAGGACACAATGCCCTGGAAACCCAGAGCTCTGTTTGGGAAAAGACCATATAGAAAGGAAACATATGGCTTACATAAATAAAACACAGGACAGGAAGGAGCGCAGCAAGGAAAACCACCGGTGAGGGCAGGTTCAGAAATCTTGCTGCTCCCAGGGCCCTCAGTGCCGACATCACTCAAATGGCTCAATGGAGACCTCCAAGTGGGGCAGTTGCTTTTGGAGGCTGCCCAGTGCGCCCCCAGCTACTAGACAGTGGAGCCCTGACCTACTTTCTTTCTTTCTTTTTTTGAAAAGAAAATTTTGCTGCTTGCTGTGGGGCCTCAAACAAGGCAATGAACTCGAAGAAGTGGGGGGCCGGGGATTTGTATGTATGGGTTTTGTCTTGTTTTTTTCCCTGCACTATTTAATATGTCAGATTCCACGTGTCCCTTATGGAGATGAGCCAGCCTTCACAGGGCCTGCACAGGGAGAGGACCAAATAGACAGTTTGGGCCTTGAGGCTGCTTCCTTTTTTTTTTGTTCTTAGCGTCTTGAGGAACTCTGCCGGGCTGCAAAAGAGACAAGTGTGATCTTTGCGTCTAAAGAGAGGCAGACCGCAATGCAGCCACCTGACTTGGACCAAGAATTGGGGTACCCTTGCTGAAAAACGGGTCCATGGCTTTCCTTTGCAGTCAGCATCCTACCTCGCCTGGTCCCCGCTGACTTCTCTGTCCTCACTTTTCTCCTGTTCCAGCCACACACATGCACTTTCCTATCAAGTTTCTCCTCCTCGTTCCCCCCCTAGGTCTCTGTACAGGGTCCTTTTCTTTGTCTTAGGAACTCCACTCCCAGGCCTCATATGCTGACTGCCTTTATTACTTGCGTTCATAAGGTCCCTTCTCAGATAGACCTATGCCACCATGATGTCTAAAATGTCCCATCTCATTGGTTGTTGCTCATTGTGCCCTCTGCTTCATCGCTCCAGATCATTTGCCACTGTTGCAAGTCATCAGACTCATTAATTTGTTCAATGAACCTTTCCCTGGAGCTCTAGGCCTGTCTTTTTTTTCTTCTTCTTATTTAATTAACGAGTTAATTAATTTTAAGACAGGGCCTCATGTAGTCCAGGTTTGTCCTCAAACTCAGTATGTAGTTGAAGCTGTCCTCGAACTCTTGACCTTCATGCCTCTTCTTCTAGAATGCTTGGGCTATAGAAATGCATCCTTATGCCCAGTACATATGGTGCTAGGGGAACCGAGGGCATTCTGAATACTAGGTAAGCTCTCTACCAAATGAGCCATGCCCCCAGCCCTACTTTTATTATTTTAGGCAACATTGTATGCCTCCCACGCTAGCCTCAAATTCACTATGTGTCCAAGGGTGATCTCTAACTTCTGATCTTCCGGCTTCCACCTCTCAAGCATTGGCATCACAGGCGTGTACCACCATGCCCAGATGGAACCGGTCATTCTTGTTCATTGAGTGAACGACTGCTTACCAAAGAGAGCGGGCTTTCTAAGATGTTGCCCAGGGAAAAAGAGACTGAAAAATCTCTAAGGAGTAACTGTCCCTTAGCATACTGAACCTAATTGACATTCTTCACAGAGCAGGCTTGGCCAGTAGCTCACTTGATGGAACCTGGTGATCCCTGCGCTAAGACTTCCAGAAAAAGAGAGGCTCCTGCTAACCGTACTTTTAGGCCATAACTTCAAGGGCAGTGACCCCTTTTCAACTTGACCCACAAACACATAGCTATTAAACTGTAACCTTTCCTTTCTTGTCCACTCCCAAGATCTCATGCTAGTTTCAGTTATCACAGCATTGGCCAACTTGTAAATGTCCCATACTCTTCAAAAATTCAAACACTTGAAAAGCTCAGTCTCTTTAAAATATCCAGTCTTTCACTGTGGGCTCCTGGAAAATCCAAAATAAGTTTCCTATTTTCTACTTCTAAGAGCCACAGGGCAAAGTTACAATCAGATCAAAGCAAACCAAAACCCAGCTGTATAAAAATCTCGGTGTCCAAAAGTCTGGGATTCATGATCTTCTGGCCTCCAAAGGGCTTGGGCAGTTCCTCTCCTCTGGACTCTGTCATTCACAGGACACACATTGTGTCCAGTATGCTGTACCCGATACCTGCTGTTGTCCTTGGCAGTAACCTTCTAGCCCTGGCATCTCCAGTGTCCTGGAGTGTCCACTACAACTGGGAGTCACCTCTCCAGGCTTCTCTTCAGGGACTCTTAGCACTGCATGTGGTGCCAGGTCTCAGCTTTGCCATGACCTTCTGAGTCTTGGAGTCTCCACTACAAATAAGGCCACACTTTAGCTAATGGTCTTTCCTGGCCATTTCACAGAGCCAAGACTCAGCTGCTCTCTGTGACTCCTTCAAGTCTACAGTTTTCATTCAGCCAAAACCAGTATCAAATGGGAGACCCTTACACTCCACCAGGTTCAGCTGTTGACCTGAGATGTAGCCTTAAACCATCACAATCACAGCTTCTCCATGCTGACTTCCCAGAGGACTTCACCTCAGTGGTGCTGGTCTCTTGTTAATCACAGCTGATTCTTCAGTTCCAAATGACCAGAATCCACAGAGTGTTAAAACAAGCTATCACACGAATGGCTCTGATAAGAGATTTTTGCTTCTCTCTGAAATTTCGTAAGCTAGGCTTCCAGCATCTACATTTCTCTCAATATTAGCTTCCAAGCTGTCACAGATAATCCCATTAAGTTTTGAGCTCTCAGTGACTTTTCCAACTCAAACATTTCCATAGTCCTCCCCCAAACACCATGATCAGGCCCCACTGCAATGGCCCCCTCCTGGACCAACTTCTGTCTTTGCCTTCTGTTGGCTGAGGCAACCTGGAGAGGATAGGGTTTATTTGCCTTATATAACCCAATCATAGTCCATTACTGAGGGAAGTCAAGGCAGGAGCTAAAGCAGAGACCACAGAGGAATGCTGCTTACTGGATTGCTCCCCGTGGTTTTTGTTTGTTTGTTTATTGTTGTTGAGACAACAACAATCTCTTTCTACCCCCCTGGCTGTTCTGGATTAAAGGGATGTGCTACCATGCCTGGGTTCCCCATGCTTGTGTTTTGTTTTTAGTTTTCTTTCTTAGATAATCCAGGTTCACCTGCCCAGGGGAGGCTACCTCAATCATTAATCAAGAAAGTAGCCCACAGACTTGCCAGTCTGATGGAGACTTTTTTTTTTTTTTTTTTTTTTTTTTTTAGTTGAGGTTCCCTCTTCTCAGATGACTCCAGCTTGTCAAGTTGACAAACAAACATCAACAACAACAACAGTGCAGGAAACTCCTTGTTGGGGGTATACATATACCCAGGAGAAGGGGATACTACCTGGCTGTCAGTATGATTTGTTTGGGATTCCAGTCTTTTGACAGTGTATGACCTGTCTAATGTACTGCTCTTTGTATTGTGTTTTGTTTTCCTTGGCAGGGTTTCACTGTGTAGTCCTGGCTGTCCAGGAACTTTGTAGGCCAGGCTGGCTGTGAACTCACAGAGTTCTGCTTGTCTCTGCCTCCCGAGTGCTGGGATTAAAGGTGTACAGCCAGCCAAATGTGTGCTTCTAACATATGAGAGAGAGAGAGAGAGAGAGAGAGAGAGAGAGAGAGAGAGAGAGAGAGAGAGGAGAGAGAGAGGAGGAGAGGAGAGAGAGAGAGAGAGAGAGAGAGAGAGAGAGAGAGAATATAATGTTGTAGTGTTTCATGTTAACTATCATCTTCATCTCTTGTTTCTTTGATGCTGTTTTCTTGACACTTATTTTTATATTACTATTATTATTGTTGTTATTGTTATTATTATCTTGGTTTTTTGTGTAGACTTAGCTATCTTGGAACTCCCTCTATAGACCAATCTGGCTTCAGACTCACAGAGATCCATCTGCCTCTGCTTCCTGAGTGTTGGGATTAAAGGTGTGTGTCACCACACCCAGCTCTTGACACATTTAGATAGGAAGAAAAAAAAAAATCTAATCACGTCTCCTATCTGCTAAAATCATTTAGTTGGAAATAGCCCTTTGCCTATGAGGTTGACAGCACCTTAGTCTGCCAAACATGACTAAATATTCTTTCTTGTATTCTGCTTTAGCCAAATCCTTCAGGAGTTAGCCTTTGCCTATGTCTTATTTCTCTTCTGTTTCATCTTTCCTTGAAAAGACTAGCTCCCCCCCCCACCCCCACCTTTTTCCTGAGCATCTCAGTGTTAAGCATGTCCATCGACACCAGATTCCAGCTTCAGCGAGGCAGAGCACCCATGCTCACAGTGGGTCACATTAAGTGGGTTTATTATTCATCATAAGTGTAGAGGGACCACAGAGGTCTATAGAGTTCATTATGGGTCCATCGAGGCTCAGAAAAGGTGCCTGGGGTGATGGAGTCTCACCTGCATGTGTCCCTTTTACATAGTGTGACAAGGGACCAAGAAAGCAGCTTGGCATGGGTTTTAAACCCCAGGGCTGTATGAGTCACTGGGATAAAGCATTAGAGGACATCCTGTTTCTAGGTTGGAACAGGGCCCAGGCTGTACCAGCCAGCTCCTTATCACAGGATGGTACATTCCCAGCACTTCCTACAGTTATTGTGAGCCCTGCAAATGAGACAGAGCGGCCAGTCTAGGTTTACCTAGAGCTCTGTCCTGTACACATTTTTGTGAATAGGTTAGATCAAGCTCACCAGACCCAGAAACAGTTTGTGCTTGGTATTTTCCAGTTGTAAAATGTTTCTGCCTACACAAAACTACCTGTTCTTCTCTCTATTTGGATGGCAGTCTTGTCCTGGTCTCTTCTGAGCCTTAGGCATGAAGCATCCTAGTTAAAGCTCTCCCCTTCTTCCCCGGAAGAAATCTGTTACTGAGTGACATTTATGTGCATGCAGTTTACTATACCCTATTAGTCCATAACAGTTTAATATGCTACTTTTACTTTAACGATGTATTAGATGGCATTATCGTATAGATGCTCCCTCCCACCCTCTCTCCCTCCCTCCCTCCCTCCCTCCTTCCCTCCCTCCCTCCCTCTCTTCCTATCCTGGCTAGGTCTCTAGCCAGCTTGCCCTTGAACTTGCTATGTATCAGAAGATGATCTTGAAGGTCTGTTCTTCCTGTTTCCGCTTCCTGAGTGCTGGGATTAGAGGCGTGTACTGCCGTGACCCCTTCATGGAGTGGTTGGGGTCAAGCCTGGGGCACTCTGCGTGCTAGCCAAGTACTCTGTTCAGCGAGCTGCACCCAAGCCCCGTGTCCACTTTTGAAACATGCTGTGACTTTATGCTCTGCATATTTGGCCCTGTGGATTCAGTAGACCACAGAGAAAGACAGTGCTCTCGAAACCAAGGCAATGAAGAAACAGTACCAGAAACAACAGTGGTAACAACACAGAAGAGCTGTTTTTTTTTTTTTTTTTTCTGCCCATGCTTCTGGGAGCACTTAATATTATAATATGTAAAATATTATTTTAGATGTAGGTGATAAGTACATCTTATTTTTAAAAATGCTTGCATTTGATGGATTATTAGTAAAATTAAGCTCCTTCTCATTTGCACACAGCACATTTTGGTGTTTTCAGTAGGTTTCTAGTTGATGTCATTTTCTCATGTCTGGGTTTGGTTCTGCGTTTCCCACTGATCTATAGTTCTAAAGGAGCCATGGGTACCAATATAACAGTCTCCCTGCCCCTCACTTGGTTGCATGTCTTCTTTATTTAAAGTCACGGCATAAAGAGATTTTAAAATGTCACGTTACCGAGTTAATTACTGTTCCTTTATACATTTTCCTTTTTGTTTGTTTTGTTTTGTTTTTTTAGACAAGGTCTCATCATGTGGCTCTGGATGATTTGAAACTCACCAGGTAGACCAGGCTGGCCTCTGCTGACTGAGTACAGAGATTAAAGGCGTGTACTGCCATACCTGATATTTTCGTTTTGTTTCCTGGTACTATGGATGGAAGCTAGAGCCTTTTGCACACTAGGTAAGCAGTCTGCACTGAGTTATAACCCTCTATACCCCTTTCATAAATGTCTTTTTTTTTTTTTAATTAAAATTTGAGTCAAGGTTTCATTAAGCTGTCCAAACTGGCCTTGAGTTCAAGCAAGCTTTGAACTTTAGGCCCTATGTCACCCTCCCAGAGACAGGATTATTTTTCTGTGTAGCTCTGGCTGTCTGGACTTGCTTTGTAGACCAGGCTGGCCTTGAACTCACAGAGAACTGCCTGCCTCTGCCCCCCCCCCAACCCTAAGGCTGATATTACAAGTGTGCACCACCATGCCCAGCTGTGTACATTATGTTTCTTATATTTCCCTTTCATTTCTTCTAGAGGAAATGAGTGGTTGAGTTTTCACAGGTAAATTATTCAGCCATAGAGAATAAAAAAATGATGGTTGTGTGCAGGGCATGGTAGGATTTGTTTTTCTTTTCTTACATGGGATCTTACATTGGATCTTGTTTCTGTTTGGTGCCACTTTTCTCTGGTGGTTGTTTGTCAGCGCCTTCCTGGGAAGGCCTAGGTAGCATCAGGCCCCTTCTTAGGCCTCTCTGTACTCTGACCCTTCTGCCCTTTGCCAAGGCATTCTTTTAGGCTTTAGATGCTGGAAATGTGGCTTTCTTGTCCTTGCTGTGTATGAACATGGAAAGGCTAGGGTGGAGGAGTTGCCATTTCAAATGTTTAAGATTCTATAGAAGAGCCTGGGGCAATGGCTCAGTAAAGAGCTTCCTGAACAAACATGAGGGCTTGAGTTCGATTCTCAGCATCCATGTAAAAAGCTAGGTGCATGTTGGCCATGATAGTGCACATCTTTAATCAAGAGGCTGTGGGTTCAAGGGCAGCCTGGTATACATAGTGAGTTCCAGGACAGCCAAAACAAAATAATGAGACTCTATCTTAAAAAAAAAAAAAAAAAAAAGCCAGGTAGAGTGGCATGCATATGCACAGTAATGCCAGCTCTGGGGAAAATGAAGACAGGAAAACCATGGGTGCTTGGTCCCAGCCGGTGCAGCTTAGTCAGTGAGCTCCAGGGTCAGTGAGACCCCATCTCAAAAAATGAGAGCAATTGAGGAAAGCACCCAATACCACTCCCCCCCAGCCCCCACACACATATGCACACATGCACAGTGGGACCAAAAAACAAAATAAAACAAAACCAACAAAAACAAACAAACAAACAAAAACCCCCAAACCCAGAAAAGCAACGTCACTTTATGCAGTGGAACACAAACTCTGCTTTCCTGGGGCGGGTGGAAACCTAGATGCATACATGCCCGGTTTCTTTCTTTTTTAACTTATAAACATGTTGCTCCTTTTTCCTTTTCCTTCTGAAGTGTCGTACTGGGTTAATACCGTGATGCTTCTGCCTGTTCGCACAGCATCCCAAATCATTGCTGGACGTATTTATTCTCGTTGTGGCTTTACCACTGGAAGAATTTTAGACCCTAAAGTAAGAACTGTAGGGAGTCTGGCCTTTAAACAAATGCCTCTCCACGTCACGCCTAGAAACCTGTGTCACAGCTCTTAAAGCTTTCAAGTGGGAAATAGGATCCTTTTCTGATGGTGCTAGTCTGAACCCCAGGCCTAGCATGCTAAGCTAGTGTTCCGTAGGCAGTCTAACAACGTACATCTCAGGCCTGGGCCATGGATTGGAAGGATTGCCCAATCTCTTACCAGGTTTCAAAAGAAATTTAAGTAGCTAATTTTTGCCTTTGTTTAGAGTACTTTTAGTCCTCCTAAGTGAGGCAGAGGGGGCAGAGAGGCAGAGATCAACTATTGTGGCTAGATAAGACCAGTTCCTGGGAAAGTGAGGGACAACCGGAGGAAAAGGGCCAGCTTTCTAACAGGCACAACTCCCTCTGACTTATCTCTCTTGGGAAACGCTTTACCCTGTGTTTGCCCGGTGCTGACAAGGCAGAGTCCACCCCCCCCTTCCCCCCACACCCCCCTATTTCCAGGCCACAGATAAAGTAGAGCTGTTCATTATTAACCTCTTGGACTTTGCACTGACACCTGCTTAGGCAATTTAGCTATCCCTGGTAGCCGGAAGCTGCCAGAGGTGTGGGCTATCTCCACATCCGTAACGTAGATACTGAGGCCAGTTCGGGTCACTTGTGTTTACGGATTCCCAGTGATGAGGTAGATCTTAAGGTGGTTGTGGTCATATTAGCTACAGTGGACTATCCCGGCTGGTGCTTGAGTTGAGTACAAGAATGGAAAGTCAGAAGCGTTAATGACCTTAACGAAGCCTGGAAGATGTGTGTGTCTCTGGCTAGGGTCTGCGTTTATTATCTTGAAAACATGTTCAATGTTAGACACTACCTGAATTTAGGTACGAGCGATACCTTTGTAGGACTTTATCATTGAAAGGATTGACTGTCCTCTCACCCAGAGGACATGCTCTCATTATGCAGGGCTTATGCTGTATACACAAAGGGTTAAAATTGCACACAGATGTTACATGTAGACTCACAAGGGGCCTGTTGAGAGTCAGATGATCATTGCACACTTCATAAGCCCCCCTCTGCCCCCCACACAAACCGCGTTAAAGATCGTGAGTTGTATCCTTTTCTCCTTCTTAGGGATATAAGGAGTAAGAACAAAAGGAGAAAAGAATAGGCAGCTGTGGACTGGGCGGTAGTGGTGCACGCCTTTAATCCCAGCACTCAGGAGGCAGAGGCAGGCGGATCGCTGTGAGTTCGAGGCCAGCCTGGTCTACAAAGGGAGTCCAGGGCAGTCAAGGCTACACAGAGAAACCTTGTCTTGAAAAAGACAACAACAACAAAAGAATAGGCAGCTGTGTGCAGACCCAGCTGCACCACAAAGCACGGTGACAGTCTCCTGTTAGTGTATAGACATGTCCTCGTCGCTTTGATATTAAACCAAAGGCCCTGCCTCTCTCTTGGTCCCCCTCAGCCGCTGTCTACAACTTCGCCTAGTCATAGTAAAACTTAAAATTTTTCTTCATCTTTCTGCTGTATTGACCTTTAGCACCCCCTACCCCAAGGTAGGACTCTGACCATCACTCACAGGTGCCCCCCCACCAAGTGCCAACCAGTAGTTACTGTCCTTAAACTCACAGCAGCCCCCAACACTGCTCTTCCTGCTAGAGTTTTTCTTCCTAGTTCAATGGATCCGTTTTGGCCTTTTCTTTGGTTGAGCTCTTCTTGGCTCTAAGATTTTGCCAAAACCAACACTGTGTTTCTGATACTACCTTTCTTCATCTTCACTTTTCTTAGTGGGGCCTTTTCCGCTTCTCTCCCTTTCCCTTAACAATAACAAAGCAATAATAATGATAATAATAACTATTATTATTTGCTATGCCAGCAACCAAATGTAGGGCCTTGGGCATGCTCGCTTGGTGTCTACCATTGAGTCCTAATTTCATCAGCTGAACTTTTGAAACCTCATTCTTTTCTATACTGTATATAAAGACTCCACCACATATGCGGCTTTAGGTGGATCTGGCCATGTTCTAGATGGTTTTTCTTTAATATCTAACCAGCATCTCAGACTTAGTATTGTCCAGTGTAGCCTACCCAAACTGCCTAAATCTTTCAGAGTTTATTGAAAGACAAAGTGGGTCTCCCCCTGCCCCCTACTGCCCCAGGAATGTCTTAAACTCCCCTTTTCATTCATTCATAACAAATCCTGTTAATTTGACCTTCACACTCAAATCTAATCCCTGTTCACTTCTCTTCGTCTCTTCCCCCTGTGTACTAGCCGTGTGGCCAACTCTTTCTTGGCACATTGTCTCGGCTTCATGATTGATTTCCTTGCTGCAGCCACTGACTGCTGATAACATTTGTTAGCCCCACAGCCCAAATAATCTCTGTAAGAGCCATGTAAGCGCTTGTCAATCTCCCCACTCAAAAAAAAAAAAAAAAGGATGAATCATTTTCAATAATATTAAACTCACACAGATAACAGCTCCAGACTCAGGGTCAGCGGAGATATATCAACAAGAGTTGGCAGACGTGATTGCCAGGGAGTGTACACTTAGAAAACTGGATGCATCAAAGTGGAAGTGATCAACACTCTCTGTAACTCCGTACAAAATTATTACAGCTCTCTGACTTGTGCATATATTAGACAGTCTTCATGCAGGCCAGAGTCAGGTATACAGAGCTCAGCAAAGCCATCAGCTGCCACCTCCTCAGGGAACAGGGGACAGAAATTTAAAGTCATTCAAGTCAAGACCTTAAATACTAAGTAATAGCATATAGGACATGAAGAAATATTAAGAGTTTGAGGTCTGCAGTACACACCATTCTCTCTCTCTAGGGTCACAGAGTAAGAACTAGAAAAAACATCTGAAGGACCTATGACTTATATTCAGTAAAACCCATACATTTAATCATCTGTGAAATCCAGTGACCTCTACCTAGAATAAGTAGAAAGAAAACTGCGCCCCAGTTGACCAGCCAGAGAAAAGGAAAAGGATAAAACAACCAGAGAGAAGTCTGAATGGCTGTGCACTTCCTCATCTCCAGACATGTGAGAACAGGGAACAGTAACTTCAAGTACAGACATTTAAAAACAACCACCTTCGGCTCAGAATCACATGCCTCTTAGAACAGAGAGAAGAGGCTGTGAGTGAGGCTGAGTGGGAGGTGACCGGCAGGCAGCGTGTGCCATCCAAGGCCCTGATTGGGGATACAGCATTAGAAAAAACAAACAAAAAATAGAAAAGAAAAGAGGGGGGAGGTATTGGAGGGGGCGTTTTTTAGGTCAGTAAAGTGAAGAAATGAGAGCAAAGAGATCTGACCCTTCAGAGGACGCTGCAGAGCTCTGAACATGGATATTTTAACAAAAAGGTAGATTTCCCCTTCTCCTGCCTTTAAATGAGGACCTGAATGTTGGAGGTTGATATTGTTTAATATTTATAAAAACAATAGCACGGTAATAAAAATAGAGAGGATGGGCTTTGGCGAGTGTAAGGTCGGTACCTTTATGTGAAATGCTATACTTTTAAAATTTTTTATTTTTATTTTATGTATATGGGTACTTTGTCTGCATGCATGTTTGGTTACCATATGTACGCAGTATCTGTGGAGGGTATGGGGGGGCGTTGAATTATTGTAGAACTAGAGTTACCGCAATGCTCAGAGGGAAGGGAGGTCAGGGGTTAACACTACAGAGTGGTAAGTCTCTTCATTCTTTTCATGGGTTTCAGAGAAAGAGAACCAAAGCCAGATATCCCTCTGCAGGTATTTGCCATACAGGAACGGCCATGCTAGCATTTCCTGGTTTCCCTCCCTGAAAGACAATAAACTGGAAGTAGAGTAGTGACCTATTGGTCTTCTTCATAATGGGGGATCTGCCTAAGTCAGGGGGAGAGGGTGGTGGATGATCCTAATGGCTGGACCATGGAACTTAGGGCCTGGCATCCAGGACTGCCCCAAGGCCAATCTACTGACCTAATGTTCTTAAAGACTGGACCTAAAGAAACATTAGGAAGACTGGGGTTACTGCCCAGCCTGCTACTGTGTAGTATACTCAATAAACTATGCTTCCAGAGACAGAGACAAACAGACAGAGACACGGAGAGAGACACAGACAGACAGATATACACAGAGAGAAGATGAAGTTAATCTGATGGAAAATAATTGATTTAGTTTTGCCTAATTCTTTTTGTTTGTTTGTTTTGTTGTTTCCTTTTCTTCTTCTTTTTCTTTTTCTTTTTGAGACAGGGTTTCTCTGTGTTATCTTGGCTGTCCTGAACTTTCTTTGTAGACCAGGTAGTCTTGAACTCACAGTGATGTACCTGCTTCTCTTGGCTACTTTTTTTTTTTCTAATTATTTTTGAGAAAAAATATATACTTTATACTGGTTACTATTTCCTTCATACTTATTTTCTTATTAGTTCTTTGAAAATTCATATAGTGTATTTGATTATTTTCACTCCTCTCTTACCTTCTCCAAGATCAATCCAATTTTTCCTGTCCACCAAATTTTGTATCTTTTTTTTTTTTTTCTTCTGAACTTAGGGAACCTAGATTTTTTTTTTTTTTTAGCTCATCAAGTCCCATTTATGCTGTGCATCTACTCTTGCATGTCTGGGATTCTACCATGGCATGGTAAGTCTACCTGGGGCCTACGCTCTTAAAGAAAATGGGCTGTCCCCTTTCAGCAGCCATCCATTGTCAGTTCCTCAGTCAGGGGTGCTTTGTGAGCATCCCTCCACTCCATGCTGGCATAGGGTCCAGCTTGAGC
Organism: Acomys russatus; assembly: GCF_903995435.1. Lineage (NCBI taxonomy): Eukaryota > Metazoa > Chordata > Mammalia > Rodentia > Muridae > Acomys > Acomys russatus. The sequence continues at coordinate 27,173,561 of NC_067156.1, forward strand.
TGGCGCAGATCTTGTCGCACTGTCACAACCACTGTGAGTTCACTTGTGCAGCTGCCTGTGTCTGGAAAAGTTTCGTTGTAGCATCCGCTGCCTCTGGTTCTTACAGTCTTTCTTCCCCCTGTCCTGTTGTGATCCTTGAGCCTTGGGAGAAGGGGGTGTGATATTGATGTTCCATTTGTATCTGAGTGCTCCTGTCTTTTATTCTCTGCATAGTGACTAGTTCTGAGTCTCTGAATTAATTGCCATCTACTTGGGGGAGGGGAGGAAAAAAGGGTTAAGAAGTGTACTAATCTATGGGTGTGAAGATAGGAACTTGGATGGAAATTTAATACTGTATCCAGGGAGCAGAACAGTAGCATTAGGTTCTCAGCCAATGACCTAGCCAATCATGAGTTTTTAGCCCAGTTAACAGTACCAGCCAAGCCAGGCGTGGTAGCGCATGCATTTAGTTCCAACACTTGGGAGGCAGAGGCAGGCAGATCTCTATGAGTTCGAGGCCAGCCTGATCTACAAAGTGAGTCCAGCACAGCCAGGACTACAAGAGAAACCGTGTCTCAAAAACAAAAACAAAAACAAAACAAAACAAGTACCAGCCATGAATTCTATTTTGTGGAGCAGGCTTTAAATCTAAATCTAAAATGGTTGGTCCCATAATGTTCATGCCACTGTTGCACAGATAGGTCTACCTTGCTAGGCCAGTCATTATTACAACAAGGTTCACAGCTGGGTAAGACTCTTTTTTTTTTTTTTTTTTTTTTTTTTTTTTTTTTTTTAATTTTTTTAAAGATTTATTTATTATGTATACAGTATGCATCAGATCACATTATAGATGGTTGTGAGCCACCATGTGGGTGCTGGGAATTGAACTCAGGACCTCTGGAAGCACAGTCAGTGCTCTTAACCACTGAGCCATCTCTCCAGCCCTGGGTAAGACTCTTGATGACTTTCCCCTGATAGCACGCATAGGATCTTCTAATACTGTAAAAGCTAGCCAGTGTGGCTGAAGCTTCCAGCTTGATTTCTCCATATCCTGTAACTAAAGTTTGTGATGTCTTCAGTAACTAGATCTTACCATGAGGTCCTAGAGAGTAGGCAAGAGCAGTGGCCATGGCCTGTGATATTTGAGGAACCCCACTGACCAATAACTCAGAGAGAGATAATCCATACCCAGCATCAAGGTTCTTCTTTGATGGGTCTATGGTGCCAGAAGCTGCATGGCTTAGGAAATGGCCTAACTGGGGCAATGGGAAATGAAGAAATGACAGACACACCCAGAGAAAAGTCTGAGATCACGTGGGCTGTGGCCTCTGATGGAGAAGCACCAGCTGTTGGGAGCCGATATGTTTATCATTTACATGGAACCAGGTGGATTAAACTAACATCACTGGGAGATCTCTGTAGAGAGCAGTCTCAAGTTGCAGTCATTTGGGAGGAGGAAGCTGTGGCCAATACTTTCTCTACACACTGGTTTTAGCTAAAGATAGTGGTCATCAGCACCCTCAGACCAGGGAAAGGCGTTGCCAGTCCTCAGAGCCTGATGTGTGGGTCTGAGGCATCAGAGTTGTTGGCATGGCCATGCACATCAATAGTGCACAGTTATTCAAGACTTCATTCCCCTGCGCTATGGTATCTGGGAGAGGCATTGTTCTCCTTGTTATAGGCTAACTCCTTTTATATATGCATACATAAATATTTTAAGAAGCTTCTGCAATAGTAGTTTTCCATATGACATTTTCAAAGGTCTTTCATGATAGTTTTTTGAGCACCCATAGCCTAAGCCAAATTAAACGCTTTCTTTTGTGAGTTGCCTTGGTCACAGTGTCTTATCACAGTGACAGAAAAGTAACAAAGACAGCACCATCCACCTGGTGCTGTTTTTGCCCAAATCAGAATGAAAAGGTGCAGAAGGTCATGGGAACTTACACTAAAATTCTAGAGAAAAGCTTGCGAAGTCAGAGGTAGGTAGCAGCAGCTAACGCTTGTAGGGAGGCCCTGGATAGGCAATGCATAAAGCTTTTAGGGCATATCCTAAAATGCAGTGGAGACCCCAGGAAGTGAGAGATGCCAGGAATGTGGCTCATCTGCTGAAGCAAACCGTAGGCACCAGGCAGAGCAGGCTGAAGAACAACACTTAGCGGCAGGGCTGTGCAGGCCCGTGTCACACCATCTGCCCCTGTGCTATGCACGAAGCCATGGCATTTAACATCGTCATTGTTGGATCTCAGTCTTGATTTAGCCCAATATTGCTTTGCCATCCTTCTGCTCTTTCACTTTGGAATGGAAGTTTTCTTTTGTGGGGACCCAGGGACATTCAGAGACTAAGCTGCTACCACCGTATTACCAAAATCTTCCCTCCGGGTTACTCGTTAATTAAATTGTGGAACCAGCCTCATATAAATGAGAAGCATCCATCGTGTGACGGCCATGGTTGCTACTGCTTCATGTTCTGCCCTTAAGTCTTTTGGGGACAGAAGGTTTTTATGCCTCATTGCTGCCTTGTCTATTTCCATCCATGCCTTTCTGTTAACCCCTCCCTGCCGTCTTATCCCGAGTGACGCGACCTCTCTCTGAAGGCCTCTCTACCTCCAGGCGAGTCAGGTTGCCCAGCACGCTTCTGCGCATACTCCTCCCACCATACCAGCCATGATAGCTCACCCACTTACCAGATGGAGCCAGACTTCTAGTTCAAACTCCATTCACATGTTTCCAGATGTTTAGAGGAACCGTCCCTGTCCAAAAGCACACGGATATTTCCTTATTATTTTCTGATATCTTTTTGCATAGTGTCACATCATGGATTTCAAACTTTGACCCATCTGCAGTTTGTCTTGGTATACTGTAAGAATGTGGAGATGGGAGCATAGCTTGCCTAGTATGTGCCAGGCCCTGGGCCCCAGCTCAAGGACTAAAAAAAACAGGAACCCGTTTCCTCCTAGATGATTGGTCAACTACGTCTAAACTGTTGAATAAGCCGTTTTTGTTCTATTTAATGAGTTCTTTAGTATACGTGTTTATGTGCACATGTATGCCTGCATGTGCGCGCGCGGACACAGACACAGACACACACACACACACACACAGACACACACACACACACACACACACACACACACACACACACACACACACACAGAGTCTCTCGGATTTTATCTCTATGACAGTTAACTGCAACCTCATAATGACTTAGTTCATTTTAACTGTCAAATACATTTTAGTTGCTGATCTTATCATCCCCGCCCCCAGCCCCCTCATCCTCTCCCTGGAATCTCTGGCCCTCCCTGTTGACTAAGTTCTTCCATCTCTGTGGGCGTCTTCCCCTCCACCTATAAACATGTTTGTGCTCCACGCATTAGACAAACCAGCAGAAGTCTCTTGGGGCATTGCTTTCCTCCATCTGTCGTCCTTTGCAGAGGTGGCCTCTGCTAGAGGGCAGAGTTCCCTGAGTTCTCACCATGGCCACCATGACATCCCAGCTGCAAACCTCAGGGAGCATCCTGAGTTTCTTTCCTGTCTTCTGTGCTGTGTTAGACTCGGGTGACCAGTTGGCCCTTCTTGAATCTTGCTCCTTGTGACCGTCTGCGCCAGTGTGTCTGAGGTCCGTCTCTGCCTCCGGCCCCTAGTGAGCCCTCAGCATTCAGTGTTCCCCGGGGTCTGGGCTTGGCTTTTTAAAGATACTTACTCTTTCTGGTTTCATCTCTCCCTGTGGCTTTGAGCAGAAAGATTATTCTACGTTCCCAGCTCAGCTTCTCCCATATCTGCTGTATAAACTCAGTGGTACCATCAGGATGTCCTATTCAAGAACGTCAAGTTCAGAGCTTTGCACCTTTCCCTGTCTGTCTGTCTGTCCTGCTCATATGCGTCTCAGTCAATAAACTTACAACCCGTCTGACCTCCTGAGCTTCTGGGCTTATCTCCCACACCTCCTCCACTCTCAAAAGCAGAGCAGATCCCTTGCAGTGAGACAAGTTCCACGTCCAGCTGTGGCTGTTTCCCCCTCACCCTGGCCCTAGAGGACACCTTTAGCTTTCAGAACTTCCTTTACACTCTGTGTGCTGCCATCATGATGGTACCTACCATACAGGCCGTTGTGGGAAGGATCCATGTGATGATGGGTGTCTAAAATAGCCCTGACTTGTCACTGACACTTTTAGCCTTTTCAAGTGTTTTACAGATCAGAGTTTTTTGTTTGTTTTGTTTTTCACTCTCCATTCTATGATGGCCTTTCCATTCTGGTCCCCTTACCTCTAGCCTGGATGATTCTAGAAGCCTTTCCACTGTCTCTTCTCCTCATCAATCTAAGCACCGTAGCTGCGCTGGTTCTCTGTCCCTCCTTTGCACCTTCTCCCTCCACATGTGACCCCCGAGGGCGTTGAATCCTCAGTGGATGGAGTTTCTTGTTCTTAGTGTGGTTTCCAGGCTCACAGATATCCAGACCTTACCTCCCGCCTCCCTGTCACTGTCCTGTGAACTTCATGTGCCCTGTCCTGGCTCTGTGCCTTCCATTTGCTGCTCCCCTGACATGCTCCAGTAGTTCCCTTCTTCCTTGCTTCTTTGCATGTGAAGTTTTGTGCACTCTCATTCTCTTTCTGTTTCTCCATCCCTGTCCTAGATTTGGAATTCCCGGTGAGCTCCTACTCAAAGCTTGCTGAGTGGTAGTTTACTCTTTCCAGTCCCCTCCTGCACTGTACACCATAGTATAGTTTTTTTTTTTTTTTTGAAACTGTGAGGTCAGAATTTTCTCATTTTCTTCTCTTGCTTATTTTTTCCCATTCTTTCTCCGTATACTCAAATGACTGAGAACCTCCTAAAAGGAGCAATAGACACTCAGAGCTCAGAAAACAGATTGGCTAAGTTAGTGTTTGCTGGCACACCTGTGCCCCTAGCCCTCCTAGTTCAAATCCTACCCTTACCATTTATTTACTTGGTACACTAGCCAATGAGTTAATTTGCACCCCCATCTCCTTACATATAAAATGGAAGCATTCATAGTAACCTATCTTACAAGGCTATTTTGAGGTTAAAAATAATTCATGTAAAGGCCTTAGCTTATTCTCTGGCATGTAGTAGGTACTCAATAAATTACTATTATTATTGAAAGTAAGACTGTCACACCAATTGTAAACCTCTGGCACAATCATGAGGTATCAGGTATTATCTCCAGGACACACTCATAGGCCCATATTCTAGTTAAGCAAACTGAGGCATAAAAGGGAGGGTGTGGGTCTTTGGGTTCTGGCTTCAGTTCTGGAGAGATGGCTAAATGCACCAAGGAAGGTCAGGATCATCAGGAAATAAGGGACCCACTATGGTGCTTCCCTCTGGAAAATGGTGAAGAAAACTGAAATCAGCCAGCACGCCAAATACACTTGCTCCTTCTGTGGCAAGACCAAGATGAAGAGATGAGCCATTGGCATCTGGCACTGTGGTTCCTACATGAAAACAGTGGCTGGTGGGGCCTGGACCTCCAACACCACTTCTGCCATCACAGTGAAGTCTGCCATCAGAGACTCAAGGAACTGAAAGATCAGTAGAATCGTTACTGTTTGAGACTTGCCTAGCCAGAAATAAATGGGTTAATTTTCATTAAAACGCGCGCGCGCGCGCGCACGCACACACACACACGTGCATGCATGTGTGAAGAAGGGAGGGTATATATCCTCTGTGTCTCAGCTCCTAAGTGATTGAGCAGGGACTCGAACCCAGTTAGCCACAAACACCCTTCTGCACCCAGCGAAGGGGACTGAAAACCCAATTCCATTCCAGGTCACCACTGTCACTGTCTGGTCAGCATTCTAAATGTAGGGTGATGCCGAAACCGAAGTTTCATAAAAAAGTAAGATTGACCAGACTTGTAAGAGTTATTATGAATATTACTCTTGATTTTGAAGACACATAGATGTTTCAGATGCTAGGACGTCCTTTTGTTCAGCTAAAATAGAAGACTTGACTTCTTGACGTGTCTATTCTTGACTATAATGTGCTGGCAATAGTATCCTCAGGGCAGACCATTGGGTGTTTCAAGTTACAGGGCTCACACTCAATTCTGTTGTGCTGCCTCAAAATCATGGTCCTGCAGACGCCTGTAGAGACATTGCTGATCCCACTTCTTTACATCTGTTCTTTCCGTTTTTCTAGACAGACTGCTCAGCCAAGTTGGAAAAAGAAGTATTGAAAACAAAATGGCCTCGGTTCTGACCTTGCCACAAACACAAGTATACAGGGTCTGGCTGTAAAATTAGATGCTTCTTTGGCCTGAGGTTAGAATGTGAAGGAGGGTTAAGGACCCATTTAGGGACATACATCTTTTTGTTTGTTTGTTTGTTTTTGTTTGTTTTGGGGGGGGGGTTTCGAGACAGGGTTTCTCTGTGTAACCTTGCCTGTACTGGACTCACTTGTAGACCAGGCTGGCCTTGAACTCACAGCAATCCGCCTGCCTCTGCCTCCCAAGTGCTGGGATTAAAGGCGTGTGCCACCACCCTGGACTCAGGGATACACATCTTTAATGATAGCTGAACGGAAGTACTCCCTCTCCCAGACAGGTGCTCTCCTGCTTGGTGCCAGTTTGATGAACTTGGCAAGTGACAGCAGGGAGAGGGCACTGCCGCTGCCGCCGCCACTGCCTCTGCCGCCGCCACTGCCTCTGCTGCTGCCGCTGCACTGAGAGATGCCAGCTGAAGCCGGGAGGGGAGGAAGTAGGAGGAGAGTGGTCTAAGCAGGCCTAATTTCATTATGAATTCCTGCCTATTCTGAGCAGATTGTCCCCAAATTTGTCATTAAAAGTGCAATTTCCTCTATGCAAACTATCTTTTCAAGGACCCCAGGAAAGATGATGAGAACAGGAAATGGGGTTTCCAATTATTCATGTCAGTAACGAACTGGATTCTGTGTTCATTTCTGTACGATTCTGAATTCTGTTCAGTCTTGTTCAGTAATAGAGTTAGCTATTCCTTTTAATTCTTTCGTTCTCGCATTTGAGGAACGAACATTTCTTGATTGCCCACTATGTGCAGACACTGTGCTGGCACCAGGCATGTGGCAAAAAGCCCTGGTTACTGCCCCGGGTGCTTCTCTCCCACCAGGGAAGGATCACACGGAGCATCTAATTACCAACTGAAGTTGCATAATTGTCAGGTTACTGTGTACTGTGTCGAATCACAGGATATGATGGGAACAAGTCACGGGAGGGGCTGGCTCTGTTCATGGCCTTAGGGAAGGCAAACCTGGCAAAGCGACATTGATTTAGGGTAGGAGCTAAAGGCAGAGGAAACAGGTGGAAGCTGCGGGAGAAAAGCCTGAGGGTATAGCTCAGTGGTAGAACTGAGCATGGGGCCCCAGACTGAGCCCTGCCACAGGGGAGGGAGGGGGGGGGGAAGGAGGGAGGAAGTAGGGGGGGAGGAAGGAAAAAGGCACTCAGGAAGGGAAACAGGAAGGAAAGGAGGCAGGAAGGCAACCACATCTTGCTTGTAATTGAGTGCCTAAGAGTCTTTTCAGTTGGCTAGATCTATTATGAGTTCAAGGCCAGCCCTGTCTCCAAAGTGAGGCTAGGCTTAGCAAAGTGTATATACTGAGACTGAGTCTCAAAAACAAAAAAACACCTTTTTTTTTTTTTTGTAAGTGGTTTTTTAAAGAGTGGTTAAAAAGATGAGTCTTTTTCCTTCCTTCCTTCCTTCCTTCCTTCCTTCCTTCCTATCTCTTTTCCTTTTAGTTTTTAGTAGGGTTTGTTTGTGTAGCCCTGGCTGTCCTGGGACTCTCTCTGTAGATTAGGCTGGCCTGGAACTCAGAGACCTGCCTGCCTCTGCCTCCGAAGTGCTGGGTTTAAAGGCATGTGACAACACACCTGGCTTTCCCCCTTTCTCATTTCTTCTTTTCTTTCACAAAATATCAGGGTCTCTATATGGAAGAATTTGTAGAATCAGAGAAGTCAGATTACTGGTTTTAGAACTTTTGTAATACAGCTATGGGCTGCATAACGGTGCTTTTGTTAATAAAGGCCTACATATACAGTGGAGATCCCATTATATTATATTGCCTAGAAACTGGACATGAGAGGCATGCATGTAATCCAGAACTCAGGAGACTGAGGCATGAGTGTAGTAATGAGTTCAGGGGCAGACTGAATTATGTAACAAGATCTTGTGGTGGAGGGAGACAGACAGACAGACAGATAGACAGGCAGACAGAGAATGAGAATCAAAACCCAGAGTCATCAAACTTGCCTTGATTTTTCTAAGTACACTCCGTGATGTTGGCACAATTAATATACCCCCATTTTTTCCCTTTGAGACAGGGTTTCTCTATGTAGCCTTGGCTGTCCTGGACTCACTTTGTAGACCAGGCTGGCCTCGAACTCACAGCGATCTGCCTGCCTCTGCCTCCCAAGTGCTAGGATTAAAGGTATGCGCCACCACACCCGGCAATATATACCCATTTTTTAAAAAGCCTGTGACAGTAGTGGATTCAGACAAAGCTCATCACTGAATGCTGAAACCATTGCTGAGAGTTAGAGTTCTAGTTCAGTGGTGGAGTACTTAAGTAGCATGTGTGAGGCCCTGGGTACCATCCAAGTACTGTGAAATGACAGTGGTGGTGTTGATGATGATTAAAACCGTTGGGAAAACGGTACCCACACAGTACTGCAGAGCTTATTATTATGCAAAAGAAAAGTGTGTATTGCTGAACCAAGCCCATTTTGTCTACCATGTAGAATGCCAATCACTACAAAAATAAGTTTATTTATGGGGATACCAAGTACAAGGAAATGGAAAACCCAGTTCTCAAATCCACCTTCCCAAGAACTGGGCTTTGGGTTACTTATGAGCAATCTATGGCATGAGGAAAAGTGATGGGAGGAGGTGAGAAAAAGTAGAATCATTAATGGACTGCACATATGCAATCAAACTTTATGGCTCTTCCTAGGACCCATGTTCAGAAATCAGTGGCATTAGTGTGTTCTGAGGATAGACTTTGGTCCTTTGACATTAGTAGATCACTCACTGGACACTTTCAAAGGCCCAAGCAAAGGGTTTCAGCTGCTTTGAGTTACCAAACTCATGAAAAAACAACTCAGGCAACCATTACCATCATGACCATCTGTCAGAGATGCTGTCTGAAGCAGAGTAATGGGAGAACATTGCTTTTAGCTTCGTGACCTCTACAACTGATAAAAACAAGCAGTGCTAGACAGCTTCCTCAACATCTGTCTTGGTCTCTTGTGTCCTCCCAGTGGGAGATCTGGCTAGCTATCTAACCAATGACTGAGCTTAGGATTACAATTAGATGCCACATGTGTGCACATATGCTTCAATATCAATAGTGCACACACCTTGGCCATGTACTATGATTGCCAAAATCGGCAACTTGAGTCGTGTGATAGAAAGCAGACAAGTGTGTGAGGACCCTCTCCAGAGCAGCCAGCCTGTGCTCTTGCAGAATTGCACCACTAAAGAGGAAGACAGGAAACTCTTACAGGCTCCACACTTGAGCTCTAGAATTAATGGTGTAGAATCTAGATGAAAGGAACCCTGTGCCGTGGCAGCTAAATGTAGTATATAGCCCTATAACGAGAAACAAGCACAGGCTATAGAGCAATCCAAATGGCTGTCAGGTGGTAACTGATAATATGTGGCTGGCCTATCCATCAAATACTAGTTAGTGAGAAGTGGGAACGGAGAAGGACTGGGGATCTAGGTCAGTGGTAGAAGGCCTGCTTAGTGTATATACAGCCATGGGTTCTATCCCTGCCCCCCAAAAAAGCCAGGCATGGGGGTGCATACCTGTCACAACAGCACTTGAGACCTCTGGCCTCTACACTAGCACTCATAGGTGAAACACACCTGCACACATATGTTAATTGGATATGACCATTGAGGAAATTTGAATGGATTGTGTGTTAAGTAATTTCTTTCAATAGTAAATGCCTTGGATTGATAATGATACTGTGGAGATATTAAAAAGATTATTTAGGGGAATATTTAGGGAGGAGGTGCCATCACACTTGTATTAATTTCAAGTGAACCAGAAAAAATGTATAGGAAGAAGGCAAATTTGACAATATTTTGATAACTGACTCATTCTAGTACTCTTTTCATTCCTTTTAAACCTTGAAATCTTAAAATAGGAAAACTGGGGGTGGGGTGGGGCGTGAGACCACTTACTGGGTATCCATTACAAAGCATGCAAGAGACACTAAATTCTTGTGTGTTGTCACAAGAAAGCTCAGAAAGTTGAAGTCCCAGCTGTCCTACTTCTGCAGGACTCACAATGGAGAGTGACTTGTTGGTTTCCCATCTGAAATTCACTTGGTCCCTCTGCCATCAGGGATGGGTAGTCAGACAGTCGTTGGAGGAGGCCATTCTGTGCATAATGCTTCAAGGTAAAGGGGGTGTTCCAAGTTCATTGGTGACTCTGTAAAATTGGCTGGGTGACGCTTGGTAAACCTGCAGCACCCTTATCAACCCACCAGCCAACCAAACCTCACAGAGTGCTAGTGCTGGCTGTCAGTGAACTCAAAGGCCAGTGAGCTGGTTGTGGGTGGTGGCATAGGAAGAGATGGATGAACATGGATGTCTTAGAGGGATGGAGGAAGTCAAACGGTCCAGATTTGAAACCCAAGACTTAAACAGATGAATACCTATCCAAGAATGAGGCAAGCCAAGGCCCTAAGCCCATTTCAGACTCTTCGTAGTGATGAAACCATGGGTCATCTTGATCCAGGTGCTCTTGGCTAGTAGGCAGAAAAGAAGTGGCATATCCCACCTCCTCACATTAGCCCTATACTCCAGGAACTTGTTACCTACCTGGCTTGCTTGCTCCTTCCTTCCTTCCTTCTGTCCTTCCTTCCTTTTTTCCTTCCTTCCTTCCTGCATGATTTCCCCTTATATGCTAGGAGAAAACCTTCTACGGTTTAACCAACTAGTGTTTCCTTTTTGCACAGAGATGCAGGGGTCTCAGCGCGGAGCAGGGGTTGTGCGTGTAGAAGATGGTGAAGCAAGAACATAATGGGGTTTTGTGAAGCTAAGTAGGGAAAGCAGAGACACTGGATCTCTGCTTCACCCCTGACCAGCACGGGCACCTTCTGTTTTTAAAATAGACGAGATTCATCCTCCCCAGACCAGGGGCCAAAGATGGGAACGCAGTATGAGAAGGCCCAACTGGGGAGAGGAAGCTGCAAGAGCTCAGTGCTGAAAAAGACCGACTGTTTCTTTCTTTCTTTTTTTTTTTTTTTAAGTTAATATCCCAAATTTCTTATGAAAGTCAACTTAAGACATCCAGGACACAGGAAACAAGGCAAGAGGCCACAGCCAGCTGCCTCAGAGGACTCGGGACACTTTCTTAATAACATCCAGATGGTTCCACAGAAATTGTTAACATCTTGGGCGGGGGGGGGGGGGGAGAGAAGTCAGCTGCAGAAGAAATGAGATTCAAGTGGTTTAGGAAGGACACAGCTTCGGGGAGAGTCCCCAGGGACCGAGAGTCGTCCTGAAATATAACCCACTGTGGTGGAATTACTGTTGCCTATAGCTGGGAGGCAAGAAGGGTGTAGGCACAACCAGCCCGCCCTGGAGCCCACTGGCTGGTAGGGGTGGCCCTGTGGCACCCACTTTCTGCTCAGGTTGCTTTCAGTTCTTGGGATTCGCAGTGACTTTTTAGACTATGTTATGGTTACTAGTCTTGTTTCAGAGAGAACTAGTTACTTCTCTGTCTGCTCTCTCTGCATGGTTCCGTGGGCACAGAGCTCAGAGCCAGTTGGCTTTAAGCATGAATGGGCATAGTTCATCCTGGGGGGAAAATACCACATATGGTGTATTTGCAAATAGAATGTATTTGTGAAATATTAATACATTTTCCAGGGTATGAAAATAAACTCAACGGCAGTTAGATTAGTGAATATTAGATCCCTACAATGGCTAGCGTTGTCTTTACTCAAGCAGTTCTTATGTTTATTGTTCATTAAAGCTTTATTGCATTTGCAAACAATCACTACCTTAGAGTTTCTCATTTCCTAAGGATTTCTTAGACATCAGTTCCTTGGAGCCAAACACATTAGGAAGGGAAGTTTACAAATCCTTCCGGACTGGGGTGTAGTGCAGCGGTAGAGCGCTTCCTAGAATTTGTGAAAACCTGCGTCCTCTCTCCAGCCCCTCACATTACAATTACAATGAAAACTCTCCCATGATTTTGTTAGGAAAAGCACAGAGTATCTTTACAAGGGGTGTGAGAGCTTTGTAAAGTGTTTGTATTAAGTGGGGAAGAGCTGCAAGCCCTGGGACGGAGGGAGGATGGATGATATGGTGGTCTCACCACAGTCATGGATTTCTGTGGTGTGTCTCTTCCTCTCCTCCCCTGGCCTTCCCACAGGAAGAGGAAATGACTTGCACGTGGAATGTAATGGGGTGCACGCAATTCCCTTTGTTCCAACCAAAAATGGACGTGAGGGAAGTAGAATCTACAGACTGATGGCTTTGCCAGCCTTCAGCACCCTTAGGACTATTGTCATTCCCTGGTGACATGCCTCTCACCTAGGCCACTTCCTAACACTTAAGAGCCAGCTCCTGCTTCTGACCCTACCGTTTCTGCTCTAACAGAACCATACCCCTCTGTGAGGCCCTGGCAGCAGATTAGAGCCTCTGGGACAAGCTGGTGGCCTGCCTTGCAGTTTCTCGGTCCTAAACCAGGAGGCACACAGAAGCAGAGGAGAAACGGAACAGATGTGCACATCTTGGAAGTTTTAGGCTGAAAGGCCTGGATTTTGGAAAATTGATGTGCAAGGGGGCGGGGAGGGCGCCTAATGCAGGAACCAGAATTTTACCCAACAAACAACAGAGCCTACCCCACACCCCCACCCGCTCCCCGCTCCCCGGCAGATTCTCATCCAGGTAAAGTCATCAGGAGCCATGCCTTCCCTTTGGGAGATTAGGGACATTGAAGCTTTGGCTTTTTTGAGATTCTGCCGAGCCACTCTGGTGGAATGCAATGACTCCTTCCTTCCTTCCCGAGCTGAAATCTGGGGAATTGCTGTTCCAAATGGACACAGAGTCCTGCCAAGTGTGTAGGAAACTGCAACGACAGTGTGGGTTCCTGCCACGAGGGACAGCAGAAGCTGACTCCCCTGCGATTTCCAAGCGGATCTATTTTTATTTTAAGGAGCTCTGTGTTTTTTCACTCAGCTCTGTGAAACAAGGAATCCACATGGAGCATTCACCAACTCCGGTCAACTGAAAGCATGCTACTTGTCAGCGGTGCCCTGAAATAGCCACAGATTCAAGGGATGGGTCAGGGAGAATTATAGAAGCCTGTGAGAATTCATCTGCTCATTTCTAACAGGTGCCTGCCGGACACACAGCAGAGGACACTATTGATCATTAAATCCATGTGTGGCATAGTGCCCTCCCCCGCTCAGTGTCTCCATACCTGTACTGGGAAGTGAATCTAGGGTTGTATGTACGCTAAACAAGAGCCCTACACCTGATTTTCACCCTCAGCCCCAGTCATCATTTAGGGCTGGACATGAGGCTCATTTGGTCCAGTGCTTGCTACCCAAGCCTGAAGCTCTATCTGTATTCAGTCCCTGGCAGCCATGTAAAAAGCTGAGGCATGGCTGGGCACCTCTGTAATTCCAGAGCCAGGGAGGCAGACACAGGTGGGTCCCTGGGGCTTGCTGGCCAGGCAGGCTAGCAGGGTCTGTGAACTCCAGGTTTAGTTAGAGACCCTGTCTCAAAGAATAAGGTGAAGAGCAATAGAGGAAGACAGTGGATGTCAATCCTGGCCTCCACACACACAGGCACACATGTACCAACGTATACACGCGAACACAGAAAAGGCATAGCCTGTCATTTAATATGCCGTAAGTTAGCTGCTGTAAGATCCATAGCTTGTATTAATATGTAAAAATGGGAGTACGTGTATTTGGTATAGAATGCAAGATTTAGCAGGTGGGTCGGGGGTGGACAAGGGACTCAGAAGTGCCTGTGCATAAGACAGGCAGACTTTCATTGATAGTTTTCATTAAGCTTGCTTGCAAGTACATGGTCTTAGCAGCTCTTCGGAATCATCTTGGCTCTTTTACTTATTTACGTACAGAACTCCCCGCTTCCTCCTTTAACTCCCACTTCTTGCCCTCCTCTTGGTGATTATTTATCTTGAGTCTCTATCTCCAGAACTGGAATAGTGCCTGAGACATAGTAGATTCTCTCTTGATGGCTTTTTTCCTTTGCATTCATCCAACAAATAAGGGATTTGTTCTGTTTCCTTTTTTTTTTTTTTTTCCTTCTTGCCTTTTCCCCCTGACCCTGAGTGCTGGGGATCAGACCTAGCGCTATATGCATGTGAAGCAAGCATGCTCTGCCACTAAGCTGCATCCTCAGGCCCTTAGATTTTTGAGCCAAGGTCTTCAAGTGTAGCTCAGGCTAGTATTTACCTCCTGTGTAAGCCAGACTGAGCTTGAACTCCTGATACCCCCGTGCACATACTTTCACCCACAGCACTTTTTCTTTCTAAAAAAAGTCTTAGAATTATTTTTATTTATTTATCTATTGGGGGTATGGCATGCCCGCCATGGTGCACCTGTGGAGACTAGAAAGCATCCTGTGGGAGTCTGTTCTTCCCCACTGTGGGTCCCAGGGATCAAACTCAGGTCATCAGACTTTGTGGCAAGTGCCTTCATTTTACCCTTTGAGCCATCTTGCCAGCCCCACAGCTGTTTTTTTCCCAAAAGGTCTGTTATGGAAAAAAAAAAAAAAAAAAGAAAAAGGCATTGCACATATGTTGTAGGTAGCTAGGTTTCCCATGGTTGTTGCTTTTTGTTTCGACCTAAGCTGCACGTTAACCGGGCATGTGCAACGCTGTTCATTCTTAAAATACTTGTCTGCTCTGTACCAGGCACAGTTCTTAAGTGAAAAAAAAAAATGCAGTATCCATTCCAGTGGAGAGGGACAGGCTGGGAAAAGGAAATGTGCTCTCCCTCAAGTGGAGCCGGGTGAAGGGTACCGGGAGGGTTCTGCTGAACGGAATCTGGGGAGAATGTCAGTGAGGGTGGGGCTACCCTTGCAAGGCTGAAGGCAGGGACGTCATCCAGTGCACAGCCCCAAGCACACTGCGTAATTGGCCCTGGCATGGAGGTAGAGTTGCAGCTAATGATCAGGGGGAGGCTGCAGTGGGCCTGCTCAGAGAGGCGAGGCAAGGGATGCTCTGAGCTTTAGCTTTTTCTCCTTGTAAGATGAGGGGAACCTTAAGGTGCTCAGAGTCAGTCCCCTAATGAGAACCATTTTAATAATTGTATTTATTTTTATTTATTTATTTATTTATTTTGTGCATTGGCATTACAGAGGTATGAGCTGCCATGTGGGTACTGGGAATTGAACCCAAGTCCTCTGGGAGAGGGGCCAGTGCTCTTAACTGCTGAGCCATCTCTCCAGCCCCTGAGGGCAGTTTTAAAAACTTCTGTAGTAAAATCTAGGGCCAGTGGCAGATTCTAGAAGCGCTATGTAGTCAGGGCCAGTGGGATGTGCGAGAGGACGGAAGTGGGATGTGAGGGCAGAAGGCTTTCAGAGCGAGCAGTTCACAGACACCATGTCCATGTTAGTGATGTGCAGAGAGGGGTGGGAGGAGGCTTGGGGGGAAAGGCAGGAGGATGGGTGTTGGGGTATATTGGAACTTTGTCCAGGCTGTAGGGGAGAGACTACTTAGGCCAATGCGTAAGTGAGGGTGAAGGGCCAGATTGTGATCTTCACTGGTAAGGATGACCACAGCGTTACCAAGGCCTGTGAGGATAAGACCAGGTGGGATCAATGTCAAGTAGGTACAGATGCTCACCTTGAGTGACCAAGGACCCTCCAGCCAGAAGCACGTGCGCTCACAGGGAAGTCTGCCAGCAAGCTCGGAGATCCCGCCTCTGAGTCATCCGCGGGGGCCTTGTTTAGTCTGTTGCCTTCCTGTGAATGTCCGTTTTTTTTTTAGTTCTGTACCCTCTGCGATTTATTGATTGAAGAACCATAAAGTCACTTTATTTTTATTTATTTTTTGTCTTTTAAAACAAGGCAGGAGATGACAACAGGGAGGTTTAACTTCAGAGTTTAAACACTTGGCTTTTTACTGCTGACTGGCGGACCTGCAAGGAAGGAGCCATAAAAGACCCACGCCCGCCCCTCTGTGTTCCCAGGGGAGAGCCCTCAGTGTCTAGGCAGTCTGTCAAAAAATGCTATGTGCAGCCTGGGCAGAACAGGCTCAGGTCAGGGCCTCTTTGCGGCGGCCTGGTCTGGTGGCTGTAAAGGCTGCTTTCAGGCTCGAACTGGACAGCCAGCCACTGAGTGCTTGGGAGCCAAGTCTCATCCTCCCTAACCTTGGTGAATTCTGGTCCCAGTTCCTCCCTGACTGTTAACTCTTCTGTGGTCGTCCCCAGGGACCCAGTGTAATCAGTGAGCAAATTCCTTTTGCAAGGAACCTAAACCTGAAGCCCTGTGGGCTTTTCCCATACCATAAATAGCACGCTATTCCAGTGCATATTGTCTCATTCACAGGAAATAGTGTGTGAATGACATCACGGGCCAGTTCTACTGTATCCCATTGACGTTTACGGCACAACCATTGTGGGAATAGCATGGTTCCTGTCCCACATAGTATATCTTACCTATTATGTTCACGACTCTAGTGCCTGTGTCAGCGTGGGAAGGTCACAAGGGAAAATTCCAGGATGTTGCATGCTCTTCGATGTCAGTGTTTTTAGCAAAACTTGCCTCTAAAATAATTCCTGGGCTCCTTGACATCTATGACAAAGCAGGATGGTCTTCCAGCCTGTGCTGTCTGCACAGGGTAGGATGACAAGCTAATCTTTAGAAAGTTGGTTGGTTAAGAAGAAGAGGTCTGTAAGATCCATGTCATAGAGAACCAGTAGTCAACCTCCTCCCCCCCAGGATCCATCCTTCAGTTCTGTCTTGATAACAGGACACGCCCCCCCCCCCCATGCTAATCTGGTCCTATAGTCACCTGGCATTAAGACTACAGTACCCAGCCTCTCTAGCAGCAGGCAGGCTGAAACTTGTTTCTGACTAGCGTGCGCAGGTGAACTTGCCTAGCAGCAGCCCCCTCTGAGGGGACTTTGAGTTTGTACACCGTTCCTCCTCTATCCTGGTGTCCGACCTTTCAGTAGAGCTCACGAGTGATGGCATACCCAGAGATACGGTGACGTCATCATGCTGACTGTTACTGGGGCCTTTCATACAAGAAGGAAAGGAACATGTATTCATTTTGCTTCGTTTTGAGGGTTGCAAGTCTGTACAGATCGCCCTCATCTCAGTTGGCACAGCTGGCTAGCTTCCCCTCTGGTGTATACAAGTCTGTATTCCACAGGGTATTCTTGGCTGTTAGGAGCATGTGCCCACTCCCTGCCCACAAGCTCCAGAACTTTTAAGTTGCCTTAAGATCCTACAGCTTCTTCTAGGAAGCCTGTTGTGTGAACCAAGTGAAAAGATGTTTAAATAGCTGGCGGGACCTGAGCCCACACGTTCCCTCTGCCCCCAGCGACTTGCCCCTGCCGTACACCGTTGTCCTCCACACCTGTGTTCCTGTCTCTGGAAGGCTAGACAAGGATGAATTAGATGCAACAGAAGTCTCTTAATGGCAGAGGGAGGTGCCTCCCACTTCTCAAGGCTGGCTGGTGTTGTGCAGTGTTCAGCTTTCGCGATGTCTGCTGGAAAATCTTCATGCGTGTAGGTCCCTTCTTCAAAGCACATTTCATTTGTGTAACATTTATCATCTATAGGAAATCTCAGCCATATCATACAAATGAGAATATACTGCGTGCTATAACGTATCTTGCTGGGTGTGTGCACGTATGGCTGAGTGGCAGAGCATTTCCCTAGTGTGCACATGACCATGGGCTTGAGTTGTAGCACCACAGGTAAGTAGCTCACGTTTTCCTTGAGACAAGGTCTTGCTACAGGCCTGGAACACACTATGTAGATTAGGCAGGGCCCTGAAATTGTAATCATCTTCCTTTTACCTTTACCTCTCTAGTTCTGGCATCAAGGGTGTGTGCCATCATACTCCATTGCTTATTAATTTTGATTATAATTGTAACTACCTTTCCAAAACAGTATACATGTACTGACTGCACTGTGGTCTGCATAGTATTCCATTCTGTCGTAGATGTACCAAAAATCTGTTTAACCACTGTCCCATGAGTAGACATTTGCTGGCAGTTTTATTGTTAAAAACATTGCAGCAACAGATCCGTCTCGCACGCTCGGTGACTGCCAGGGTACACGTAGGAGGCAATCACAGAGCTGTATTTGCTACTGTGCAACCATCAAAGTATGTAAGCAGTGCCTTCTGCATTTACTTCTCAGGTTGCTTTTAACTCAGCCTCCCATGTGGGCCGCAGCTAGACATTACTGTTGTTTCGTGCTCACATTTCTTTGGTTATTTCGAGCTTCTGTTCAGAAAGAGCAGGGCACTTCTCCTTTCAAAAGACAAATGAGGAGGGCGTGGGCAGTCAGCTTCAGTGGCTTGCTGTTGTTTGTGCGTTTCAGGCAAAACTTCCATCGTATTGTAAAGGTAGTCATGATTATTTCCAGCTCAGAAAGGCGTGAAGCGAAAGCCTAGAATCCTGGCACGTGAGGGAAGTGGCTGAGGCTCTTTGGGAGAAGAAGCTTCAGGAATGTCACAAAGAGAGTATGGACCACTGCTCCTGACACACCTCGGAGTTCAGAGAGAGCGCCAGACTTGGAGAAAGTAAAAAGTTAGGACTTCCTCAAAACCTGTGCTTTCTACGCCCTTTAGCTCTGAACCCTTGAAAACATGGCTGCGGGGTATGTATACCTCCCGAGGGGGCAGTGTAGGAGATGGAGGGCGTTCCTCACTGTTGTGGAGGCTCAGCAGCTGCTGGATGCATTTGTGGAAGGACACAAGAACCCTTGTCTCAAGTCTGTTTTTGTGTCCTCCTTGCATCTGCTCTGGGGCCATTGTCATGTGCCCTAGACTCCTGCCTGCTGCCCATCTAGATTAGAAGAGGAGGCCTTTTTTATGCCAGGGGACTGAGGCGAGTGGCATGTTGTTAGCGGTGGTACAAGGGCTGTCTAGGAGCCCTGGCTCCAGCCTCACTCAGGTTACAGGCCCTGCCAGGCTTTCCTGGAGCATCTGTCTTGGAAGTAGGTAGCACCCTCTCCTGGGCTCAGTCCAAATGTTTTGTGCATCCAGAAGCCATCTAGGCTAAGAAGTAGCTTTTGTCTTTCTCTGGCGAGCCCTGCCCCATCACTGCCCCCTTCTGGCCCCTTCTATATTTTATTTGAAGGCCTCACTGGACCGTTGGTGAATCCAACACAGGAGACTCTAAGGAAGATCTGTATGGAATCAAGAGCTCGTTTCCATACTGTGTTGAAGACACAGGGCAGGCCTGTGATTATTTAAGACTAATAAAATCTTCCGATCACTCTAGTCGGAAACATGAAGAATGAATTACCTAATTGTACATGAAATACGTTTTTAATCAACTGTTGTCAATACAGGGGCTGGTGGGAATCTCTTTATTTGGCAAAGATCCTGGGTCACAGAGATGCTTGTAACCTAGGAGTCTTCTCATGCATCGGCGGAAAGTGGACAGGAGTTGCCTAAGGAATACGAGGATGTACTCACCCCCAGGAAGTCTCCAGAAAGAAATGTTCTAGAAGGTTTTTGTACGGAAACTACACATCTTTAACCTTTAGGATTTCCTTCGAGTCCCCCCGCCCCTGTGTTCTTCTTTTCACTGTCATTTGTTCCTCAGTGGCAGTTACAAAAAGGAAGGCTTTAATGGCTCCTTATCGGTTCCCACCACTCCAGTTTCTTTTTCCATCAAAACATTTCCCCGTAACGGGCACATACATAAACGCCCTCTTTACCTAACCCTGTCTGTCTCCACTGTCTGTGGGCACTTGTTCAATTATAAGTGAATAATTGTGTCCATTTGGGATGTTCACATTTCTAGAACGACAGCATTAAAAAATGATAACAGCTGTCATTCAATCTTTACCCAAAACTAGACACATAGTAATTTTATATTATTCTGATAAGATACCTGTACCGATAAACAACAACAAACAAACAAACCAACCTATCTTTGTTGTTCTAAGTTTTCTAGATGAGGAAGTTTAGGCTTAAAGGCATCATGTTACTCACCCACGTTACAAAGATGGGGCCTGAGCTTGAAAATCTAGCCCGGGAGGTCTTGCATATATGGCCTGTCTTAGCCACGAGGATTTAGTAAATGGGCATGGAGTGACCGAGGAGATCACCTACCCATATAAAAATCTAACCGAGAGCATCGTTAGGCAGTGTAGTTCCTTAAAGGAGAGTCAGGTGAGCTGGAGGCAGGAGAGGCAGTGTGGAAGCCCAGTGTTCTCGGGAACTTGGAAACTCTCCATTAAGGAAGAATGCTGGGAAGCAGGACCACTGCAGCAGCGCTGAGCGCTCGGATGCTCTGGCCATCTAAGGCAGGGGACTAAAGGCTGGTCCACAGTGTCATCTGCTCCTCCGCATTGCCCCTCCTTACAGAGTTGCTGGTGAAATAAGGCCTCACTGCTAGTACCTGAAAGACTCAGGCAATCAGGGCCTCTGAACATATATTCTCCTGGGTCAAAGAGGATTCCCCTCCCTAGGGGGGGGGGGGAGGGGGAAGGATGTGTAGGATCTCACTAGGACTGTGTCAGATGTGTAAGCTGGGGAATGCTCCTGGTCCTGAAGGTCTGAGGGAGTGTGTCTGCCCTGAGGCAAACCCAAAGGTCCAGGAGAGACTTGCAGGTGGCTCTGGGACATAAACCTGTATCATAATCCCACAGGGATCTCAGGGGCACGGGTGGTTCTTGAAGGGTTCAAGAGCTCCTGATTTGGGATGGCAGGCTGCCTAGGATGCCTTTCCCTTCTGATCCAAGCGCAAGGGGCACTGGGCGTTGGAAATAGAACGTCTGCCTGGCTGGCTTTCTAACTCTTGGCTTGGCCGCCTCTGGCTACTCACCCACCTGGCTGGGCCTGGGCACATTGCACTTTTGCAGGTGAGCACCTGGCTGGGTCAGCAGTGCTAAGGGGTGGGGAGTGGGGGCGGGGGACTATGGTAATAACACCACCAACCCCAGGGTCCAGCGGGGCCAGGGCCGCAGGGGGTGTTTATCAAGGCGCCAGGGAACCGCTTCCTGCAGCATGTGAGCGTAAAATCCGTAGTCTCAAACTGAACTCAAATGTGGAGGGACAAACACCTGGCACCAAATAGAATTTCCTCTCTCAGCTCATTGCTGCCCGAGGCAGCCCCTAATTTCCAGAGCCCTTCTCCTTCACTGACACGTAATTGTCAGATTGTTTTATGAGCGCAGCTTCCTGCCCCCTTCCGGCCTGCGTCCCAAATGTGCTCCTCCCTTCTCCTCGCCCTTAATCACGGCTTTCCTGCCCACAGCCCCAGGCCGGCGATTTCCTAAATCACTCGCAATTGGCTTCCAGCGCCCCGGGTGGGCTCCGGCTGCCAACATCCTGACCCGCAGGCCCCTACATCTGTTTGATGCCTTCTCTCTCTTCCCAGGCAGCCCCCTCCCCTCCTCCTTCCCCTGCTGCTGTTGTACCTAAGGTCAGGAAGAGAATGGGACATGGGTTCGAGGCTCTGCTACATCCACACCAGACCTGTTCCTGAATAGTCCTTGGTGAAAGCCACCTCTCAAAAGTTTCCTCCCAGACTCTAATTTTGTTGGACGATCCCTTTCTACGTCCACCTCCCCCTCCCCTTCCATCTAAAGATGAGTCTCAGGAGGAAGTGCTAAATTCTAAGGTTTTGAGTTTAATTTTCCCCATTTGAGGAATTTCCGAGGAAGCAGCGTGTGGCTTTTTATACTTTAACTATACTTTTTCCTTACTAAAGAAATTCACAGTCACAGTAAAAAATTCAAACAAGATCGTTTCCAGATGGAAACCACAGTAACAGCATTTTGTGTATTAGTCCAGGAAGTTCTGTGAGTAGACCAGCATACCACTGTAGCAGCTGCTGCTTCTTCTCCTCCTCCCCCTCCTTCTTCTTCTCCTCCCTTTCCTCCTCCCCCTCCTCCTCCCCTTCCTCCTCCCCTCTTCCTCCTCCTCTTCTTCCTTCTTCCTCCTCCTCCTCCTTCATCTCAATATGTAGACAAGGCTGATCCCCCAACTCAGTTCACCTGCCTCTGCCCCCAGGTGCTGTTTAAAGGCCTGCAACCACCATGTCCCACCTTTAAAATTTTTTTTCCTTTTTTATACAAATGGGAGCATCCTACACATCTTTTCCTACAGTTTGCTGTATTTTGCTTTGGCACATCTGAGAAATTGCCATTTCAATAAATTTAGATTTATGTAAAAATTGGTATTTAGTATTTTATTGTGTGAACATACTAATGTATTTAATCAGCTCCCTATTAATAAAAAATTCCATGTTTACTTTATTGCAAACAATGCTCATAGTGTCTGAAGTTTATATTTAAGTCCTGTTTTGTTTGTTTGTTTTTGTTTTTCAAGATAAGGTTTCTCTGTGTAGCCCTGGCTGTCCTGGAACTAGCTCTGTAGACCCAGCTGTTCTCAAACTCACAGAGATCAGCCTGCCTCTGCCTCCCGAGTGCTGGGACACAACCTTGCAAGTCCTGTATTTTTATGATAGCTTCCTTTCTAAAATTAAAGCACCTGGATGGTGACAGTTTTGAGAGATCATAAGTAATGCTCAGAGGTTATTCCAGTTCAGACTGTAGGAGTGGTGCCCCTGGCTGCTGCAGGAGTGGTGCCCCTGGCCGCTGCAGAAGTGGTGCCCCTGGCTGCTGCAGGAGTGGTGAGCCTGGCTGCTGCAGGAGTGGTGCCCCTGGCTGCTGCAGGAGTGGTGCCCCTGGCCGCTGCAGGAGTGGTGCCCCTGGCTGCTGCAGGAGTGGTGCCCCTGGCCGCTGCAGGAGTGGTGCCCCTGGCCGCTGCAGGAGTGGTGCCCCTGGCTGCTGCAGGAGTGGTGCCCCTGGCTGCTGCAGGAGTGGTGCCCCTGGCCGCTGCAGGAGTGATGCCCCTGGCTGCTGCAGGAGTGGTGCCCCTGGCTGCTGCAGGAGTGGTGAGCCTGGCCGCTGCAGGAGTGGTGCCCTTGGCCGCTGCAGGAGTGGTGCCCCTGGCCGCTGCAGGAGTGGTGCCCTTGGCCGCTGCAGGAGTGGTGCCCCTGGCTGCTGCAGGAGTGGTGCCCTTGGCTGCTGCAGGAGTGGTGCCCCTGGCCGCTGCAGGAGTGGTGCCCCTGGCCGCTGCAGGAGTGGTGCCCCTGGCCGCTGCAGGAGTGGTGCCCCTGGCCGCTGCAGGAGTGGTGCCCCTGGCCGCTGCAGGAGTGGTGCCCCTGGCCGCTGCAGGAGTGGTGCCCCTGGCTGCTGCAGGAGTGGTGCCCCTGGCTGCTGCAGGAGTGGTGCCCCTGGCTGCTGCAGGAGTGGTGCCCCTGGCTGCTGGATCCAGCACAAATGAATGCAGCGTCAGACCTTTACATCTGCTGCCAGTTGTACAACAGCTTTAATATTTAAATTAACATTTCCTTAAGGTGGGCTTCCAATATTTTCTCTCTTCCCACTCTTTTTTTTTGGGGGGAAGGGGAAGGGCAGTTAAGGAAAGGGAGCAGAAAGTTGGGCAGGAACTACAGTACTAAACAATGACTTTTTTTTCCTTTAAGAATTTCCTGCACATGTAAGTCATTTTTAAAATTATTGTTTTGTCTACATCTTATTGACTTAAAAAACTTTGTCTCTATAAAGAAAAACAATACCTTTGTGTCATAGGTGCTGTCATCACTTCCAAACTTAATCCATCATCATTGGCTTTTATGAATTTCTTGTCCTATTAACAACTTAAAATTTGAGGTTAGGAGCCAGGCGTGGTGGTGCATGCCTTTAATCCCAGCACTCAGGAGGCAGAGGCAGGTGGATCTCTGTGAGCTCGAGGCCAGCCTGGTCTACAAAGCGAGCCCAGAACAGCCAAGGCTACACATAGAAACCCTGTCTCAAAACAACCAACCCCTCCCACCAAAAAAAAAGATTGAGGCTAGGGTTGCAGATCGTGCCACTGACCTGTATAAGGCTCTGGGTTTGATCCCCAGTACCACTAAAACAAACAAACATAAGTTTTTTGTATTTAAATAACTCAATTTGTTTTTCTGATGCTTGGAAGATCAAACTCAGGGCCTCAGGAATACTAGTCAAACACTGTACCCCTGTACCACACTCACACCCCCACTTTCCACTTTCAAGTTTGCTTACATTCCCTTCTATAAGCTAAGTTTTTCTTTTAATCATTCATTAAGATTTTTTTTGTTTTGAACATTGAAATCCCAAATCTGTGTGGGCATGGTGGCACACATGTGTAATGTCACCGTTTGTCAGGGACATTCAAGGAGACTCTTGAGCTTAAAGCTACAAACTCTCTGCTGGCTAGTGAGGTCCAGGCCGGGCTGCCTGTACAATGAGGCCCTACCTTAAAAGTTCTAGATCAGGAGTTATAATTATTGTTAGTCTTATTATTTGGCAAGCCAGAGTCCCTGTGTAGTTCTGACTGGCCTGGAACTAGCTATGTAGACCAGAGAAGCCTTGGACACACAGAGATCTACATGTCTCCGTTTTCCGAGTAGTGCTAGGACTAAGGGCACTTGCTGCCAAGCCTGGAAATAAAAATTTCAGGAAAAAATAAATTACAGTAGAAGTAAAACTTTATGTCCTGTGATTCTAATCAGTTGCTTGCATAGTATTCATTAACTATCACTCATTATAAGCACATCTAGAAACAAGATGTCTTAATGTAAAAAGAACATGTATTAGTTCATAAATAGCTTTCCGAATGTGTAACCCCCCTTTAGAGAAGAAAGGAATTTAATCCTTAGCCAACTTAAAGATGCTGAAATGCACCATCCAGAAAGAACTATTCAGTTGCTAGTTTTTTGACTATTTGTAAAATGAAGGGGTCATAAAATAGGTTCCTAAAGCCCATGCTTTTCTTTCATTCATTCATTAAGCTCATGATCTTACATGGGGGAGTCTCTTGGAATACAGAAAAAGCTACCTATAATTCTGTCCTCTAGAAGATTATAATTTCATAGGGAAATGTCAGCTCATTCAGTGTGTGTGTGTGTGTGTGTGTGTGTGTGTGTGTGTGTGTGTGCGCGCGCGCGCGCGCGCACCCATTAAAATACTGTGGATTTCTAGGATGTTGAAAATGTATAAAAAGAAGATTGTAATTGAGTCTGTCAGAGAAATAAGTTGTTAGCTGGGTATTGTGATGCACACCTTTAATTCCAGCTATCAGAAGGCAGAGGCAGGCTGATCTCTGTGAGATCATGGTCAGTCTGGTTTATATGGTAAATGCGAAGCCAGCCAGGTCCACGTAGTAAGACCCTGTCTTGAAAAAAAAAAAAAAAAAAGAATTGAATAGTTGAGAGGTGGAATGGAGCGTAAACTATCGTAGAATGCTTGCCCTTGGGGATATACGTTTTGTGTCTGTTCATCTAAGATACAAGCTGTATCTCATGTAGATTTTCAGGGCTCTGAGACAAAGAAGAGCTATGCGTTACCATGCTCATTTTACTTTATTTCATTTTGGTTTTCAAGACAGGGTCTCTCTGTATAGCCTTGGTTGTCCTGGAACTCACTCTGTAGACCAGGCTGGCCTCAAACTCAGAGATCCATCTGCCTCTCTGCCTCACAAGTGTTGGGATTAAAGGTGTGCGCCATCGCTGCCTGGCCCCACGCTCATTTTATTGAAGTGAAGCTTCCTGTTTGATCCCTGGTCCCTGTAAGTGGCAGGAGCTAGACTGTGTTTAGTTTTTTTCTACTCAGGAGTGTGGTGGTGATTGTGGCCATCTGCCCACCAGCCACTCTTCCAGCTGATAAGGAGTGTTGGTTTTGTATGAGGCGAGGATGCCCAGTCTAAAGCAGCTGCCGACCCCTTGCCTCACATAGTCACACCCCCCCACACACTGTCCTTTGCAGCGATGGAGGGGCTTGTGTTAGTTTGCTGGGGCAGCAGTAACTGACTCCAGAAGAAATGAGTTTTCTCCCTGTTCTGGAGACAGAAAGTCCAAGATTAAGGCGTCTTTGTCAGCTTCTCATGAGACCTCACACTAGTTTCTAGACAGCCACCCTCTCGCCTTCTTCACAGGGCCTGCTCTCTGTTCGTGCTCATCCCTAGTATTTGTCTTAGACTTCCTCTACTTTAAAAGACAACAGAGCAGATTAGGGCCTGTGCTAGTTGTTTTCGTCAACCTGACGTCAACTAGAGCCACTTGGGAAGAGAAACCTTCTCCTGGAATTGCCACTATCAGCCTGTGTGACTATCTTCCTAGATTGAAACGGTCAGTGAGGGAGGGTGGGGCCCACTGTACCCACACGTGGGTGGGTGGTCCTAGGATGCACAGGAAAGCAGGCTGAGCAAGCCAGGGGGAGCAAGCCAGTAAGCAGCACCCCTCCATGGCCTCTGCTCCTTTTTCCTGAGCTTCCCCAGATAATGGACTGTCATCTGGAAGATGAAATCAACCCTTTTCACCCCAAGTTAGTTTTGATCAGTGCTTTATCACAACAACAGAGAAAGAAACCAGGACAGGGCTCATCCTCACAGTCTCATTAGAACCTCTTTAAAGGCCATGCGAACAAAAACGGTCACACTTTCGGGTCGCAGAGGTCAGAGCCGTAGAGTGTGTGAAGAACAGTAGCCCCGAGCAGAGACCCAGCCTAGTCAAAGGGGCTTGTGAAGGAAGAGCTGTTTTGTCTTCGTGACTGCGTTTCAGCCTCCAGGAACGCCGGTGCTCAAGCTGTCCTCGTTATCTTGTGACCTGAAGTAAATGTATATCAGGATAAGAATCTTTTATACTAAGCATGATTACACCTATAGCCTTCAAAAAAAAGGGGCAAGTTGTTGAATGAATTCTGAAACTCCTTCATTTCAGGCTTCTTATAAACAATACTGTCTTGGGGCTGGAGAGATGGCTCAGCAGGTAAGAGCACTGATCTCTTCCAGAGGTCCTAGGTTCAATTCCCAGCATCCACATGGATGTTCATAGCTGTCTATAACTTTATTTCCCTAGGGGGGCATCCAATGCCCTCTTCTGGCCTCCTGGGACACAAAGCACACACATGGTATGTAGACATACATGCAGGCCAAACATTGATACATATAAAAATAAATAAATAAAAACAAATATCTTGGGCTGGTGAGATGGCTTAATAACAAAGGTGACCTGAGTTAAATCCCCGGGACCTACATGGCAGAAAGAGATTCTATATGTTATCCTCTGACTTCTACACATGTTCCATGTTATACCTGTATGCCATGGCACACATGTGTGCATGTGCACATACACAAATAAACATTTTAAAGAATTCTAAAAGAATAAACGTTTTGGGTTGAGGCTGTAGCTTAGTGGTGGAAAATTTGCCTCACATTTGTGACTTTGGGTTGGATATCCAGACATACACACACACACACACACACACACACACACACACACACACACACACACCCCAGGGTGGGACGGATTATATGGCTTTATATTTTGGATGCCATTTTTCATAGTAGTTATGATAGTGTTTATAGAACTTGTTGTTATTATTGTTACTTGTTATTGTTGTTACTGCCTCCACGGGCAGACACACACACACACATACAAACACACATGCGCAAAGACACACACGCTCATATACACACTCATGTATACCCATGCACACACATACACATACATGCACATGCACAAATTTAAAATAAAGATCCTGGGATGCCAACAAAACCTGTTTAGCCTCCACAGCCTACAAGAGATTGTGAGCCTAGACCCCATCTTGAATGCTCCTGAGTCCTTCTAACCTTCCTGGGGAGGCTTCAGGTGTTTGTTGCCTGTTATGTGGAACTCTGCTTTCAGCTTTCATTTTTTCCTGTAGTCACTCCACAAAGTCCCAAAGGCAGCCACAGTTTCCACCATAGAAGATCTGATGAGTGAAACTGTATTTTTTCCTCCAAGTGAACCAGAGTATCCAAGGTATACCTAGTATAAATCTAGGGGTATACCAATAGGATTTGATTTTCTCTGTTTCCATTTCCTCTTCCTTCTCCTCCCCCTCTTCTTCTTTTTCCTTCTGCTTTTTCTGTTGTTTTTTGAGATAGAGTTTCTATATGTAGCCTTGCTTGTCCTAAACTGCCTTCGTAGACCAGGCTGGCCTCAAACTCACAGAGATCCGCCTGCCTCTGCCTCTCTGAGTGCTGGGATTACAGGTGTGCACCACCATCCCGGTTCTCCATTGTTTCTTTATGTTCAAGGATTAGTTTTATCACTTAAAACTACAAGAGGACGTGGGAACAACACCCATCTCTCAGCCTCCTAAATGAGAGCCCTTACAGCCTCAGTCCTTCATCAGATGTTGTTTTATCCCCTTTGGCTACCTTAAAGGGAAACCTTTTCCCTCTTTTAAAGGGAGGGCAGCTGCTACAGCACAGCTGATAAGAAACGCTGTTTGGAGCTATTCTTTTTAAGCCTGAACCCTTCTCCCCCTACCAGCTGTGTGACCTCAGGCCAGTTGTCTCGCCTCTTTAAGCTTCCGTTCTCTCATTCAAGAGAAATTGGTAGTCCTGGCACGCATTTGTCATGAGACCTCTCAGTACTCACGGCAGGGAGTGCTTGGCTCCCAGTGTGCTCCATGTTTAGTCTTCTGGCTGCCACCCCGGACACCAGTCCTTTCAGAGTCACGTTTCTAAGGCTTTTCATACTTGCATGATTTTAGGGTTAAAGAAAAGTTGCAAAAAAGTTAGAGGGGGATTTTGTTGTCAATTTTGAGGCAGGATTCCAAGTATGGCTGTCTGGCCCTGGACCCATTATGTAGCCAAGGGTGATTTAGAACTTCTGATCTTTTTGCCTCACCCTCCTGAGGCGGGGATAACAGGCATGCACCACTGTAGCCTGTTTATGTGGTGCTAGGGGTCAAATCCAGGGTTCATACATCCTAGGTATGGGCTGTACCAACTGGGCCACATCTCCATCCCTTACAGAAGGACTTTGTATCCCTTTCATCTGAACTCTGTTGTTAACAACTTTTGTTACCATGGCAACATTCATCAGATCTAAGAAACTAAAAGGCAGGCTCAAGAACCTAGTCCCAGGAACCAACTTACCTTTCAGGTCTACCTGACTGCTCTGCTCTGAGAGTTTGTCAGCCTTCTCTTGTTTTCCGTGACCTTAGCACTAGAAGCTCTGGAATCGCCACAGGATGTGGAGAATCCGTGCTGGTTCTACAGTCCAGTGCAGAGAAGTTGAACCTGAAAACCAGCAGAGCAAGCAGCGATGAATCTGAACACCCTCTGCAGCTCGGTGGCTTGTGTGCCAGCTGCCATGCTTATGCCATAAGCCATGGTGTGGGGCTGTGAGAGGGCAGGTGCCCCTCCCCTCCGAGGAAGAGCCTCTCACACGAACCTATTTGCAGATGAAACCTGTCAGTGGAGGATGGACTAGGACTGTGAGTGGGGAAGGGGACATTCCTAGGGGAACTTTGTTTGGAGTAATCCTGGCTATGGGGGCTCTTGCGTCTCATGTCGAGATGACATCACAAGCTCTCCCTGTGAACCTTCACCTGGATAGGCCTCTCGGTTCCCGTTGGGTAACCCTACAAGTGCCAGGCTAGGGAATTCACCTCTAAATGAAGAAGAAAGTCTAAATGAAGAAGAAGCCAACGCGCAGGCACACATGGGACTACCTTCTAGGGCTTTAGACTTTTCCATTCATGGTCAGGTTTAGACAGCCTCAAAGCAGAGGACATCTGAGGCTCATTAAACCCAGCCTTGCATTCTTCCTTAACGAATCACAGTGCTTTAGAAAACTTGTTTATTTAACACAAAGTGCAATTTATAAAATATGGCTTAGCTTCTAGATTGCGGGAGTTTATGTGACTTCAGGCCTCGCTTTCTGGAGTGGAATAAACAAAACAAGGAAACAGCAAAGCCTGTGTAGCGTTTTCCCTGCCGTCTCATGGATGTCTCACCATTGTTTATAATTTTGTTGGGTGAAATTCACATGTAGGAAAGGGGAGGAAAAGATAGTTTTCTTTAACAGAATTGTTTGTGTTTGTATTTCTGGAAGTTGATTAGTTTTGGAAAGCCTGACTTCCAACTTAGCATTTGCAGTAAACTTTATTCTTTCCACTCTGAGTTGAGGAACTGATTTTATTACCCGTGAATACGCAGTCTTGGGAAGAACTTTGGATCGGTGGTGCTGAAGACTCTGAAGCTGTTTCTTGGACCTTTTGTGAGTGGTGGGAGGAAGCGGGTTTGAAAGTGGTGAAATGTCCCCCAAAGGCTCATGTATTTGGACACTTGATCTCCAGCTGGAGGCGTTGTCTGGAGAGGTTGCTGGGAGAAGCGGTTGTTAGGGGCAGGCTTTGGGGTCTGCAGCCTGGCCCCATTCCACACTGGGATGGCAGATGCTTCTACTGCCATCCACATCTACCCAAGATTTGAACTCACCCTTAAAGTAATTGCGGGGGGTGGGCTGGGGAAATAATAAAATTTTCCCTGCTCACATTTCTGAGCTGAAGGCTGGAGATTGGGAGCTTTCTTGTAAAGCCATACAGCTGTGTGTCCTGGGACATGGGCTGGGCTGGTTCTTGGAATGAGCAGACTTGGCAGATGAGGTGCAGAGCTAATGCCAGGACCTAGTGCAAACATGATCAGCCCCAAGGGTAGGGCCTGGCATTGACCGGTATCCCTCACCCCTCAGCCCAAGGTGCCAAGGAGGCACCGAGCAGAGGCTCCACCTTTCAACTTCCTTCCCAGGAGTCTGGCGGACTTCCTCTCAGGCTGTTCTCTCTCTGGTATCTTTCATCATGATTCAACCATCCATCGTGTCAACATGCTATCTGTGAGGGCCGTTGAGAAGGCACCACTTTTTGGAGTCTGTGCCAAGGGGGAGCTGCTGGCTCCACTTCCTTCCCTACTTGCCGTGGTTCCTTCCCCTAAATGAGCCTGTTTAATGAGTCAAGAATATTCCATTAACCAAAGCAGAGTACAGCTGCCAGCAGACATGTTCCAAAGAAAACACATGGAAACGTATCTACTTCTCACTGTGTGGATGGGCAGCTTCTTTTTAAAATCGTGGTTCCCAGTTGGTCTCCTCTTGGATTGTAGAACATTAGAGCTAATTCCTGCTGGGAGCCCACACTCATTCACAGCTCCTTTTTTTTTTTTTTTTTTTTTTAAAGCAGTTCTTTACACTGCTGTCTGTAGACTGCCTAAGGCACTGCCTGGGAAGAGGCAAATAGTTAAAGAAGAAAACTAACTCATTGGAGCCCCTTGCTTCGCAAACTTAAACGCTCCATGCAGGTCTAACAAAGTGATTTATTTTGAACTGTGGTCTAGGGGCCAACGCGATGGGAGTGCTCTC
Source organism: Acomys russatus (assembly GCF_903995435.1). Taxonomy (NCBI): domain Eukaryota; kingdom Metazoa; phylum Chordata; class Mammalia; order Rodentia; family Muridae; genus Acomys; species Acomys russatus. The sequence continues at coordinate 27,204,942 of NC_067156.1, forward strand.
CTGTCTTTTCACATGACAAATCTCTATCAAGTAAGGTTACAAAGGGAACAAAATGCCAACCTCTCCAAATGACTAATATCAACTCTCTGTCCGCTTTGGCAAGTACCGAGTTCTCTTGGTTGAATGCAGATGGGCAGCTGGTCTGATGTGTCTCACAGACACACCTCAGGTGCCTCGTGGAGCAAACTCCTCTTTTGGAGCCGTAGGAGAAGGATCCTCTCCCAGTCTCATTCAGGTTGCTGGCAGAATCCAGGCCCAAGTGGTTTTAGGACTGAAAGTCCCCAGTTCTTGCTGGTCTGTCATCTGAGAACTTCACTCGGCTTATAGAAGCTTCCAGTGAGATAGCCTTGCCAAGAAAAAGAAAGTAAAATCTTAGACTTGAAAAAAGGCTCTTAACCCCTGTAAGCCTTGAAGTCCAAGGTTTTAGGGACCATCAAAGGACATCCAGTGCCTGTGGGGTGTATGTGTGTGTGCCCACACTTGTATGTGGGTGTGCATGTGTGTACAGCTATGCATGTACATATGGAGGCCAGATGTTGATATCAAGTGTCTTCCTGACCTGCAGTAAGACAAGGTGTGTCACTGAACCTGAGGCTTACCAGCTCTTCAGCTAGGCTGCTTGTCCAGCAAGCCCAAGGATCCCCTGACACCTGACCCCACCTTGGCTTGCAGATGCACACCACTGTGCCTGGTTGTATATGTGGGTCCTGGAAATCTGAACTCAGGTCCTCATGCTGTAGGACAGGCGGCCCCTCTACCCATTAAGCTGCCTTCCCAGCTTCATGCCTGTGGATCTTTGATGCAGTGTCCCTTTCTGGTACTTATTATTGGACATATACAAATTCTCCTGGCTTAGTTATTAATTCTTGCTGTTCATACCTTTAAGACTCCTCTGTGGCCACACCAGAGAATCCTTGGTGTTGGAAGTAAAATTTTTTTTGCTTCAGTGACCAGGCTTCTTCAGGCCAGTTGCATCAAATACTGTAACATTTTAAAATCCCAGGCCCCATTACACAAGCTTGGTTTCAAAGCATTTTTCTTTTTGGTGGTACTGGGAAACAAACCCAGGGCCTCAGGTATGCTAGGTGTATACCCTACCACTATGCTGTGAACCCAGCCCTTAATGTATGAGTTTTTATCTAAATTTCCAGCCAGTTTACATGAAGTCAGTGGCACCCGTGCTTAGTTCCATTTTGATGAGCTTTGAAGAGATTAACCATTTATGGGCTGTGCACATTTTCTGCTCATGGTCCAGGCGCCCTCGCCTCTCATTCCTCTGCCCATCTCAGGCTGGCCTGCTTCTGTCACTTGATTCGTCTTCTCCAGGGATGCACACAAACAGAGCCACACACCTCCATTTTCACACATACACTGTTTGATCCAGTTTTTTGGGCTCAGTGTAGTAGTAATATTTTTCTGTGTTTTGTGCATGCGCTTATGGATATTGGTAGCTGCTTCTTCATTGTCACCAAGTAGTTTTCCTTCTTTCTTTCTTTCTTTCTTTCTTTCTTTCTTTGGTTTTTCAAGACAGGGTTTCTCTGTGTAGACTGGACTGTTCTGGAACTTGCTCTGTAAACCAGGCTGGCCTCAAACTTACAGAGATCTGCCTGTCTCTGCTTCCTGAGTGCTGGGATTAAAGGTGCATACAACCGCTGCCTGGCTTGCTGAGTCATTTTCTATTAGGTGAATATACAATGATAAATGTGTGTGTGTGTGTGTGTGTTATTGTTAAAATAAAGTTGCTAATACAATTTTCAGCATCTACATTCGTAAACAATATCAGCCTGCAGTCCTCTCCTTTTTAGTTTTCCTTCTTTCTTTTAAGTTTTATTTTTCTTCTTTTATGCGTCTCTGTTTCTATTTGTGGACAGATTTCTTCATAGGCCAGAAGAGGGCCTCAGGATCCTTGGGACTGGAGTTATAGATGGTTGTGCACTGCCTGATGTGGGTGATGGAATTGAACTCATAGCCTCGTCAAGAGCAGCGAGCGCCTCTTAACTACTGAGCCACTCATCAGCTGCCAAGTGTCATTTCTTACGATGCTTTGTCTCCATTGGGTACCAGAGTAGCACCGGCCACATGAGTGGAGCAGAGAAGGGTTGGGGGTATTTACTGCTGCTTGTGGGTGGTTTTTCTTGGCTGCCTGTTGAGCATTACTGCCCCAGAGGACCAGTGATGTCCTTCCCCAGAGCTTTTCTGCAGGCCCAGGGATGGTGGAGAAGCCCCTGGCATTTACTCCCAAAGTTTTGTGGCTTCACAGTTTTTCTCCATTCCTGTTCAGCACATGGCGTGCCAACAGGGCGCAGATGTTCAAACACTGTACACGGAAACTCCTAAGCCTTGACCTTGTAAAGAATTTCAGCCACACTATTGAGTCTGGCGGCTTCTGCTTCTTCAGCACAAAAGCAGTGGCTTCAGCCTCCAACTCTGCATGGTCCAGCAACCCAAACTGCAGCTTGTTTCTAAGAGCAAAAACGGGGAGAGAGGAATCAGTGGTGTGAGATGGAGGGTGCTCAGACCTCCGGAAACCAAACCAGGCTCTGCCTGAAGGGAATGGGGGAAGGGACCCAATTTTGTCTTCCCCAGTTAAGTCCTTGAAGGAAAAAATTAGAGAAAAAAGGTGAATTCCTCATTGAAGTTGTCTGGTAAAGCAAACTAAAGAAAATCTAGACTCACACATAACTTTCTGGAAAAGAAGTCTTGCATGTCATATAATGCCCCCTCCGCCAACCGTTTGTCGTTCAGAAACACAAAGACTGTCTCTCATCCCCTCCCCAGAGAGATAGCCAAGATATTTGAAAGCCACTGTTTTATGAGGTTTGGAGGCCTTTGGGGAAATAGAATTCTTGTAGATTGGGGCTGATTCTCTGTTCTCCTGAGTTAGCATGCAGATCCAGATCTTGGAGGTCTGAACTAGCAAAGTCAGGACAAAGAGCACATTATAATGAATTCCAGTTCAGGACTAAAGCCGTGGGATGCTACATTCACAGGTGGTTGGTGTTTGTGTTTGGGGCTCAACATTATAAGAAGAATCACATTACAATTATCAATGAATGTGTTCCAATTCTTACTGTGTCAAGCGACGCTGTGTATTCATGTACAGTTATAATGGCTGCTTGATAAAGACATTAGCCGATTGACTGTATAATATACATTTGAGCTCTTCACAAAAGACCTCCAACAGGACTGAAACAAGTTATAAGAGGCATGTCCGAAGAATGTCAGCTCTACTCGCTCAGTAACTTTATTATAAATCAGTCTTGTAGCTTAGACAGGAAACTCAAACCAGGTGGGAGGGTTATGACACAGAGAGTTTCATTTGTTAGCACAGTTGGAGTTTGACTTCAGTATACAAGACTTGAATAAAGCAGATGCCAGCTGATGGCTCCAGAACCGAGATGGTACCGGGAGACCCAGCAGTACAGACCCAAGGAGAAACACTTTCAGACAGAAGCAGTCATTTTGTGATAATAGTCCATCCCCTACTCTTTCTTTCTTTCTTCTTTCCTTCATTTTTTTCTCCTTCCTTCCTTTTTTCCTTTTGTTGTTTTGTTTTTCAACACAGGGTTTCTCTGTGTAGCCTTGGCTGTCCTGGGCTCACTTTATAGACCAGGCTGGCTTTGAACTCACAGCATTCTTCCTGCCTCTGCATCCCAAGTGCTGAGATTAAAGGTGTGCTCCACCATGCCCAGCTTCCTTCTCCTACTCTTTTTGGATGTTTTCTCCATGAAAACTATAGACAAGGGACCAGGGGCGTGGCGTTGGCAGAGAGCTTGCCTAGCATGCTTGGGACTCTAGGTTTGATGAAAGGAGGAAGGAAAAAAAGAAACTATAAGTGAGTTTCCTCATTCATAAGAGAAAAGCTGAGGAGGCTGACAGGCTTCAACTGGAGGTGGTGGTTAGATACAAGAAGATAAAGAGCAAGACTCAGAGATGGCCGAGTACCCATTTCTTCTAGAAGACTGTTGTCTCATTCTCTAGAAGAGTCAGAGTATTGCTTGTTTGCTTGTCTTGACACAGGGTCTCACTATGTAGCTCTGTCTGTCAAGGAACTCACTATGTAGACCAGGCTGGACTCCAACTCAAAAGATCCACCTGCCTGTCCCTTTCCAGCACTGGAATTAAAGACATGTGCTACTACCCCTGGCAACTGAGTATTTTTTTGATGGAGTGATTTATTAATTTGAGAATTTCATACAATATAATTTGATTATATTCACCCTTACCCCTTGCCCTAACTCCTCCCAGATTTACCCCAACTTCCTGTCCCTTTCCAAGTTTGTATCCTCCCCCCTTCCTCCTCCTCTTCCTCCTCCTCTTCCTCTTCCTCCTCCTCCTCCTCCTCCTCCTCCTCCTCCTCCTCCTCCTCCTCCTCCTCCTCTTCTTCTTCTTCTTCTTCTTCTTCTTCTTCTTCTTCTTCTAATAACCCATGGAGTCCAATTTGTGCTGTCTACATACTGATAGTGTGGGGCCATCCATCAAATTATGGGCTATCCATCCACAAGAGGTTACCATTAAAGAAAACTGCCTCTCTGTTGTCCAGAGCTAGCTGCTGTCGGTAGCCTGTGAGCCTCTCTCCTCTTCATGCTAGAACCTTGACGGGCTTAATCTTGACAGGTCTTATGCAGGCACCCGAACTGCTGTGAGTTTGTGAGTCTCAGCCTTCTTTTTACTTTTCACTACTGAACCAGGGACTCTCCAAGTTACACAGGATAGCTTTGAACTCACTCTGAGCAGCAGGTAGGCCTTTTAACTTTTGATCCTCCTCTCCTATCCTCCTGAATTGCTGGATTATAAACACCTGCCAAAAAGCCTAACCGATACCATGAAGTATTTACCAAAGTTTATGTATGTTTTGAAACTGTATCTTGTAAACTCAGAGAAGGTCTTACAAACAGTCACAAGGAGCTTAAGTGCTAAGAGCTCCTGGAATCCTTAGAGGATCCTGTGACCTGGTCTCTCCAACCACAGACAGCCCCTTCCTGTTTTCTAAAAACCGCTCCCTCTCACCCCCACCAGGTTCCCTTCCCCATACCTGTTCTCACAGCCCAGGCATGAGAGAGCACTCTATGACATGTTTGACCCTCTAGCCTTCTAAGACTGAGAAAACACCACAGGAACCATTTTGTAGTGATCCGTGTTTTGGGGGTTCAGATCTTCACAGTGAACACAGGAAGGGGAACAGTCTAGGAGCTATATGGAAAGCGCGTGGTTTACAGGAGTCTTAGGGGTCATCTACCATTCGGTGCCCAGTGGGCAGTTGAACCAACTGGCCCCCAGCTCTCTACAGAAGCTCAGATGCAGGTTGAGAATCAATCTTAGAAATCTCCTTGAGGGCATGGGAGTGGCTACAGCTACCCACGATGACTGGAGGAGGCCCAGATGAACCCTTAGGAGGAAAGCCAATCAGAAGAGATTGTGGAGGATGGTGAGGGCATGGCCTAGGCCTGCATCATTTCATAGCTCTCCGATGGAGCAGCCTGTGGCTTGTGCACATGCTCTGTGCCTGTCCTACAGACCTCTGCTTTCATCTTCAATGTTAATATTCCCACTGTACATTAGTGTTCTTGCTTGTCTAGCAGCCTGCCCCTGTGCACTATATGAATTTTTAAGAAAGTGAAATGAAATATCCGCCTTTATATTTCTGTCATGTTTGGCATCTTTTCCATCCTATTAGACCACAAACATGCCTATTAGACCCTTTGGAGAGATTCAGAAACAGAACCACAGTAGCTTTGGTAGCTTTGCTTTAGACCAAATAAAATAGGTAAGGCTGAGAAGCCATCTTTTAGCTTCTTTGTGGACCATTTGACTTTAAAAATAAGCTCCATATTTTTCTGTTTAAAAAACCTATTTCTATTGCATTTTATTTGCTTACTAAGTGAGCATGCACAGAGGTCAGGGAACAGCTTGCAGGAGTTAATGCTTTAATTACACCATATGGCTTCTGGGATCCCTTTTAAAAGATAGGGGGTAGAAGAAACGAGAGCAGTTGCTGTTGTTGCTTTTACAACACCATGTGAGTGCTTCTTCCCTCATGCCCCTGCACATGTCCCATGAATTTCTCTATATCTTAGAATTGCCCACTACCTGGGAAACATGTCTTGTAAAATTACAGTTGAAGGTCCAAAGTTGTATTCCTAGAAGGGCCCTTTGCTCTACATCTCATCCATCTTTAGACCTCAGCTCTTGGCTTAGTAGCAAGTGCCTTTACCTACTGACCTATCTCTCCAGCCCACTCTATGCCTTTCTTTCAGTAGGTGACCAACAAAGGAAGGGACCTCGGTCCCTGTGGGTAAGTGATAATGTCGTAGATTCAGAGAAAATTTAGTTTTGAATATTATCCAAGGCTTTGCAAGACCCTTTGGGCCCATTTCCTTCTATTCTCACCAGGAGTTAGATTCCTTGCTTTAGTAAAAACCTCATTTCTTCCTCTATTTCTAGAATATTCATGTCAGACTTGAGAGGAACAAAATAAAAGTTTGATTGGGCAAATAGTTTCATGTTTGGGATTCACCAGTCATGGGATAAATGTATTTAAAACACAAGTTTGTACACACAGAGAGAGAGAGAGGGGGGGGGGGGAATGAATTTTCAGTTGGATTAAAAAAAACAAAACAAAACAGGAATACTTGGACTCAGTATTCATGATCCACAACGTGTAGCTTTTGACTCACAGAATAACTTTAGTCCCAGGCATCAGGTGGCCTATTTGTAGGTGTCTTGTACAGAGAGAAGGTGGGAAGTCATCCTTACTGAAAGGCCATGAAAAATGGATGACTTCTTTTGCTTTCTCTTTATCCTTTGGGTAAAGGTGGATGTCCCTAAATTTAGGAAAGCCTAGTGTGCCTTCCTCTCCTTGTCATGTCTTTCCTGTTTGGTTCGTGATCTGGCACAGCTCCTGTGGTCCAAGGGGTCGTGGGTATGGGTCATTTTTAAAGCAAAGTGCTGCTGTTTCTCTTACTGTTTGAGCATAAGGAATGATCCCTAGACGTTTTTCTCAACAGGAGACCAGTGATAAGGTTAATGAGGTGTTAGAGGATGACAAGGCAGGACCCAGCCGTCCACCTTCCAGCTTCTTAATTAGGAGCTCTGATGAACGCCTTGCTCGTAAGTTATTCATTCACTGGGTGACACCCCACCACAGCAAGAGAAGGCAGGGAAGTGCGCAGGGAGATAAAGCAGGGTGCTTGGTCTGATTTCTCCCCAGTTTACCCAGTCCATAGTCTTATAGCCTGCAGCTGCCATAAATAATATCCCATAGGACGTCCAGTGGCTTCCAGAGGCTGGAGAAGGCAGTGCAGCATAAGATAGCGGGGGGGGGTGGGGTGGGGTGGGGTGGTGGTGGTGGTGGTGGTGGCCTTCATATGCTGCCCTTCTCTTGAGACCCGAGGCTTGGACCTAGAATTGCTGACAGTCTTTTGTGTTTAATAGGATTCTTGAGGAATAGGCTATTTCCAGGTCCTCAGAGTCACAGACTAGGCTTTCAGGGTTGCTGTCATTAAGCACCTAGGACAAGCCAGGCGGTGGTGGTGCATGCCTTTAATCCCAGCACTTGAGAGGCAGAGGCAGATGGATCGCTGTGAGTTCGAAGCCTGGTCTACAAAGGGAGTCCAGGACAGCCAAGGCTACACAGAGAAACCCAGTCTTGAAAAACCAACAAAACAGAACAAAACAAAACCAAAAACAAACAGACAGACAAAAACCAAAACAACAACCACAACAAAAACCCAAACAAACAAAAAACAAAAAAACAGAAACACCTAGGACAGTTGAGCTGCAAGAACACACATCTGAGCTGCAAGCGTCAGCCCAGAATGATGGAGTGCTTGTGTGTGCTCTGGTGGCTATGTGTCTTGATGTTTCCCAGGACTTCTGTGGTGGGCACGTCACTGGGATGTAGCCACATTTCTTGTTCCCAAGTGAAAAAGTTTTATCCTGGAAAACATCAAAGATAAAATGACAAACTGTGACTCTGCAGATGGATGAGATACAGGGAAACGGTTCCCTTCTAAGAATAGAGATATGGACGCTTTGTTGCAGTTTTACAAGGCATGTTTCCCAGATAATGATCTTTGGCCAGTCTTAGGAGATAGAGAAGCCCCTGGGAAACAGAGAGTGGCTTGGGAGAGGAAGCATTTATGGATGCTTATGGGAGCAACAGTAGCAATTGCTGTCATTTTGTCTACCACATAGATTTTAAACTTGACGTTAGAAACTTTGGTGACTTGTTCCTATGTAGGCTCACAGTGCAATCAGTCCCATCGCCTCAAAGCATTTCCTTCCACCATCCCCCTCACTACGCTGGCAGCCACCAATGTGGTCTCTGTGTCACTTTGAGAACATGACTCACTTGGCTTAATGCCTTTGTGTTTGATGTACCTTTTCCTTATGCGTCAGTAGTTTGTTTCACTTACTCCAACTTACCGATGTACCAATTTTTGCATTCTTTTACTTGCTGAAGGATCCTGGGATTGTTTCCAGTTATTTGGATCTCTGCTTTAAAAAAAAAAAAAAAAAAAAAAAAAGATGTGTGGCATATCTATCCACATACACATATTTTATCATATGCGTGTACATACAGATTGATAGTGTTAAAGATAAAACAGTAATTTTTTTTCCCCTTTGGCCATTTTAAGTGTATCGTTTGGTTTGCATTCACAGTGTTGCGCAACCATTGCTGTTTGATTCCCAAAACTTTTTCTGCGCCTAAATAGAAACTGCTCAACATTAAGCAATAGCCTCCCGTTCTCTTCAGCTGTAGTCTTTCTTGCTCTATGAATTTGCTCATTCTGGATCCCCGGTATCAATGGACTTGTGCAATATTTGATCTTGTGGGTCTGGTTTATTGCAGTTAGCTTAATGATTTCAAATTTCACCATGTGCCGTAACCTTGTGTTAGCACTCTTTTTCCCTTTTCCTTGTGACAGAGCCTTACACCACCCCATTGTCCTGGAACTCCGTATATAATTGAGGATGACCTTAAATTCCTGAGCGGTTTGTCTCTACCCGCAGAGTGCTGGGATTATAGGTGTGCCCCAGGAAGCCAGGTTTACTTCATTCATTTTAAAGACTGAATCGCATGTCATATGTTATAGATGTGGATATTTTTGTTTGGTTATTTATCCATTCCTCTGCCACTTGGGTTGTTTCCATGTTTGGCTGTTATGAGTAATGTATAACAATATACAAATATACTATATTCTAAGAAATAGACTATATTCTAATAAATAATATAAAACTAATATGTAATAAAACGTAAACTTATATACTAATATACTATGTACACTAATATGCTAATTAATCATTAATTCATTCATTTGGGTTCCTGATTCTAATTTCTGTTCCACCTCTGCTTTTTAATTTAAACTCTCAAAAAGAAGGAGATTCCAGCCTCTAAAAATCTGGTACTTTGAATCTAGCCATTGCCCTTTAGTTTTTTGTTCACCAGCTGCCTAAGTCTACCAAGAAAAAGGAGGCGGTCAGGCTGGTTGTGGTTTCAGGAGCTACACAGTAAAGGCCCGAAGGCTGGCAGTGCTGTCGGTCTCTGTGCTTGCTTTCTCAGCCTGTGGTCTCATGTTTGCTTGCTTGGGTCTAGAGGTAAGAATGTGGCACGTGGTGCCAGCCCGAGCTTTGCCTGAGTTGGCCGAGTTTGGAAGAGTTAAGTAGGGACAAGGAAGTACCAGGACGGGAGCACCTTGTCCATGCCGCTGCATTTTTTTTTTGGAAATTCTGTCTGACCCCCACCCACATCCGTCTAGCTCAGGTAATTCTTCACCCTTTAGAGGGTTTGAACCTGGGGAGGGCTGGGAGTGACGTTCAGTTGGCAGAGTGCTTGGAGAACTCAGTCCCCAGCAACACATATACCAAGGACAGTGACCGGCTTGCACTGTCATCATTTGGGAGGGAGATGGGGAAGGGCCAGAAACTCAAGGTCAGCCTTGGGGACACAATGCATTTGAGGACACCTTGGACTGTGTGAAACTCTGTCAAAAACAGGAAATAGATGTACCTTTGTGAGGAAGGATTTACTGTACACTCATTTTTCCCTTTCCTTTCTTTGTCTTTCTCTTTTCCTGAGGGGTCTACCTTTATTTCTGTCAGCACTGAAGATCTAACCCAGGACTTCCTGTGTCTGACAGGTGCCCTACCTCTCACCACACTCCAGCCACCTTCTATGTCTTTAAACAGTGGGCAGGTTTTCTTCGACTTTTATTTCTTTCCTCTTCACTGATAAACCAAGCAGTCATGATAGGAACTCAGGCCAGCCTTTCCTAGCATAAATTTCAGTCCTACAGAAACTAAAATTATGAAGTTATTTTGTACAGTTGTGTTTGTTCTCCTTGAGGACCAAATATATCCTCTTTTTCAATGTTTAAAAATAAATTCTTGAGCTGGACGTGGTGGCGCACCCCTTTAATTCTAGCATGGGAGGCAGAAGCAGGCGGATCTCTATGAGTTCCAAGCCAACCTGGTCTACAAAGCGAGTCCAGGAAAGCCAAGGCTACACAAAGAAACCCTGTCTTGAAAAATAAAAATAAATAAATAAGTAAATAAAGATAAATTCTTTCGTTTCTAAATGTAATAAATAGTTCATCAAACTCCTACCCTACCTTTCCATGAAGTTGAAGATTATCAGCCCAAGTGATTCAGTTGGCTTAAATCCTTTGATTTCCAGAATTCACGCTCTGTCTGTTTCTGTCTCTGTCTCTCTGTCTCTGTCTCTCTCTGTATTGTGTTTTGCGTGTGTGTGTGTGTGTGGGGGGGTGTTGGTGTTTCGGTAAGAAACTTTTTAGAATCACTGTTAACTTACCCTGAGTCCCCACTGCTACTCTGGCCACATTCCTGTAAGCCCCAAATGTGTGCTCCCACAAAGACCAAGGGAAGGCTGGTCTTCTCATTGCAAGGTAACTGGAAGAGACCTGTGTAGAATAGCATGACCAGGGGCCGTTAGAAGAACTTGACACAGACATTTCACTGCGTGGAGCAATTCTGTGCATCCTAGCTTCCTTGAGAACTTTTCCTCCAATGGAAAAACTGGGAATTCCTCAAAAGTTGATTAACTTTTCAAAATAACAGATAGGGCTGCGGTGTATAGTTCAGTGGTAGAGTTCTTGCCTAGGATTTTATTTCTAATATAAAAATAAAAAGAAAAAAAAGAAAAAAACCGAAAAGGCCAGGTGTGGTGGAACATGCCTTTAATCCCAGCACTCAGGAGGCAGAGGCGGGTGGATCTCTGTGAGTTCAAGGCTAGCCTGGTCTACAAAGGGAGTCCAGGACAGCCAGGTCTGTTACACAGAGAAACCCTGTCTCAAAAAACCAATCCCCCCAAACAACAACTACCACCACCACCACTACCACCAAAAAAATGTCAGGTGGGAGACAAGGTAAAAACCATCCAATAGCACACATTTCAGCCCTGACAGCAACAGCTCACAAAGCTCTCTATATGCGCTGGGCACTGGCTGACTCCTTTCCTGATATTCTTCATTGACTCCTCATGGCAGTCTCATGCACAACAGGAAGACATTCAGGACAATAAGTCACCCACCCACGTCACATGACTGTAGACTCTGGTTCCTTCAGAGCCACAGTGTACTTCCGAGGTCACTGTGCTGCTACTGCATGTGAGCTGTGCAGAGAACGCATACTTTCACCGTGGCCCCAGTACCTAAGACCTGCACACAGCCCACCTGACCATCCATCCGCAGGTGGGTAGAGCGTATGCTCTGCCTTCTGGGTGTTTCATATTTTAGATTTTATGGGTATTGTAGTTTTGTTTCTAATTTATAAAGAGGTCATTTATAGGTCATACAGTTGTTTAGTTTTAATAGTTGTATAAAGTTTGCACATACGAGGTGTGTACCTCGTTTCACGTATCTGTGCCTATTTTTGCAATATCGTAATGAAGATGGCTTGGGTCAATGTTGGCAATCCACACTGTTCTACCATTAACACCTTGGGCACATTAACACTGTTTACTTTAAATAAAATCCCTTCGCAGCTTAACACTGCACATATTTTGATGGGCTGGGAGCAGAGAGGTGATGAGAAGAAAGTGGAAAGCAGGTTCAGGGCTGTGGCCTCTCAGCTCTTTGAAGACCGCTCTTTTCTCTCCTGGCTACTATGGTTGTGTGGAAAGGTCGGCCGCTGCTGTAACTCCCACCTGATAGGTGACCAGTCTGTCTGCCAGCTGCATCAAGGATGGCCCCTCTGGGGTTCTTCCTTAGAGATCTTGGTACTGTGCGGCGCACCCTGAGCCTTCTGGGACCCGAGGATTCCTGTCTCTCATCAAAACTGTGTGCGCTTCAGTGTGTGGACTTTTCGCCTCCTGTCTCCCCACACTCTGCTGCTTCCTCGTCCTGCACGTCTGCCCCCTTCTCGCCTACATGCCTCTGTACCTGCCATTATCCGACCACGGAACATTTGGGTACTTTTTTCAGAGCTATTTATGTGCTAACTCGTATTCTCTTTAGACATTACACAATTAGGACTTTTAAGTGGCCGGCAATGGTATACTTCCTGTTTTTCATCTTTAATTTTGTGTGTGCCTGTGTGTGGATATATGCTTGTGAGTGTAGGTGCCCACAGAAGCTGGAGCCATCGGTTCTCCCTGCAGCTGGAGCTACAGGAGAGTGGGAGCTACAATGGGCCTACTGGGAATCATCTTCTGGAAGAGTAGGAAGTGTTTTTAACTGCTGAGTCCCATTTCTCCGTTCCCCACTTCCCCTTTAAAATAAGGTATATGATACAATTTATACACACATTTATACTGTGCAGTTACGGGGAGTTTTAATGAGCATATAAACCACCACTTCGCTCAAAACAGATATTTTCATTACCTCTCGGCTTCCTTGTGTCCCTTTGGGAAGTTTTCAGGAAATGTTACTTAAATTGGTTTATTTGTTTTCTCAAAACAGGGTTTTCCTGTATAGCCTGGGCTGTCCTGGACTTGCTTTATAGTCCAGGCTGGCCTCGAGCTCACAAAGATTCACCTGTGCCTGCTTCCCGAGGGCTAGGATTGAAGGCTAGTGCCACTATGCCTGGTTTTTAAATTTTTTATTTAAAAAAATAATTTTACTATTACTATTATTGTGTGTTTGCTCATGATGTGTATTTGGCGTAGGTCAGAAAACAACTTGAGGAGTCGGTTCTCTCTTTTTACCTTTGTATGGACTTCAAGGATAGAACTTAGGTTGCTACATTGGTGTGCCAAGTGCCTTTACCCATTCAGCCATCTTTCAAGGTCCCCCAACCCCTTCTAGAATCTGAATTATCTGTGTCTGGGACATTTAAATAATTGTTCCCTCAGGTCTCTAAGTCTTTCTTCACTTAAAAAAATATGACTAGAAAATAGAACGATACGAGTTTTATTTATTATATTTTCATTCTAGTAAATGCCAGCTATACATCTAGAATATACAAACAACAGGGAAAATTAACCCCAACACTTTCTTTACTTTTTATTAAACCTTATTTATGTATTTATTTTGAGGCAGGTCTTTTGATGTCCCCTTGCTTGGCCTTGGGCTCCTGGCAGTTCTTCTGCCTTGTCTCCTCCCAGGTGTGAGGACCTCAGGTGTTCTACCTGCTGTGTGGATTTGGCATCTGCTAGTCTCTGCGGTCTCTGACATGTTTTCTGCTGTCCCAGTTTTTCGGTTGAGCTCATATAGTGAACTTGTAAATGTTCAGTTAATCCTAGCTATCTCTATTATTACTACTGTTTTTGGAGAGTTTTGTTTGTCTTGGGTTTTTGTTTGTTTGTTTTGTTTCCATTCCTGTGCTCAGAGTTCTTAAATGCCCATTCAGTGAACCATGCTTGCCTTCAGTTTTTTGAGTACCGTTTTAATGACTACTTTAAAGATTTTTTGCCTGTTAACCTGGGATCTGGAGCTACTCAGGGTCCATTTCTATGGCCTGCTCCCCCCTACCACCGCCCCACCCGAGTACAGAGTGCAGTTAGTGTGACATGGCATATGTAGTAATTTCTGGTTGAAATTTGGGCCTTGTAGATAATACATGATGGCAACCCCAGATAATGTGGTATTTTTCTGGTAAGGATCTGTGGTGTGCAGACGAGTTTGGATCTCCAGAACCGACATAAGAGCTGCGTGAGATCATAAGCATCAGTAATGGAAGTGCTGGGCGTCGTGGTGGGCGGGGACATGAGGATCTGCAGACCTCATTGGTCAGCCAGTCTATCCAACCAGTGAGTGGCGGGTACAGTGAGAGCCCTTGTCTCAAAAGATGACCTGGAATGCCAGTGAGATGGTTCCATGTGCAAAGGTGCTTGCTGCCAAGTGAGACAGCGTGAGTTTGATCCCTGGGACTTCTTTCTTTCTTTTTCTTTGTTTTGTTTTGTTTTGTTTTTTCGAGACAAGGTTTCTCTGTGTAGCTTTGGCTAACCTGACTCACTTTGTAGACCAGGCTGGCCTCGAACTCACAGCGATCCACCTGCCTCTGCCTCCCAAGTGCTGGGATTAAAGGTGTGCGCCACCGTGTCCGGCTATTTTTGTTTAAAACATTTTATTTAATTTATGTGCATTGATGTGAGGCCGTCAGATGTTGGAGTTATAGACAGTTGCGAGCTGCCCATGTGGGCGCTGGGAATTGAACCTGGGTCCTTTGGAAGAGCAGGCAATGCTCTTAACCACTGAGCCATCTCTCCAACCCCAGGATTTATTTCTTGACCTTACCATGTATGCACACGCATGTGCTCTCTCTCTCTCTCTCTCTCTCTCTCTCTCTCTCACACACACACACACACACACTTTTTTTTCCAGACAGGGTTTCTCTGTGTAGCCTTGGCTGTCCTAGGCTGATTCGCTTTGTAGACCAGCCTGGCCTCAAACTCACAGCGATCCGCCTGCCTCTGCCTCCCAAGTGCTGGGATTAAAGGCGTGCGCCACCATGCCCAGCTATTTTTTTAAAGGTGGAGAATGACAGAGGAGCAGACACACGTATAAATCAATAAAATTACAAACAAACTTTTAAAATAATCCATTTACTTTTATTTTTATTTCTTTACCACCTGACTTTTTCATAGATGGGATGTGTACTTGGTTTAAAATGCACACTGTCTATTATCCAGAAAAAAGCCAATTTTCTTTTTGGTGCCTGTTCACTTTCTCACTAGGTCCTTTAGGGTCTCTACCACATCTGCATGGTTTAGCTTCTGGTGAGGGATCTTGGCAGTTTATGCTCACAATTTTCAAATTCTTCCATGGTTTTGATGCTGCCAGTATTTTTCCTGCAGATTCCATCTACTTTTTCAGCCTTGAACTCTTGTTCCTTGGCACCGTCAGGGGCTGAGACTGTGGCTTCCTGACTTTCTTTCCATAGCCATGTCTGTGAGGTTGGGCATTGCTTGCTGGCCAGGAACAAAAGTCTTACTCCTTACTCTGGTGGACTTTTAGATTAAATTTTTTTCTCTTGCTTCTGCTTGACTTTAGATTCTCTCCAGGGTCTTAGTAGTCTTTATTGTTGTTATTATGGTTTTTGTTTTTTAGTTATCCTGTATTTTATTGTTATATCTTTTGTGACCACTTGAGTCGTTTGCCATTTCTGAAAATTCTGCCCCCTAGGCTTACAATTCTACGGTTTCTGTTTCTCCTGTGTAGCCTCATTTAGTTTCCTTTCTGAGGTAAACCTGTCTTGTGTTTATGATAGCCTCTGTGTTCGTCAAAATAAAGTCTTTTTTGAAACATGTTTTTTAACCCTGTAAAGGTGGTTATGTTGAATATGGGGTGGTGGCTCATGCCTGTAATTCTAGCACTTGAATGGCTGAGGAAGAAGAATTCGGAGGTCAAGGCCAGCCTAAGCTATGCAGTCAGTTTGAGATCACCTTGGAGTGTAATATGAGACTCTACCTCAAAGGGCGGGGGGGGGGGGGGGGGGGGGAGAAAAGAAAAGAAAAAAGAAGGAAGGGATGGGGGAGGGAGGAAGAGAAAGGGCGGGGGGGGGGAGAAAAGAAAAGAAAAAAGAAGGAAGGGATGGGGGAGGGAGGAAGAGAAAGGAAACAGAACAGCAAACAGGACTTGTTTTGTGTGTGTATTGCCGTTTTAGCTGCTGGACGTTCTTAAGTGTTCAGTGGGTCCCTTCATTTCAATGATCTCTCCTTCAACATCTTGTCTAAGTAGCTTTTGGACCGTGAACTTTTGATTAGATGTGCAGTAAGCACGGAGCCCCAGTTGGAATCTGTAGGGAGTTTTCTGTTTGCTGTTGCTTGGTGTTCTAAGAATACCACAGACCAATTTTTGTGTTCATCTCTAAGGCCAAGAGTTCCTGGGTCAGGCAGGGAGTATCCATGTGTGTCCCAAACCTTCTTGAGGACTGGCTGGTGAGCATAGCCCTTAGGAGGACTTTCTTCTTCCTGGTCCAGGGGTGCCTGCTCTCTGGGCCGATAGGTTATTTCTCTGCCCCTTCCCACCACTGACTGCAGGATAGCTCCTTAAGATTTTGTCGTGTCGCAGCCGGGCGTGGTGGCGCACGCCTTTAATCCCAGCACTCGGGAGGCAGAGGCAGGCGGATCGCTGTGAGTTCGAGGCCAGCCTGGTCTACAAAGTGAGTCCAGGATGACCAAGGCTACACAGAGAAACCCTGTCTCGAAAAACCAAAAAAAAAAAAAAAAAAAAAGATGTTGTCGTGTCATTCCATGAAGGCAGGAAAAAGGCAGGTATTCAGGTTCTTTGTCATACAGGCACTAATCGTTGATGAGGTCTGGGCCCTCACAACCCAGTCACCTCTCAAAACTGTAACACGGTGAGGAGTTTGTGCATTTTGAGGGGCACAGACAGTCAAACCGTTACGTCTGCTCATCTCTTGAGACGGTTCCAAGTTCCTCCTCTGGGAAGCCTTCTCTAGCTCCTGGGCAGAATTCTTCCTCCCACCTGTGTGTCCTGTAGCATGCTGCGCACACTTCAGCATCCCCACACCTCGTTCTAATGACATGTCTATTATCACACTCTCTGGCAATGTGGACACCTCAATAGCATTTTCTGTTTGATTCTTCAGGGTCTGTTAATATCCCCTCTCTTTACAGGGACTGTTTTGTTGTGTGATTGTGAAGCAAGCCGGCCTCCATCCTGTTACTAAATGGGACAAGATCGATTCTGTGTGGTTATGATAAAGACTCTGCTGTATTTTTTACAGAAACCGGAGAATCAAGAATATTCTCCAACTCAGTTCCCAACAGCTTGTTTTGTTCTCCCTGGAGCTCACAGCATGACCTAGAGACTTTAAGTAAATAGCTTCTTTATTGTGTTCCAAGCTGTTGTGTTTTCCTCCTTCGGTCTGTGCAAGAGGTTTGCAAGTCTGTGTTTTCATACCCGGATGAAGATGTCTCCAGCCAGCCAGTTCCTTCCCAAACTCAGCAGCCAGCATCATCTCTGACAGTTTTCCCAGCTGCCTCTCTGCTTCTCTCTTGCAAAGAGTGTGGATTTCCATGTGTGATTCTCTTCAAGCTGCTTTGTTTCTTTGTAGACCGACTAATAATAAAGCTCCACAAACTTGTACAAAAGCATCAAATGCGGAGGCTCTGGAGGCATAGCAGTAAGAAGCCAATTACGCCACCCTGTCTCCTCTCCCATTTCTTCCCTGTTCCAGCCATCACCCGCCGCTGCTGCGGCAAACCTTGTCTTGCTTTTGTGTGTAAGGGGCTTTGTTATGAATGAAAAGCATTTTCTTGTGCTCCACCTGCTGCATATAAGGAACAAAAGCCTGAGCAGACGATCTAAATATTTAACAAATGTAACCTCAGCCTCCAAACTTCCAAGCCTGGAATACATTTTACAGACTCACAGGTCTGAACCCCGGCCAGATACACGCATACAGATCCTGATAATTTGTGTTCTTTGGCAGACGGTCTGGGGATGTGTTATAGTTCAGCTGTGTGTGCAGTTATTTGCAGATGTTGCTAGTGGAGTTCCTCCCCCTCCCTACCCAACTTTCTTCTATTACTGGTCTTCATCTCCCTGGACAGTCTATTTCATACCATGTTCCCCCCCCCCCCCTGGCTTTTTACATGGTTAGTGTCTTCTCTATGGCCACAGGGACTTGGCCTGGCCACTGCCTCTGCCTGGAACATACTTCACAGACCTTGCTCAGACCTCTTCATCTGGTCAATTCCTGCTCTGCCTTCCATGTCAGCCCATTTCCTCAAGACATCTCTTGAGTAAGTTAAAACCCTCTGTTTTATAGCCTGAGGATGCTGGATCTGTATCTCTGTGTGAGCTTTTATATAAAGTGCATCCTGAAGCAAAGTGTCTATGTGAGACACGTGATACACAGATGCTCATTTTATTATAAGCTATATATGTATTTTAATGTATATTGTTATTTTGTATTTCAATTGATATAAAATTCATCACTTTACCTTCTCCTTTTCTATTCTCCCACCCCTCCCAGATAGATAGCCTCTCAATACCTCTCATCCTCCCCCCTCCCAGATAGATAGCCTCTCAATACCTCTCATCCTCCCCCCTCCCAGATAGATAGCCTCTCAATACCTCTCATCCTCCCCCCAATTGATAGCCTCCCTTTCTTTGATTGTACACACACACACACACACACACACACACACACACACACAGATGTTCATATATATATATATGTGTGTGTATATATATATATATATACATACACAGAGAGAGAGAGAGATGTTCATACACACACACACACACACACACACACACACACACACCTGCTGAATTAGTTTTTGTTGTTGGTGTAGATATGATTTCACAGCTGATCACTTTGCACCAGACAACCACTCATCCCTGAGAGAGGCTAAGTCATCTTCTGCCAGCTGTCAATAGTTGCCTGCAGTTCTTTGTCTAGGGGCGGGACCCCATGGAATCCCTGTGTCCGTGTTAGCATGTCTATTGATATTGCCACTGTTACAGCAGGATTCCTGGCTCTTATAGTCTCTCTGCCCCCTTTTCCTTGATGTTTCTTGAACCTTCGATACAGACCTGTGATGTAGGCGTATCTATTGTGGTCTGTTGATCTGTACGTTGCCTCCAGTTGTGGTTTTCTGTGATGATCTTCATTTGCTGTAACCTTTGATGAGGTTTGGTAGCTACACTTATCCAGTAAAGGTGGCTCATTTACAAAGAGAGCTGATGGGTTGCAGGTCTCTTAATGGATGCCTTTAAAATTGCACATAATCCACTGGCAATTAATAACTCTTTGTGAACATTGTAGACCATCTTACTATGGGCCGGCGGTAGATATAACTGAATCTATCTTAAATAATAAATTTATAATAAATAATTAAATAAATTGCCTGAGTTAGAAGTGCCAGTGTCGGGTAATGAACTAATGTGGCAAACAAGGCTTTCAGAATGGGCATGGTTTGAGGAAGGATGCACTCACCAATGAGCTCCAGCCGAGAACTTTATCTCACACCACTGTCATATCCAGGCTCGATATATAGCTAATAGTTATGAAGAATCAATACTGTATGTCTGTAACGCCAGCACCTGAGAAGTTAAAGAAGGAGACTGCAGAGACTAGTATAAACTACATACCAAGAGCCTGTCTTTAAAAAAAAAAAAAAAAAGGTTGAAGAGCTGCACAAGAGGTGGAATGGCCCATCTACGAAATGTCCTCTCCTCCCAGAACGATACCAAGGCAGTGACAGGCCAGGGAGGGAGAAGGCTGGGGTTTCTCTTGCAGCTCACCCAAATGGGACTACACACAGAAGCGTCAGGGTGGAACTTTGTAAACTCAGAGCCTGTACCTTTAGATGGCCAATGTCTTGGAGAATCATGGGGCTATAGGTACTTCCAGCCTTACCTGGTTATGGACAGGCATTGCTACACACTGGGTTCCCAGGGGCCTACCTACTTAGGCCCATGAGGAGGGAAAGCAACAGGTATGATGGAGGGGAAGTGGAGGCAATCTCAACAGAGGCTACCTCTGACCTTATGGGAAGTCCTGAAGCCAAAATCATGTTTCAGAGATGTTGGTAACTATATGACCTTGGGGTGAATTTCCTCAAAAGATCCATCCCCGGGCTGCCTGTGTGTGCTGTTTCCAACAGCCAGAGGGTGACTCCCGAAGGGCTGGGGACACAGCACAGAGATTACACGTGTGCCCGTGGTTGTGAGATAGTGTCCCCGAGTGACAGATGTCCATCCCTGTCTGTGGATATGTCTTTAATGGGCTTAGAATGTCCTCACTGTTCTCAAAGTTTTTTTCCTCATAATAAATAAAAGCCAAGCCAAGCCAGACATGGCGGCATGTCCCAGTGATACCAGCACTTTGGAAGCCAAATTCAGAGTGTTCCTGCAAATTCAAGACCAGTCTGAGCTGTACACTGTGGAACTAGAGGGCAGCCTGGGCTACACAGTAAGAGCCTGTCTCAAAACAGTTGTTTTAAAATGAATTCATTCATTGTTTTATGTGTGTTGCTGTTTTGCCTGCATGAGTGTCTGTGTGAGGCTGTCGAGTCCCCTGGAACTGGAGTTCAGACGGTTGTGAGCCATTATGCATGTACTGGGACTTGAACCCTGATCCTCTGGAAGAGTAGCCAAGGCTCTTAACTGCTGAGCCATCTCTCTAGTCCCTGTTTATTTTTTTTAAGCAAAAAAAAAAATTTTTTTTTTTATTAAACCAAATCCATTTCCTTGCAATATTCTCATTTAAAGCACCACATCAGAGAAACCAAATGGCACTTGAACTATCTAAAGATAGCTATATTTCCTTCTCTGCTCTCCTGACTAAACAAACTTTAATTTGTTTGTCTGTTTTTCTGTTTTCTATTTATCTATTATAATTCATTAACTTTATTTTAAAAGCAAGTTTTCTCCACTCTCTGGCAGTATTTCATTTCATCTCATTTTGTGGTTGGTTCTAAGGATCGAACCTAGGATCTTGAGTGTGACAGTCAAATTCTTCACCACCAAACTACATTTCTAGCCCACTCCTACCTGATTTTTTTTTTTTAATTGAAAGACTCCACTTAATATGCAGCATGTAGAATAACATACACCCTCTACGTGTGGACTGACTAACATGTGGCCTACAATGGGAAATAGCATAGCTTAAGTCAACTAAAATTTTCACATCTTTTTCCACACGGGTTGTTTGCAGCTCAACATTTTCAAATGTGGACTCATGAAATTTGTCAACAAGATCTCTAGACAAAGGAGCTAAAGGGTCCCTTTTAGCCCTATTTTATTTTTGTTTTACTTTTTGGTTTTTTGAGACAGGGTTTCTCTGTGTAGCCGTAGCCGTCCTGGACTCACTTTGTAGACCAGACTGGCCTTCAAACTCACAGCAATCCTCCTGCCTCTGCCTCCTGAGTGCTAGGATTAAAGGCATGCGCCACCACGCCCAGCTAGCCCTATTTTATTACATGTCATATATAACCATATTTTATTCTAAAAACAGTGAAATCTGCTGTCTTTTCAATCCTTGTAGTGTGCTACACACACTATTTCAAAATCCCTGCATGCCTTCATCTCATCTAACCCTGCCGTCACCTGTGATGTTGATAGCTTTTCCTTTTCCTTTTCCTGAGAAGGCAATGGAAACATCCATGGATTAAGAGCACCCTCGGATTGAGCGCACTATGGATTGAGTACAAACAACTTTTCCAAAGTTACAAACTCCATAAATGGAGGAGCCAAGATTTCCCATCTGGCAGTCTGGCTTCAAAAAAGCCTTCTTCAACATATGTTGATCTAGGTTGACTTAAATTTTTAAGATTTAATTATTTTGCTTTATGTGTAATGAGTGTTTTGCCTGCATATATGTGTATTGGTTACTTTTTTTTTTATCACTGTGATAAGACACCATGACCAAGGTAACTTATAGAAGGCAGGTTTGTCTGGACCTTATGGTTCCAGAGGCATAGGAGTCCATGGCCATCTTGGTGGGGCGCATGGCAGCAGGCAAGCATGGAGCAGCAGCTGAAAGCTCACATCTTGATCCACAAGCAGGAACCAGAGAAAGTACACTGGGAATGGCCCAAGTCTTTTGAAACCTTAAAGCCCGCCCCTAGGGACATACTTCTCCAGCAAGGCCACACCTCCTAATGCTTTCCAAGCAGTTTTACCAACTCTGGACCACATATTCAAACATGTGAGCTATCAGAGCCTTTCTCATTCAGACCAGCCCAGTGTGTTTCAGAAGAAGACACTGGATCTGCTGGAAGTAGAACTGCAGGCAGCTGTGAGCGCTGGGAATCAAACCTGGGCCCTCTGCACAAGTGGCAAGTGCTCTTAACAGCTGAGCCATCTCTCTAGCCCCCTACCCTGAGCTGATTTAAATTAGGAAACGGCTAATCCCCCCAAAGAGAGAACGATGAACACATCAGCGGCTCTTCTGAGCTGAGCAGAGGAGTTAGGTAGCAACTTTTTTGTTACTTTTATTTACTTATTTATTTTTGAAACGTGGTCTTAACAATGTAGTCTTGAGCTGGTGATACCTCTGCCTCAGGCCTCCAATTGTTGGGACTAAGGGTGTGTACTACGTTGCTACCTTGCCAACTTGCAGTAACATTCTTTAATTTGGATTACCACTCCCCCTCCACTGCAAAAAAACCCCCAACTTTCATCTAGAACAGGAGTCCTCAACCTTCCTAATGCTGTGACCCTTTAGTATAGTCTCTTTTGTTGTAGTGACCCCCCAACCATAAAATTATTTTGTTGCTACTTCATAACTGCAATTTTGCTACTGTTATGAATTGTAATATAAATATCTAATATGTAGGATATCTGATGTACAACTCCGAAGGGGGTCATGACCCACAGATTGAGAACCACTCATCTAGAGATTTTTCTCCAGTACTATGTGTTTTCTAAAAGGAAGGACCATACATTTTTTTTTTTTTTTTTATCTTCAAACACTCTTGGTCTAGCACATGTATAACAGTAGGTTTCAAGCTTCCTAATACTGAGATCCTTTGAAACGCTTCCTCATGTTGTGGTGACCTCAGCCATAAAATTATTAAGTTGCTACTTAATAACTGTGATTTTGCTACCGTTGATGAATTGTAATGTAAGTATATCTTATGCAGGATATTGAATACATGACCCCTGTGGGGGTTGAGACCCACAGCTTGAGAACCACTGTGGTATAAGCTATGATGATGCCTTGTCTGTCTATTACATTTCTGCTCCTTTGCCACACTCTTCCGTTCGTTGCTTTGTGACACTGGACCAGGACTCTGCAAACATTTCTCCTCCCCCAGTGAGGCTTGTCAGTAGAGGGCGCCAGAGGGACACTGTAAGAGAAGGACTTTTCTTTTGGGTTTGGGGCTTGCCTTCTTGCTGGGTGCAGTACCCAAGAAGACCTGGTGGTGCACAGGCTTCTGTAAGTTCTGACCGTCCAAAAAGTTGCATCTAGACAGTCTCACCAGCACTCCCATTGGAAGCTCCCTAAAGCGCTTCCAGACACATCTTTCCAGTACAGCCTACATCTCTTCCTTGAGAGGACACCGGCTTGAAGTTCATTGTTTCCTCCAGTTCTTTCCTTTCTTCCGCCCTAGGAATTGTAGCTGCTCCTTGTACCTGCCATTCCGGTATTCCTTAGAGATCTCTTCACCTCTCTTAGCCATTAAAATCTCCCTGTTCATATTATTGATGTGAATACCATCTCCTGCTTGAATGCTGACTCATATGAGGGTAGATAGTAAATGATTAATAAGTGGATGCCTTAGTGCACCATCAAGGGTAGATGCTTTTGCTTCCTGCTCCTGCCTTGGAAGATGGTACTGGGCACCCTCTGACTCTTAGATATACCCAGGAGGTCCAAGTGCCATGTGCATTTTCAAGCAATCTTAAACCACATCTCTCTTTTTCACTCAGCTAAATATTGCATGAAAGTCAAGTAGCAACACATTTCCGTTTTCTTTTCCCTCTCTTCACAGCTTTCCTGGAGTGCCTGCCTATAGTGTCAGAGAAAGCCTCGCCCGCCCTAAAACCTGCACCATTGTCCAGGTCTGATGCAGGTGTTTCGTTTTGAGAGTGTCATAGGGTTTCCTATTCATTTCCACAGAAAACTCCTGGATGATTAACACAGTTGGTATCCCCAACCTCCAAAAATCTCACCTTTTCACCTCACACAGAAGAAATTGCTCTACAGGAGCATTCCTCTCATCTGCTTCAGAGAAGAAAGTGGTTTTGGTTTGGTTTGGTTTGGTTTTTTGGCTAAGGCATATGGGTAAGAGAAGTTAACAGCTTATGGTTAAATACCTCTGGGCCAGACTCTACACATCATTTTCCTATGACAGGAAAATGGCGAAATGTGAAAATGACAATGAAGTCAACTTCTAGGTAAATGGCTTTTCTACATTCACACCCTCAAACACTTGGGCCAAGTGAATCAGCTTCTTAGACTGAGTAGAGTTCCCAGCAGGGAGGACGCAACCCTTCATTAAGGCTGAAGTAAAAGCACAGCTAGGAAGGGTGAGGTTTTGCTTGTTTATGTAATAAAATGGACACCAGCAGTTTGCTGCTGCGTGTGTAAATTTAGCCCGTGTGGTGAGATGGGTTAGGAGGAGGAAGCAATTTGGGAAATACCTCCTCCCCACATCACAAACATTTGTAACCCACCAGCAGACCCCAAATTAGGTCCTACAATATCTGATTGGACGAAACAACCCCCCTGTCTGGCTTCAGGCAGTGTATGACCTCATTTCTTGTTTTTTAATAACTAGGGTGTAAAGCTAACAGTGTAACATGTCCTGGTCACTATGTCAGTCGCAAAGTGGGGCCAGTGTTTCAGCGAGCCTCCAGCAGTCTAGATCTGGCTCACTTCCCCAAAGCTTGAGGGGATGCTACTAGCGTTGGCTCTCCTGCCTGATGTTGCATCCTCATGCCTCCATTTCTGGCTGCAATTTAGAATCCTTTTTATGTGCAGTGTCAAAAAGGAGGTTCTTTTTAGGGTATGGGGTCAGGTTTGGGAAGAGGATTAGGTCATTTTGATGCTTGTAGAAGAAATCATTGCTAGTGCCTTTGAATTGGAGACTACATAGCTTTCACAGTTCATTTGGCCTTCGATCTCCCTACAGCGTGATTGCTCTGAACAACTTTTGAGGGCTGGGGAGATGGCTCAGGGGTTAGAGTGTTCTCGGTGCAAGCTTGAGGATAGAGTTTGAATCCGTAGGACATATATAGATGCCAGACAAGGGGGATGGTCTGCTTGCAATAATTCCAGCTTCGGAAGGTAAAGACAGCATGTCACCAGAATAACCCTGCTAGCAAGACTCCCTGTGTCAGTGAGCTCAGAGTTGATGAGAGACCTTGTCTCAGTGACTAGAGGTGGGCTATTAGTGATGGAGGGTGATTCCCAACAATAGCCTTTGCGTGCATGACCCCACACAAGTGAGTGAATAACCCTCTAGGTATGCTATACACACCCAAAACATGCACACACACACACGCACACCAAACATGCACATACGACAATAAAAAAAGAAAAAAAGAATTTATGAAAAGTACACCCGGAGGCACCTCCTTGCTAATGTCTGATGGCCCACCATCGCTATGGTAGCCAATACAAGAATCTCCCTGTGCTCTGGACCTGGGATTCCTCTCCCAGGCAAACAGGAATCCCACCATATAGGCATCAAAGGTGATGACTTCATTTCTGGTTTGCTCTTTGTAGTCAAGTGCACCCCTAGGAACCAGAGTTTCAGCTGTCCTACCCCCTCACACGTTTAAAAGGCACAGAGTTACCTTCTCAAAGTTGCCTTATGAAGGATGCGAATTTCGAACTCCGTGGGTAGGCTGCGTTGTGGCGGCAGTGGCGTTTGCCTCGTGCTTGAGTCATGTTGGCAAGCCTTTTGTGTGTGTGACTGAGGCAGATAAAAGGCGAGAAGCTCATTTCCAGAAATTGATACTCTACTAGGTTTATAACCTTTCCCCGGCTCTGCCCATTTACGTATTTCATAGAAATTATAATGAACAGGGACTCAGGGGCCCCAGAAAGATAAAGACTGTGGGAGTCAGGGAGGGGATGACTTTGAGCTCCAAAGTGTGAGACCCGTCAGGGAAGAGGAAGTGACCCTGAGTCTCCAGGACTCCCACAGTAGAACTGTGCTAGGCCTGTCCTGGAGGCCGCAGTGGATGTTCAGGACACCTCATCGGTTCATTCACGGCTCAGAGAACACACCAAGCTTGCGAACAGATGGTGCTTGTATCACAGGATGTCCCCTTGTCCTATTTATTCGAGAATGAGCCGTGTCTTTGTAAACACTACAGTCAGCCCAGAATCATAATTGAGGCCTCTTCGTCTTTGGGAAGGAGGGCGGTTGCTTTAAGCTGGCAGTTTTCAAATTATGTTTGTGACCTGTTAAGGTTGTGATCTGGAACTGAGCTCTGCTTGCTTGACCAGTACCTTTTAGTTCACAGAAAGGACATTTTGTGAAATCGTGTTTCAGTCGTGTGTATGTGTAAAGGTTTCCATGTTCTGGGTGTTTATGGCAGGAGTCAGGGGCGCTCCAAAAAGCTCTAAAGTACCACTTAAGGCAACTTACATTATTATTAGGCACACATGTCATGACACATACATGGAGGTCAGAGGACAGCCCTGCGAACTGAATTTCCTGCCCCCCTCCCCCTTTACGTGGGCTCTGGGGGATCCAACTCAGCTTGCCAGGCTCACACAGCAGACACCATTCCCTGCTGAGTCCTCTGGCCAGGCTCACACACGGGCACCATAACCTGCTGAGTCCTCTGGCCAGCGCTTTATGCAACATTAAAAAGGGAGAAGGAGGGACGGATTCTAACTACAGAATGGGTACACGTTTGTGTCTGTTTTGTTTCTGGTTTTCGGGGTGCTGGAGGTTGAACCCATGGCTTCTAGCTTGCTGGGGAAGCTCTCTCACTCAGTTCTAATCAAGCCCTGTCCAGTTATTTTTCTAGGTGGGCCATGATTGTGTATGCATGTGTGTGTGTGTGTGTGTGTGTGTGTGTGTGTTTGAGTGAGAGCATTAACTCTGACACCAGTGGTCTTAAGACATATAGGCTATGGATACCGACCTAAAATTATGAATAACTCCTTAATTTTTCCAGTTCATAATAGCTTTGCCTAAGCAGAAAATGGTTAACTTGACAATAGCACTGTGGCCTCACATAGTATGTACAAGGGAGAAAAAGCCCCTGAGTCATAAAGAGTGCCTGCAGGTTTCTAGATGACTCCCAATTCCAGAGACCTAGAAAATTCCCCATAGTGCCTTGTTTCCAAACAAGGGAAGACTGTCTCTGCCTTAGCTTTTCTCGTCAGCCTTTAGTGCCTCCTATTTAATAGTGAGATGACGGGAAATGAAGCAGCTGACTCCTCTGGGATGCTGGATGCCACCTCAGGGATCCTGGATTTCACTGCAGGAGTGCTCAATGTCTTTCCACAGAGAGATGCTCAGAAACCTGGAGACCATGCCACCCATTAACACAACATTTATTAGTATCTGTAAGGTGCAGAGTGTAATACAGTGGGGGCTCGGAGTAAACCTCAGGCATCATCTTCATCAGAGCCTGCTTTGTAGCCAGGGACAATGGTTGCTTTAGGCAGTGTTCTCTGCAGAGCTGAGGACTTGGGCTCCACTGCCTTCAACACGAAGCGGGGGCCTCGTCGTCATCAATGGCAGCTGATGTACCAGTTAGTTTGTTTTTGGGCACACTACAGGCCATTAAGGGAATCACCCAGCTCCGTCTCTACTGTGTCACTAACTGTCACAAGCCCATATGCTTCTCACAGTTTGTAGGGAGTATTGGGCACGTTGTCACAGTAAGCTTGGAATTTGAGTGCATGTGAGAATTACATGACAAGCAGATGGCTTCGAGACAGTTGTGGAAGAGAGTGCACAACCAAATGTTCCCATGTTCAATGGAGACCAGCTGGCTACTTCCTTTCTGCAGATCTAACAGCCTTTTTCCTGTTTTGAAACTGGTCCACTCCCCTGATGCAGACACGGGGATAACAGGGAAGGTCTTGGGTTTACTTTGCCAAGCTTGTCTTTATCACTGCACTGGGGGCAGGGAGAGGGTTGTTTACCGTTGGGGGTTTCTAGAACATGCTATTGACTCAGTAGGAACCTATGAAGTCTGTGTTTTGACCTGACCAAAAGAAATTAATCTCCAGCATCTTTCTTTACACATACATGGCTAGGGAGAGGATACCCCACAGGCGTCATCCCCAGGGACCTCTATCCAGTGCCTAATATACATTGGGCCTGCAGCTTGATCTATTGAGCAAATGCCATGAATTGTGAGCTGGGTTGATGGTCAAAGGCTCCATCTCATCCCTGTGCAGTGGTATTAGTTTGTCTTAATCAATGTTACACTTGAGTTTGGTTCATATGATAAAAACTACTGACCATTCATTCACCTCTGTGTACTTTTACTGGCCAAGGTTTTAAATCTTCAAATACAAAGACATGGTAAACCATACTGTATTATCCCCAGTGTGCCTGGGATTTACTGAAGTGAAACAGAATCATATCTAAATTATAGACTTAAAACAAGTCATGAATCATCTTGTGTAAAAAAAAAAGCTAAACATTATTATGATTATTATTAATTTTTTAAAAGACAAGATCTCTCTCTATACCCCTGGCTGTCCTGGAACTCACTGTGTAGAGCAGTCTGGCCTCAGTCTTATAGAGGTCTACCTGCCTCTGCCTCCTAAGTGCTGGGGTAAAGGCGTGCTTTGCCATACCTGGCAGAACATTATTATTAACCAAGTTATTAAATAATTCAGTTCAGTTTCTCCATTCGCACTCTGAGCTCTCAACAGCGTCGTCTGTCTCCATCCTAAATATGACAGTATAGTTACAAGAATTTTTTTTCCCCAGGGGACAATTATTTTAGATCCTTGTCAAACAGGTGAACACTCCTATCAGTTTTAATCCACAGTCACCATATCATTTCTTTATAGTAAAGAATTAGCATGTACGCATGCATGTCTGAGTGTGAGTTTGTACATGTGCATGCAGTACCCCTGGAGGCCAGAAGGGGACATCAGGTTTCTAGAGTCGGAGTTAGAACTAGATATGAACATTGTGATGTGGGTGCTGGGACCGAATTCCTGTTCTGTGCAAGAGTGGTGTGTGCCCTTAACCGCTAAGCCATCCCACCAGCCCGTAGAGCCTCATTTTGAAAGCATAGTAGAAGACAAAGGAAATCTCGTGAGTAAATGTGTATGTTACATAACTAAGTAGCTTATACATCCTACGCTGCTATTGTCATTCTCTGTGGCTGAGAAAATGTGACAAAAACACAGAAGTCTCACAGTATACTGAAATGGCGTATGACGGGCCTTCTTATGGCATTAGTGGTGTATGTCAGAGATGAATAGTGTTTCTAATTTGCTGGCCAAGTTTACTTTAAGGAGAAAACCTATTTGGAGAAATAATGGTGACAGAAATGGTCTCTTGGGAAAAGCTACCGGTGAGGTTAGCTTTCTTTGCAGTAGGGTTTCTACGACTCCTAAGTGGGCATTTTACAGGCACTGGTTCTTGAAACCACCCTTACCTACCACGGATGCCGCCTGCACGGTCAGGGAAACCCAGGCAGTGGAGGCAAAAGAGGGTGAACTTTGAGCAACCTTCACCTGAACAACATTCTCTGGGGCTGCTCCTGCAAGCATGGTGGGGAACCAGCAGCATCTATGGGACCCGGGGTCCCTTTCAGAACACAGAACTCGTGCACCAGCCATGCCAAATCAGGTTTTATGTTCATACTAAGTCCTTATTACCTGTGTGCATGCATGGTTTGGAGGCCACCGTACTGGGACCCCCACAGCCCATCCCTTGGTGGCTGAGCACACCGTGTCGCAACCTCATTTTCTGTTTCCTCCTTCTCATTTCTAACACCTTCCTTTAGAGGCTAGCATCCATGACTGAAGGTACCTTTCCCTCCTCACTGCTCCTACACCCACTCTCCAGACTCCTGATCTCTGTGCTTGCTGTTATCAGGAACCCACTTCTGGGCCTCGTTCCCTGACTGTGGAAGTTTCCTTGGTAACTTGGTAATGGCTGCTGGGCTATGGATGCATCCTGACTCCTCGTGACTGAGCCCCCGTTTTCTTACTCTGTGCTGGGATCCCATGCTCGCATGCTGTCCGCGGACAAGCCACACTCCCTATTGGGTTTAGGTCCCGACTGTGCATGGGGCTGGGGGATGGGGAGATTGTCTCTGTCATGGAAGTCCTCCAGCCTCACCATCAGTCTCTTTACTAATACTTGTGGGGTGCTGGTAGGGGGAAGTGTAGTCCTGCTGGGTGCCTGGGGCACTCAAAACCAGGGCTTACTCAGTTGGGCAAAGAGCATGCAGCTACCAAGAACCCACTTCTCAGACCCCTCTGGATCCTTCACATGGCCCCATCTTTGCATCATGAGGTCCAGCTTGCAGCAGGTGCCACTGAAGCAACTGGCTATTCACACTCAGACCTAAACTGGCCAGCCAGTTGTCCCCTAGAAGCAAGTTGGTCCCTTTGTTCCAAACTGTGCTGTGCTGGGGCGGGTAGGAGAAAGGCTCAGCAGAAAAGTGACCTGGCTATTTAGAAGCACTGCTTGCAGATTCAGGCTCGGTGGGCTGGGGGGTTAGCGCAGCCAATGGTCAAGGGAACATTTTTAGGGTCAACCAAAATAGGGAGCACCCAGACCAGACACCTCTAGTCAGAAGATACTGGCAGGGGGAGAAACAAGATGGCTTTCTGGCCGTAGTGAGTCCGAGGACCGCGCTTGCAGCTCCCGTTCTTCTTGAGGCCCACGAACCAGCTCTTCTCCGCGTGCTTCTTGGATGTGTAAGTGTTATAATGGTTTTCTTCCAGCCTTTCCAGGAACAGGCATTCTTCATTTGGTGTCTGCTAAAAGGATAAAAGCCAACGGGGGGGGGGGTTAGTGAGTGGTTTGAAGTGGGGTTCCTCCTCTGTTTACCAGCTGTATGAACATCTCCTGAGATCTCTTTCCATACTGGTGATTTTCACTAAAAGCCTGGTTTGTTTGTTTGTTTGTTTGTTTGTTTGTTTTTTTGCCTCGGCAAAACTTCATATTCACACCAAATCCTCAGATGATCTGTGTGTGAGCATGGTTTGGAGGCCATCGTGCTGAGACCCCCTACAGCCCGTTCCTTGGTGGCCCAGCACACCGTGTCGTGACCTCATTTTCTCTTTCCTCCTTCTCAGGTCTAGCGCCTTCCTTTTTAGAGGCTAGCATCCATGATTGAAGGTACCCTTCCCCTCTCACTGCTCCTACACCTGCTCTCCAGACCCCTGATCTGTGCTTGCTGTTATCAGGAAGCCATTTCCAGGCCACTTTCCCTGACCGTGGAAGTGAACATTCCCTGAGCATAAAAACATATGCTGAAACTTCTGTTCTTGGTTGAGACACGCCTTGGACTCCTGATCATTTGCCTTCTACAGGCGCGTGCTACCATGCCTGTAGAACATATTCCTAGCTCTAGACAACTGTTAACAGCTCATGAATACTCTCCCATATCTCCTCATACATGTAGGATGTACAAGGCTCTGTGGATACAGTGTCCTAATCTATCAGGGGTACAGTGTATTTATCTGCTGGGATTCTGTTTCTTCTTTTTTTTTCTTTCTTTCTTTTTTTTTTTTTATTGAGACAAGGTTTTCCTGGCTGTCCTGGAACTCACTCTGTAGATCAGGCTGGCCTTACAGCGATCCACTTGCTTCTGCCTCTTGAGTTCTGGGATTAAAGTCGTGTGCCACCATGCCCAGCCTTATCTGCTATTTTTTTTTTTTTTTAAAGATTTATTTACTTATTATATATACAGTGTTCTGCCTACATGTATGCCTTCCAGCCAGAAGAGGGCACTAGATCTCATTATAGATGGTTATGAGCCACCATGTGCTTCCTGGGAATTGAACTCAGACCCTCAGGAAGAGCAGTCAGTGCTCTTAACCTCTGAGCCATCTCTCCAGCCCCCCTTATTTGCTATTTGACTATTGGGCAGTAAACTTATGAAGGTATAGTCAATATCTCTACCAAGGAAAAGTGAAGTTAAAACATTGTAAGTCATTTGTTAGTTGTGATATCTTTCTGAGTACGGCTCAAAGATAGGAATCAAGATCAGAAACGTGCATCCCTCCCTGTCTCTCTACTCCTCTCTCCTTTTCCTCTCTTTTCCAGGCCTGGGAATTGAACTTAAGTCTTCCCACATGCTGAGTGAGCACCCTACCACCAGACTATGTTCCAAACCCCAAAACAAACATTATCTTTGATCCAGCAATTTCACTTCTTGGACTTTACCGTTAGGAGGCAGTTGAGCCATGTGAAGTCCTGTTTCTGAGGGTGGATTCTGGAGTATTGCCTATTGTGGCAATACATGTCTATGACAAGATGATCAGTGGAGGGGCTAACGTTCCCCCCTCGCAGTAGAATCCAGTACAGCTGTAGGCTTATTGAAATAGTGCAAGCATATTAATAGTATAGTTACTTCGAAGTGTCTATCAGCTGATATTTTACCAACAATTTGTCTACATAGAGGGAAAGAAGCCAGTGTTTCAAATGTCTATTAGACCATGTTTTAGAATGCATGTGCTCAATTTGGATTTAAGGCAACTGTACAGAAACTCTTAGGCTACACATTGTCCTTTTGATGACCTGCCGTATATGAGCGTGCCTTTTTAAAGTCACATGATCCTTATGGACTCTCTTCACCCACAGTTGATTTGTGACTCCCTTTGGCATGGTCTATAATCAGATCATTCGTTGTTCCTTATGTGTGGGCATGTTTGTTGAGAGGGGGAGCCTTATGAGCCTTTATGGTCCTGCATCTTCCTTTCCACACAGAGCTTTGTCGATGATGGCTGCTCACTACCTAGATTAACGGAATTCGCTCTCTCTTCCTGCTTGGGTCTGAGCCAGAGTCCCGCTAAGCAAACAGCTTACAACTGAGCTACACCCCAGAATTAGCTTTTATTAGCAAGGAAGTATGCAACAGGAAGTGTCCAGCTTCTTATTCATTTATAGTCTAGGGAAATGACACCTGGGTGAGACATTGTGGATCCTTATGGAACAAAATAGTACGATACAAATATAGTATCTAGTTTAATGACTCTCTTTCTGGAGGAACTTGGTCCAGACACTAGTACGGGGGTACATTGTTGAGCCAGAAGGAAGGAGGTAGTTTTAGATTGTGTGGGTTGTCATGACCCTATGGCAGGATCACCCCATGATGGCCCTGCATTCAGTGATGAAGGAGGGGTTGGTCACATTCCCCACCTCTTGTTCTCTGTCATAGTGGTGCAGCCGACATGCAGAGTGGCTGAGTCATAGCTGAGTCGGCTAGCCATCTCAGAGGTCCTGCGTCCCTCAGCCAGGGTTTGTGTGTACTAGCTATACACTTGGCACAGTGCTGGGGACATGTTCCTCGGCTCTTGATTCATGCCTATTGTTGTGCTTGTTTCTATTTTTATATTTAGCACACTTCCCCCCCCCCCCCAATTACTTAGGTGACACACATTCATTGTAGAAAAACTGAAAAATACAGGAAGCCATTAGTGTTTTATAAACCCACCCACTTACTACCCCTGTAGATAACTATATGTTAATGTTTTGTGATACAGCATTTCAAACTAAAATTTTAAAAAGAAAAATACCCTTTCTATGCAGGCCACAAATCTGAATTAGAATTAATACCTAAAATTTGCTCAGAGCTTGAGACGGAGCTTTTAGTGGTGTTAGAACATTTCTTTGTCAATGTGGGATAGCTAAGTCCATATTTGGGTGAATTACAGTGATAGCCATAGTTGATGGAGAGAAATTTGTTTTCTTTTTTGGGGGGGGGGGACGGGGAGGAGGGGGAACCTGGAGGATGCTGGGTTTAGGTAGTTCTCCCTCAACATTTGCAGTTAAGTATAAAATATTAGAATAAACGTCAACATTAATTTCAATTAGAGAAAGCCTAAAACTGTGCCATGACCAGCTAAATGACAAGGTGGTCATTTGTCTTAGAGGCGTCATCAGTGCTGTGTCTCCCAGGTGCCAGAAGCTGATGAGCAAGCCCCATCTGCTTCCCCTTGGACAGTCTGTGTGAGGTAGGTACTGCCTGTTGTTATAGACAGGACTTGCAGTGGACCAACGACTAGTCAGAGTAGAGAGACATGAACTTCATTTGTGAGTCTAAGGTGGAATGATTGATCAGTTGACTGATTTGATGGCCGATTGGAAGAACTGGCTTGACTGCAGGAGCAATCACTGTCCAACTCCATCATCTTCTCCAGTGACAAGATTCCATCTCCTGCCCTCTAGTGGGCAGTGAGAGAGCTGCACTGTGTTCATGCCTTGCAGGCTTCCTGTGCCTGTGCTGTTTTGGCAATTTGATACCACTGAAGGCCAGCCCATACTAAACCTACCCTACAGACTGCCTTTTTCTAGGCATCATCTTTCAGAAAAGGAAAGATTGGGTCAAAATTACAGGCAAGACTCTTGTAACTGTTTGGATACAGAGAAGGGACCACTGAATCCCAAAACATTGAAAGTTGGTTTCACCTCTCTGTGTGTAATTCTTGGAGCAGAGATACCCAAAGGCATCAGTTAGATTGCCTCTATTTCCTTCTCTTTCCTACTAAGACAAGGTACACCTAGTCAGAACAGCATCAGACTCCAACTCCAAAAAAGAAGGAGCAGATGGATGGCTTCAGCTACAAAGAAACAATTAAGCTGGGCGTGGTGGCACACACCTTTAATCCCAGCACTTGGGAGGCAGAGGCAGGTGGATCGCTGTGAGTTAGAGGCCAGCCTGGTCTACAAAGCGAGCCTAGGACAACCAAGGCTATAGAGAAACCCTGTCTTGAAAAGAAAGAAAGAAAGAAAAAAGAAAGAAAGAAAAATAATTAGATGCCATTTCTCCACTTGGCTTATTCACCCTTATAGCCCATTCAGCACCTATAGAGGAATTTTGAATTGAATTCCTAATTAAAAAAATTTTTTTAGATGATTCTGGAACAGAAGAGATTATCTTCAAATTTTAATGCAATTTAATTTTTTAAGCTTTAAACTACTGTAACTTTGTTTTTGTTAAAGATTTATTATATATAGAATGCTCTGCCAGGCAGTACACCTGCATGCCAGAACAGGGCACCAGATCTCATTGTAGATGGTTGTGAGGCACCATGTAGTTGGTACGAATTGAACTCAGGACCTCTGGAAGAACAGCCAGTACTTTTAACCTCTGCAACCTGTAACTTTGCTTTTTCAACTTTTGAAAAAGCATTAAGAGGCTTGGGAGATAGCATACACAGTAAACCTGATGTCAGTTTCCAGTACCTACATTAAAAAAAAAAAAAAAAAAGTCAGGCACGGTGGTGTACATTTGTCTCAGCACTGGAGAAGGGAAGACAGGCGGACCCTGGAGTTTTCTAGTTAGCCAGGCTAGTTAATTTGGCAAGTTCCAGGCTAGTGAGGGACCTTGTCTTTCTTTTCTTTTCTTTTCTTTTCTTTTTTAAGGTAGACAGCACCTGAGGACTCATACCCAAGGTAGTTCTCTGGCTATCAAGTGCTTATGTGCACACAAGTGCACCCTCCACACACAGGCAGAACATCAAGAGACATACATAGTCCTCACTCAATTCAAGCGACATTGTTGGATTGAATGAGTAAGGTAGGATTAGGTGTTCTGAACTGAGTGCCCGGCAGGTCACCAGGGTACCAGTTGCTGTTCCTCCCCTCTCCGTCTCTATGATAATCTGAATATTTTGAGAGAATACCACAAGAGGCTCTTTTATGTCTGTGCCTAAAATAAGGCAAAGGCAGAGGGTGGGAATCATACTGGAAAAAACAACAAACAAAGACTAATTGATGGTGTTTCATTTTGCATCACTCCACGTAACAAGACTTCTGGAAACCTCAAACCTTGGTGGAGGCTGGAGGCGTCAGCCTCATACTTACTGAGCCGTATAAAAGCCCGTCGGTGTCCATGGCCAAGTACTGGCCAGTCTCCGTCCCCTTTATATACACTTCGCCCGCGCTTTCCGCACTCAGCTGCAGCTGAACTGGAATGAAAATAACACAAGAAAAAAAAAATCAACAAATACTGCACTTTTGCCAATAGCCCTGCAGCCAGAACAGTTGGCCATGGAAAATCCTGCTTATTCGTTTTTTTGTAGAGCCCTGAGGATGAGCCCCCTGGTGAATCAAAACAGAAGTTTTCCTTTGTTTCTGCTCCAAGGGAGAGCTGTCCGACAGAATTACATTCCTGAGAAAAAGAGAGGCAAGGGCTGGCTTGCCAGCCCATCTGCCCTGTGTGTACCTGCTCAGTTCCTCTGTCTGCTCCCTGTCACCTGAGGGGAAATAATTATAGTGAGAAGTGATATTGTTTTCCCGGGTTCTTGGAGTTCTGTGGAGTAGGCAGCGGAAGCTGCTTTAGCTATCACTCTGCAGGATAGGGCCACACCTCGGAGGCTGAGAGGGGTATGCTGGCAAATCGTTAGTGTTTTAAACCTAGAGATACTTCATTTCCTAGAGAATAGAGAGTTCGTGAGTGTCAGGACTCACCCACAATGAAGTTCAGTGAACCCCTCAAATTCCAGGGTGTCCCGAATGGGGCCCTGGAAGAGAGGAAGTGCTCAGAAGGAGAAAGGAGTTACCCATTTATCTATAAATGCAGGGACAAGAGCAGTCTTCTCAACATTTTCTTCCACAAGGGATACCTGGGGAAGCCTGGGGACCATCTGTGGCATTATACCTGGGGGGCGGGGGGAGAAGGGTACTGCCACTAGTGGGCAGAGGCCAAGCATGCGCCAAACATCCTCCAATGCAGAGAGCAGCCCCTAAAAGTCCTGGAACCCACGCCGAGACACCTTAAGACTAAAAGCAAAGATTGCGAGTCACTTGAGACACCTACCGCTTTGTGCTCTGGTCAATACTACCAAAGTGTCTTGAGTAGTGCTGGACACATCAGAGGCTAATACCCCGTGGGTAATTATTATTTTGTTTCTTCACCTATGAAGTAAGGGATATTGATGGTTCATCCTCGGGAGCTAGGCTTAATTCCAGACTCCTCTGGACAATTTCTTTAGTCTCCAGACTGTCACCAATGGTCATTATGCCTCGGAGTGAGAGGTTCAAACAAAGTATAGAAAGCAGATTAGTGGTAGCCATGGTCTTGACAGGGGTCAGGGTTGTTACAGGAACAGTGTAGCGAAGAGCTATGTGGGGTGGTATTTCACCTCTCTCATAATGAAATCAGGACTTGGGTGGCAGCCCAATACGTGAGGCTGGGTTGGAGACCAATGGACTTGACAGATTTCTCCATGGGCCCATGTGCACCCCTCCCACGCTTCCTCAGCACAATGGATATGCAGCACCAGTGTCTGAGATCCGTGCCCTCCCTTTCCTGTATATAACTTCATCCTGGGAGGTAGGAGCGCACAGAAAGCCACTCCTAGAGATGGCACATGGGTGTTCTTCTAGACAGAGCATATGCATGCACTGCCAAGTGCATTGGCCCCCTCCTACAGCAGTGACAGCATTCTTTTCACCCAGTTCTGCACCCAGTTCTTTCTTACCAGCTCTCAGTTGTTGTTGAGATTTTCTGGGTCTAAGTGTTTGCCCTGCATGTATGTCTCTGTACCACTTGTGTGCAGTATTTATGGAGGCCAGAAGATGGAATCAGATGCCCTGGGACTGGAGTTACAGACAGTTGTGAGCTGCCCCATGGATGCTGGGAACCGAATGCAGGTCCTCTGGGAGAGCAGCCAGCGCTCTTAGCTGCCGAGCCATCTCTCTAGCCTCTAGCTTGTTTGTTTTGCTAGCTGGCTTGTGCTCCATTCTGTAGCTGTGTGTATCGTAACAGTTGGCTACCTTGTGGCAGCTGTGGTGGTGGTTCCCCCTTGCCCCTTGCTTTCACCGTCCTCTGGTTCACCACGAGTGACACATAGTTATTTATGTCAGCCCTAGATGGAGATGCACTTCATCATCCAGGGAAGTCTGTAGAGACTCAAGACTCTCCCACTTCCTGTGGTGAGCAGAGTTTATTCAAATGACAGGAAGGGAGCTGGGAGCCACTGACTGCCACTCCTTCTAGTGTCTCTAGCTTTGGTCACCCATGAGAATATGCACGTGAGATGACAGGCCAAAGGCCATCAAGGACCTGCTCTCTCCAGCTCAGATCACGTACTTGCTCACTTTAAGTGTGTGTGTGTGTGTGTGTCTGTTGTGCAGATGTGAGTGTGAAGATAGGAGAACAGTCATAACTGTTGTCTCTCGAGATCTAGCCACCTTGTTTTTCAAGATAAGGCCTCTCACTTGGCCTGGCACCCTCTGATTAGTCTAGGCTGTGGCCACTGAGCCTAGGGATCTTCTGCGGCTGTCTTCCCTGGTACTGGGACTATGAGTGTGCATCATCACTGCACCCATCTTTTCCATGTGCATTCTGGGAATTGGCCCTATGTCCTCCTGCTGGCATGGCAAGCATTTTCCTGACTGAGCTATTGCCCCAGGCCTCGCCAACCTCCTCTGTACCTAAGGATCTTTGCACCTGCTCTGCCTTCTTCCTCCAGATGTTTACAAGGCTGGCTCTTCTACTTCAGGCCTTTGCCTAAATATCTTCTCAGAGAAGCTTGTCAAGTGGCCATGACACTCTGCCTGTGGGACCTTGGTCCTGCCCATGCAGCCCTAGTGCCAGTGTCCTCCCTTTCTTACTGACTTACTTGCTTGTTCCTGTCATATACTCAGCATATGCTTAGTTTATTGCTTAGAGCTTTATCAAGAAAGCAGAAAGGAAGGAAGGGAAGCAATTTTGTCTGTCTTGTCTTGACTCCTTGGGTCCCCAGTGTTTCCTATCACACTGTACTATACACAGTGTCTAGTTGGTATCCGCCGAGTGAATGTCATCAGGCCAATGTTGACAGAGATGGTTTTGCCAAGCCATCCTCAACAAGCTGTGGTCTTTG
This sequence comes from Acomys russatus, assembly GCF_903995435.1. Lineage (NCBI taxonomy): Eukaryota > Metazoa > Chordata > Mammalia > Rodentia > Muridae > Acomys > Acomys russatus. Next base: position 27,243,819 of record NC_067156.1, read on the forward strand.
AAATGTGTGTCCAACACATTCTCTGGAATTAATGGGGTCAAGATGACAGGCATACATCTGGAGGCTGGACTCTGCCCCCAGCTAGAGGGGTGACCTTGGTCAGGCTTCTTAACCTATCTTGGGCACATTGGTAGGCGTTTGGGTTCCATGTCTATGACGTTCTCTCCAGATGTGATAGTCTGTGAAGCACGTGGCTAAGAATGATATGAACCTCGTGGGGACAGAATGGTATGGCCATATAAAGGAATGCGGTTGGAGCTCATGCCATGACATAGGTTGAATTTTGGAAACAGCCCTGGAGGACCACATGTTTTCTGATTGCAGTTACATGAAAAGCCCAGAATAAGCAAATCCATAAACACAGTGAGCAGATTATTAGAGCCCAAGGCCTGGATAGGGAGTGGGTTGGAGGTAGAAGAATTAAGGCTAAGAGCATGGAAGATTCTTTTTTGAAAATCAAAAATAGTAGAGGTGTCTGTACAGCTCTGTGAAGAAAAATTGTCAGGGCCAGTGAGGTGGCTCAGCAGGTAAAAGCCATTGTCATGCAGACAGAGTGACTTGAGTTTAATCCCTGGGTTCTACGGTAAATTAGTCTTTTGTTTTCTTTTTTGAGATGAGGTTTCATGTAGCCCAGGCTAGCCTCAAACTTGCTATGTAGCCAAGGATGACCTTGAACTGTCAATCCTCCTGCCTCTGTTGCCCAAGTACTAGACTTACAGGTTTGTGCCACCACACTCAGTGAGGAAGGTTTTGTTTGTTTGTTTTTAAAACATTTACTTTCCTAGTTCCGTCTCTTGCTGCAGGGTTAGGTGAGGGCAAGTTCTTTCTTTCTGTGAAATCCCATCATGACCTTGGGAAGGATTCACAGAGGTAAACAAGATCTGGGGGCCTGCCTAGCACATGACTTCAGCCCTCAGCCAGGGATGGTATGCTGGCGAGAGTCGGCTCAAGACTTTCCTCTATAAATATTATTTCTCGAGGATGTCCAAGTTTCATAGCTCATTTTCACTGGGTTTCTTTCTGGCTGAGTTTCCTGCACATATATTTCTGTGAGCTGGGCTGGCTGGGAGGCACAGTGCCCAGCCTACGCTGCTCACAACGGTGGCTGGGTGTCCATCCCTTTGGTGGGGACTCCATCCTAGTTCTGTGGACCTACACCCTCTCAGCTGCTGGCTGATGGGGGACGATCGAGGGAGGAGGAAGTATGACCTCAGCAAGAGGCAGGGACTGGCCACATAGCCCATTCAGTGCCCTGTGTGCACACACCCACGTGTGTTAACATTGTGCTGAGAGCCAGACAGGATCCCTACCTTTAGGGCTCGTCTACACAGGACTAGAGAGACAGACACACAGACCTATGTCTCAGGAGCTCAATCGTAGAGGCAGATAAAAGAGTAAAAAGTACAGTTAAATGTCGCCTCCCATCCCCCCACCCCTGTCACTCTCTCTGTCATCTCTCCCACCTTTGCTGTTCTAGAGAAAAGCAGGAGCTAACTGCAGGGACATGAGTACATCTTCATGAACAGATGTGTACAAAGTATCAAGCTCACTAGATACCAGCCAGGTGTGTCCAGTAGCTGCCCTGGGGAGGCTGAAAAGATGGCCGAGGACTGGGGACCTGTCGAGGAGGGTCTGGCTCGTCCTCACGCTCTCTCTATCTCCATAAAATCAATTCTGCAACCATCACTGGTCCTGGGCTGATGCCATTTGCTGGACTTTGGTCTGTATCGAGTGCATGTTTTTGTATTTTAACTACATGCACATGAGCTATTACAAAGTTTTCATCAAAGAGTCACCATCTCCCATAATTCTTCCTGCCTTCCAGGGGAGGAAATGTTTTAAAGCCCTGTCCCTAGCAATGTGTGTGGAGTCAGTTCTTTCACCTTTACGTGGGTTCTATTAAAACAAAACCAAAACCAAACAAACAAAAAAACAAACACAAACAAATTCAGGTTTTAGACTCACAAGCAAGTGCTTTACCCACTGAGCCATCTTGCTGGCCCAAAGACTTGATTCTTGCTCCTGGTGACCTCTGAGGTGATCTGTGACTCATCTCAGGCTTGAGCACAGGGCTCCATAAGAAGTGAATGTTCTTAGGACCCAGAGGTACCAGGGTGGTGGTGGTGGTGGTGGTGGTACAGATTGGGACAGAGGGTCACAAAAGCCCTCACAAGGAGGGAGACCCTGCTGTCTGTGAGCAGGAAGGACAGCAGCCCTGGGCGTTTCAAGTTGTTTATTACAGAAAAACAAAGTCTGTGGCTCCTTGAGTACTTCCTTTAGCCTAGTTCTGAAATAGAGACAGCAAATTTTGATTTAGCAGAACAGGAAACAATGTTCTACAGGCAATTTAGTGGTCAATAGGAAACTCTTTTAGAGAAATTCAGAGCCTTATAAAAATTGACTTGAAGAGAGTTGGGAAAGCCTTTTGTGGTAGATTAAACACACACACACACACACACACACACACACACACACACAAACACAAGCACAAACACACACACCAAAACCTGGCTATATAGCTCAGGCTGACTGGTAGTTGCAGTGATTCTCCTGCCTCAAGCTCCCAAGTCCTGGAATGGCCAGGAAGGAGTGCTGTCTCCAATAATTTGTTGGGTCTATGACCCTAAATGTTCTGAGCAGAACCCAGGGTTGTACCTTTAAGTGTTTTGTTTGGTTCCTGGTTTTGTGTTTTGGTGCTTGCCAATTGAACTCAGGACCTCCTTTGTGCTAAGCATTGATGTTGAAGAGTTTTGGTCTGAGAATATGGAACATAAAGATCAGCCTGAAATGTACAAAATCCCCCTCAGTGGCCCGTGCTCCTGGGCATTACGCTCACGGTTCACTGCTCTGTGGTCTCTGCATGCTTACAGCCCCTTCCTGAAGAAGATCCCAGCACTTTCCAGTGACTCTACCAACCTCTACCTGGGTTCTCGTGCCTAATGTCTAAGGATTAGCTGGCATCTGTTTGCCTATCTGTGACTGTAAGCTTCCGTGAACAGTAGCCTGTTCATGGAGAGGCACACAATCCCTGACTCTCGAAGAGCAGAAAGAAGGAAAAAGAATCCAAGGTGGCAGTGCCAAGAGCAGTGAGTTCTGGGTCCCACACCCCATGTCCACTCCTGTCCTGCACTAGGCATTTTTAGAGCTAAGGTGACAGCTCGTATCTTGGGCTAGGAAGCCAGAGAGGAGGGCCTTGCTCGTGTGTGGCATAGCCTGCCCTTTCTGCCTGCTGCCTAGGGAGAGGCCACAGAGATTACGTGCCCAGTTTATTCTGGGTTGGAGACTTCCCGTCCTTGGTTGTGTTTACTCAGAGTGAGGTCAGCCTCATTCAGAACTCAGCCAGGTTGTTTTATGTCAGTGGAGTTTATAATTAAAGTGTAACCACAAACCAGGCTTTGCAAAACATTAAAGACAGAGAAGGGGAAAAATGGACCGGAGGGGGGAAAATTCCAGTGGTTTTGAGTGTGTGTGTGTGTGTGTGTGTGTGTGTGTGTTATGGAAAATAGTTTTTTGCTAGCATTTGTGAAGGTGTCTTGTCTTTTAACATCTGGAAAAAAGTCAGGGAATGTTTTATTTAGTCCAGAGACTGTGTGTGCATTCATATGTGCATTCATATGCATATTGTAGTGTCTCTATAAGAATTTCTCTACAATCAAATAAGGGGTCTTGGGTTAGACTCAGGGACCCGGGAGGCTGATACACCACATATAGCAGGCTGGAACATCCTGTTGGGGGGCACATTTCTCCCTCTAGGCCTGCCCCTCTCTCTCTGTCTGGCGACAGCAGCATGGCCCAGACCTCCCGAATGTGGTTATTTGGGAAGCTGTTCTGACTTGGAGTCCAAGCTGGTGGGGAATAGAATGCCTTTACCATTAAACCTGGAGTCCCATCAGACCAGACAACGGAAGTCTGGACTGGCCCCAAACAGCATACAGGGAAGGATTTCACTGGAGTGTGGTCTGCCTGGATCCAGGGCAATGCTGTAAGATCCTCTGGACCAGAACACTCCCCTGGTGCCTTTAGGATGTGGCTAGATTTATAAATATTTGATTGGCACACACTCTGCTGAAGAACATTTCCATCTGTGTGGCGAGTGGTGCCGAGGATCCCGCCCTCCCCCCAACCCCCTAGTCTCCTTCCTACGTGCTGAGGAGGTTAGGGCCTGCGCGCTCCACCGGGAGGCTAGAGCTTAGGGATGCTCAGGGATGTGTTATTCCTTTCTTTAGAACTGCTGTTCCAGCTGTTGATTTCATGGAAGGGTATGTCCCAGCATGCCTGCTCCAGGAAGGAAACTCCAGCAGGATGAGCAGACAAGCAGAGAACTCTTTGCCTTTGCCCTGGTGGTGTCTGTGCCAGGGGAGTTAAGTGGGAAGGGCTTGATGAGCTAAGGCCTAGGCATGCTGTGGCTCTCTGCTGGGTACCAATTGAGACAGAGAAGCTGGGATGTAAAGTCCCCGGCAGTTCTATGAACAGCTTAACATTTACGTAATGGCCAGCTATGGGGTCATTAAATCAGGAGGCCCGGTGAACCTAGGGAGGAGAACAGTGGCGATGACGGAGACGGCCATTGTTTTGATCGGTCAGGTGGCCGGAAGTGTGCTGGGCACTGTTAGACATGTCACCTTTCACTGTAGGCGTTCTTGCTTTCAAAACAAGGAAACTGAGGCCCATAGAAGAAAAGTAACTGCCACAGGGAGACACAGATCTGGTAAATACAGTAAGTGGACATCAGCCTGCCCTTGGCCTGCCTGCGCCACGTGATAGGATACATATGCCAGTGTATTTAGTTTGTGGGGTGACAGTGCTGTGTGTCATGGCGTTAGCATCAGGGTGATAGGGTCCTCAGGGGAAGCAGGTTAGTATTAAGAACAGAGGAGAGAGACTCCACAAGCTGTGCCTGTGGGGGGCTGGTCATATCCTGTTAGCGTTAGGGTGTTCGGCACCATGATGACTAGTGACCTCCGAGGGTGTTGTTAGCTGCAGATGGCTGTCTGTGCGGGCCCTGGCATGTGTCAGGGCTTGACAGGCAGTTCTTCGGATATTGTTGGGTTTAAATTTACCTGCCAACAATACAAGTCAGTGGCTCATCAAATTGATGCCTTACTGGGCACTGAACCAAGTGACAGACAATAGGTGAAACACAAGAGTTGCTGTATGGAGCATCAAGAGCCGAAGTCCTTGTACTGGGGGTAGGGGTGGGGCTGCGGGAGATAGGTCCAGTAAATAACCACATGAGTAAATGCAGAGGTGTAGCTGAAAGGAGAGGTGCACAGGTGTGTGGCATCCCCCATAGACTCTTGTGTCTGAAATAAACACTTAGCTACTTGTCTCTCAGGGCTGGCATTCTGCTGTCAGAAGCAATCTTTTCAGTCTAGGGCAGCCAAGGCTACACAGAGAAACCATGTCTCGAAAAACCAAAAAAAAAAAAAAAAAAAAAAAAAAAAAAGTAATCTTTTCACAAACTGCATCCCCACAGGCTCCAGCATCTGTCTGCTTGTCTTTACTGTGGGTACTATGGCAGTGTCGCTAGTGCTAACATCATGTATGGACAGTTGCCTGCAGCTACGTCCCAAGCCTTGGTGAAGACACAAGCTCAGACCCCTTTCTCTTCAGGATTTGGTAGATATGTTTAGCTTCTGTCTATTTCAGGAAAGTCAGTGTACAGAATCCTCTAGAAGTTGATTCCACGGATAAGGTACCTGGAAACCTTCTCTCCCAAGACAGAGGACTCTGGGTAATCCCCTCACCTCGCTCACAGCACATCAGCTCGTTGAGGACAAAGAGACACACTGGGCTCCTAGGCAAGTTCTATCTTGTGAGGTTTATGATTTACCTAAGTATCTGACTGGCTCTTAGAGGCACCCTGCCTTCAGGAAACTTTGGAGTGTGGCTCTGCCGGTCTCTACGGCTTCCTGTGACAAGGATATTATTAAAGAATAAAGTTCTATTTGGCAGACTATGTGCACAGTTTAGGGTTCTGGGGGGCGGGAGAGGCTTCCACTCCATACTGCCCAAAGCTGACTCTGATTCTTGAAGCCTGAGGTCCAGAGCAGCAATGCCACTTTTGGGCAGAAGGGGGCGACAGAGTCACACTGAGGGAACTCACCCATGCCCAGGAGGCTCTCCGTGGCAGGTGATTGGTGGTGTGGGGGACGCAGAGTGAGGCTAGCATTCCTGTTGCACAGGGGAGGAAGCCGAATCTCAGTGCCCAAAATTAGGCCTCTGGGGACACTGGGGGTCAGAAGAATCATCTGCTGGACAACTTGAAGCTTCTTTCACGGAGTGTTTCATGTGAAACAGAGAGATTATGAATTGTCTGGTTAGAAAGTGGCAGAGTAGGGCGCGGGTACCAGCATAGAAAGGGCCCTGACTGCAGGGCGCAGGCGGGTTGTCCATTGTGGTTCCAACCGGTACAGAGCAGCTCGCTGCCTGTTTACTTCAGGACTGACTTCTGTCCCCTTGGCCCTTGTTCTTAGTTTCAGAGTAGGCAAATAATTAGCTCATATAACTGCTGACAGAAGTTCTGAATTAAAAGCCTGAGTCCAGACTCCAGGGGTAAAGAAGTGCCTTAGCATCACATTGCATGTCCCTACGCCGCAGTGGGTCTGTAGACGCCGGGCAGTGACAGCAATACTGGCCAGCCTGTGTTGAACTGTTGCCCCGGGCCAGACAGGCACTGTGCCTCACTTACTATATTACCTCATTGCACTTTCCCAAGAAAACCATCATCAGTATTCTCATGTTTTAATCAGAAAAATAAAGCCTGAAAATTGTGCCTGACTTCACAGGACAAACCCCCCCAGTGTGTCTCTGGTACATACTTTCTTACAGCTGTCCTACCAAGCTATGGTGGGTTCCCCGGGGCTTCTGAGAGCTTAAGCCCTCTAGCTAAATCCCACCTCAGGCTGTCCCAGTGTTATGCACCCAGAGACAGCCAGTGCTGCTAATGATAGAATGGTCATAGTGAGGGCCTGTGACATTTTGTCCCGAAAACCCAGTAATTATAGCTTCTTGTTACCCCAAAGTTTGAGGTTTCCAGGAACTAGGCGAACCTTAAATAGCACGTCACTGTGATCACCCCTTAGTTCAGAAAATTGATAAGACTTAGTAGAAACATTTAAAACTCAGAGTAATTAAAGCTTGTTCCCAGGGGTTATGTGGGTAGACACGGGCCATGCTTGTTACAGCGAACTAAAATCTAAGTCCTTATGTGCGACAGGGTCTCTATTCTAAGGCCCCCTCAAAGCATGGACCCGTAGGATGACTTTGCTTCTGATTCTTCTTCTTCGACCTCCAGAGTCCTGGGATTATAGATGTGTGACACTGTATCCAGTTTGAATGCCACTTGGCTTCCTGTGCAAGGCAAGCACTCTGTCAACTGGGCTGCAGCCCCAGCTCAAACTTTTTTTTTTTTTTTTTAATGTTTTAGAAGCTCTATTCTTGGCTTATTCTGGTACCTACTTTTCATAGAGTGGAAAACATGTGGGAGGCCCACTTACGAAACAAGCTATCAAAACAAAACAAAACCCCCAGATTGTAATCATAAATCTGCCCCAGCGGCAAGCCTGAGCACCTGCCTTTCTGGGGAAGTGGGGGACAGAGCCGGCTGAGACCGCACAGGGCGGTACCCCTGAAGCCATCACTGAGTCTGCAAAGTTCGGTGCTTACACGGGGCATAATTAAACGCCTAACACAGAAGCCATTGCATCAGCAGTCTGCGACGCATTTCCAAGCCAGTCCCATTGAACCTTGCTTCCACCCGTGCTCTCTTGGCGTCCCTTGATTTCACGTCTCGGCTTCCTCTCTTAGCTTGCAGCACGTATGGCCTTGAGATGGCTGCGCCTCTAAGTGGGGTTTCCCTACAACATCTATACCCTAGTGTTACTCCAGGCATCTCTGACTCTGAGTAGAGAGCAGACACCTAATATCATGCACGCATGCGCACACACACCAGTCACGCCTCCATTTATGAACGTGATCTGAAAGCCAGGCTGCTTGGAAAAGCCCAGAATTGTCCACCTCTGGCTCTGTGGCTCCCATCTCTGGCTCCATTAGCGACTGGAGAATGACTTTACTCCTTTCTGCACACAAGCACATCTGCACAACGTGCTGCAGGAAAGCTGCATAATTTATGATGTGTTACGCTCTGGTTGGAGACTACAATTCTCAAATCAAGCCCAGTGGAGACATCACCTGGAGAATCTGTTGACTTGAAATGGAAGCCGTATCTTTGTGCAGGATTTCCCGTCCCTGCCCATCAGAAAGGTTTTTCCCATCATGGAGTGAGCAGGCTCTTGTCTGGCTCGGGGAGAGGGGCTGATCTTTTGTTAGTTTATAGAAACCTGTTGGGGAGGGGGTTTGCAGTGACTGAACTCTGGTAAAGGTTATATCAGCTCAGCAGAGAATCCTGCTGAAAGCTTTCGATAAGATGTAATTAGCTAAGTGGTAGCCCACGGTTTTCTGTCTTCCAAAGCCAGCCCTTTGGTATATGTGTGTTATCTACATAGAGCCTTGGAAAGTGGGCACCTGTCCCCAGTTTCTGCCCTCCTCCCATGCTGGATTAGAGAGGGCACAGAAAGGTGTGGGCGCAATCCAGATGGCTGCTTACTGTGCTGGTCGTTTCTGTCCCTTGTCCCGTCCACGGTGCCGTCAGGAAGGATCCTCAAGAAGTGGCCACCGTTGCTGCAGTAGAGCAGTTTGGGCTTCTTGTAGTTTCCCGGAGGCAGATCAAACCTCTCGGTCAGGGCTGTGAAGGTGGTGATCTCTCCTCCAGCCATGGCTCAGCGGCGACCGGCGTGGTACTCACAGGACTGAAAGAAATTAAACATGCCTGTAGACCACTCTTCTGGTAAAGGTGTGATGGATGGATACAGGAAGAGGAGGATCATGCAAAGCCACAGACTGACTCCTCAGGTGATGCCCAAAGTGGACAGGCCTGTGAAGTGGCCGGTGGGAGAAGAGGGATGGATGGTCCCTAGCCTGGGAGAAGTTTTCCAGCCAATTTTCTTTTCCCAATTGGATACAGCTTTGTAACAAGCTAGATTTTTTTTTAAAAAGTAGAACTTCAAACTTAATCGTTTGGTGAAGAGGAAAAACATTATGTCTTGGTCCCTCCTTCTGGTCCATACACATCCTCAATACTGAAGTTGTACTAAAATAACACCTGGGGTCTGGCTGAAACCCACAAAAGCCAAGAGGCTGAAGCTGAGGCTTTGCCTTCCACCCTCAACATTGTTTTGACTAGGTACTGTCAAGCCAGAGTGGGTCAGAGGTCACAGATGACTCAGGCAATTGGGCGCCTGTGAACCAAGGTTCCAGCAGGGGCACCAGAAGATTAATATGTATGGAGGCCTTCTCAGTTTGCTGTGGGAAAGGAAGGAGGCAGAGGGAGGAGCTTGGGGAATTTTAAAAGAGCAAGCACTGTACCCAGGACACTGTCTGAGACAGAACATCTTGAAGGCTGTGCCTGGCCACTGCTGGTCTCATAGTTTTCTACAGACTCTTTTGTTATATGAGGAAATCAGGTCTCTCCTTGGACCCAGACCATCTTCATCTTAATTATTTTCTAATCTAAGCTATACTTATAGAGCCTATCATGGGACAGGCTCTATACACATATGCACTATATATAAAATCATATTGGTATAAAATATATCATTTATTGACACTGGGGATTTGAAAACAAAATCAATGAAATATAGAATTTTAAGTCATATATTTGCCTGACCATTTAAGAGAAGAAAATTCTGGTAACTATAAAGAAAGAAAGTTTTTTGCTTTTTATTTGTTTGGTTGTTTTTTGTTTTTGTTCTTGTTTTAAAAAGAGCAGGGAGCTAATGTGGGTCTCACCTATAAGTAGCTGTGCTCTCTCTCTCTCTCTCTCTCTCTCTCTCTCTCTCTGTATGTATATGTAGTTGTCTTATAATAACAATGATCATCATCACCAACAATATATTTTGTACTGAAAGATAATATTTATTAACTTAACCATAACCCTTTAATGTAGATGCGAATATTCCCATTATAAAAAATTACGTAAAAGCATGGAGGCATTAAATTGCTTGTGCAAGGCCAGTAGCAAGAAACTAGGTCTCAGAATGAGTGTGTGAGCACAAAGCCGAGTTTGTCCTTAATTGCTAGGAGGAGAGTACATGACCTTGATATGGAAGTATTGTGACACAAGTGGGGTTTTTACCCATTGCATCAAATGTTTTAGTCTGCCACCACGATCTGAATGCTAGCTATCTCCAACAACCTCCTTTGCTAACTCCGTAGCAGGATTCCATAGAAGAAACTTATGCCAGTGACATCATGAGCTTCCAAGACCAGCCTGAGGCCCACGTTCCATGCCTTACTGAGTCCCACACAAGTCCTCATAGGAATCTAGCCGGTCACAAACCAAAGCATCAATTTGGATAATCCGTCTTTGTGATCATAAGTAGCTTGAGTTAGAAATGTCTACTTTTTTTTTCTCTGCTCTTGGCATTTCATATAGCTGGTACATTCCCTGACTCTGTGGTCCCACGGGCCAGTTATTCATCGGCGTCAGTGTCAGCTACTGTCTGGGTTACCCCTGCAAGGAGCCCTCTCCCAATTTAAATACACATGTAAGCTACATTCAAAGTCAGACCATCACAAATGGCTCCTCAACAAAACGGTGCCACATCCGTTCTTGCCACAGAATGCAGTAAGAGACAGAAAATGTTATTTACATGAACTGCACGGGGGGGAGGGGGAGCTACCTTGCATAGCAGATTGTGTTTTTCTTCCAAATTCTCAATATTTTTGAAACATTGCCCTTTCACATCAAGCGTCTGGTCTCTTTGCCCACCTGCACCTCCTCTCTCTTCAGGTGTTCACCCTCATTCCATTCCTTACTCCTTTCTTTTTAAAAAGCAATTTCTCTTTTCTTTTTTTTAAAGATTTATTTATTTATTATGTATATAGTGTTCTGCCTACCCACCAGGAGAGGGCGCTAGATCTCATTATAGATGGTTGTAAGCCACCATGTGATTGCTGGGAGTTGAACTCAGGACCTTTGGAAGAGCAGACAATGCTCTTAACCTCTGAGCCATCTCTCCAGACCGTCTTTACTTCTTTCTTAATCACTATTTTCCCCTTGTGAAGTGCTAAGCATAGAGTCTCCTGCATACTGATTTTTGTGTTTGTTTGTTTTGAGACAAGGTTTCTCTGTTTAGCACTGGCTGGACCTCACTTCGTAGACTGGGCTGGCTTCTCAGTGCTGAGATTAAAGGCATGTCCCACCACTGCCCGGCTCTGCATCCACACTGTACCACTGAACTGCACCCCAGCTCCCTGATGTAGCTCTTTCAAGTGTGACTCCTTTCACACATCTCTCGGTTAGCTTGTAGATGCCACTCCTGTACAATGCAACTAAGAGATCATACCTTTTTATTTATATTTATCCCCAATACCTCCTAAGTTGCCGACTTAACTTGCTGTACAGGACACAATAACTGCGCTCTAGAGGCTGCCATTGGTGATGGCAATCTTAGGAGAGCAGAACTTTCCTGTTGTCTCAGGGTCTGCTCCAGTGGCAATTTCTCTTTGCATTTCCTCTGATATGGGCCAGCTACACGCCAAGCATGGCCTTCGGTCTTCAGTCCCAGCCAGGAGTGGCTATTTGGTTGTTTTCAGAGTGCTGGGCATGGATCTGGCGCCTCCACCAATTGGGGTCAAGATGAGCAGATAGGCTGCATGGGGTAGGAGGGACCAACTCTGGCTAATGTTCTCATTTACATGTGTGAATACGCCACGCAGTCTGGATATCATCCCCTCAGAACCTTCATCAGTTTAGTGACCTTGGCCAGCACTCAGCAAGTCCTCAGGGATCCTTTCTGGAACACAGTGAGAACTGAGTATACACAGTTCTCTATTCTCTGACTGCTCCTCCTGTAATTGGGACAGTCATGAGATGGCTACAGCATTCAGATGCTCCCTCTACCAACCCTTTAGCTCACTTTACCCCTGACCGCTGAAAGCCACCTGTGAAGTCCTTAATATAAGCCTGGCATCCCTACCGAGCTGATCCCATGGCAAGTGGATCACCCGAAGCCAGAGGGAGGAATGTGAAAAACCTCTTGTTTCTGATTTTATTTACAATTTATCTATGTTTTGAGAATCGGGCAGCTCAGAACTCTTTGGCCAATCCATTGTTTGCTAGGGGATATGAATGAAGGAAGAGTGCATGACGCTGCAAAATCACAAGGCAGGCAAACAAGAACAGATCCCTGGGGATTGACACAAATTGCTCCCACAAATGAATCCATTAACCAAGTGAAACCAGGCATAAGGCCTGATGGGGATTTGCAAGCCCTGCTTTTCACTGCTATTGTCTGGTTTAGTGGCTATCTAACGAGGGGATATTCTGTCTAGGAACTGGAAAAGACCAAGCCCAGTGGACTTGCTCTCATCAGTTTGCACCAAGCTAGCTCCTGGGTTTGGGACACTGGTGAGATTTTTTTAGGAAAGCCAGATGATTTTCTTGGTCTTCCAGTGATACAAGCGTGAGAGAAACACTAGACCTATTTGAGCATCTGTGTTAAAGCTGACAAACATCAGTCAGCTGTGGCCTCTAGATCAGACCCATGAAACAGCGGGAGGTCTGTGCCCTCGCCTGGGAACTCTGGTCGTTTTTCTGTGTGAGATAGCAAGTATCTACCTCACTGCCCTGGGCGTGCACTAACAGGCTGTGGGAACGTGGCTGTGCCACCCGCTCAGGAGATGTTTCCTCTAATGACTCTGACCCCACTTACTGCATAAAATCCTCTGAAGGGTTAAACAAACACAGCATTCAAGAAGCACTTGGAAAGTGTAAAAATGTGACCTAACCTGTTAGAGATAAGAGCACATGGCTTTTTAAAACTAGCTGAAGCCTGGTGTGGTCTGGAAGCTGTGATCACATCTTCCATAGGTGGCACAAATGAGCTAAGCTTTCCTTCTTACTCAATCACAGAGATGGTAACAGAGAAGATGAAGGAGGCAAAGGTTAACTGGTTGTGTAAGGGGGAATTCAGGTCATTGTTGCAGACTCAGATATGGACATATGGACAATTATGGAAGATGACTCTTGGGAGTCCTGCTGTTCCCAGGAGGCATTTGTGCTCGCTGTGGCTCTGGTGACTGCTGAGGAGAAAGGCTTACGGTTCTGAGAACCAAGGACAGACAGACATTGACACTTGATTGTTTTAACCCCTGCTGCTGTTTATGCAGCAGAGATGAGCCATGCAGAAAGGGATTTTCAAGCTGCATAAAGCCACTGAAGATAGTGGGTTTCTACTAAGGCAGTCCTCAGACCCTAGCATGGAAATAGCAGGAGTCAGCTCCAGTTCTATATCCTGTCCATGTCTCTGTGAATGAAATCACCCAGAAGCCTCAATACTATCTCCAGCAATGCTATTCACTTCATATTTTATAAAGTCAGATGTGTATGTTAAATATCAAGAATGAATAAAATGCATGTCAGCTAGCTAGTCAGGGTGAAAGGGGTGAAGTGGAGTAAGTAAAACTGCATTTATATACATTGTCCAGGAAAAAAAAAAAGAACAGAAAAATCAAAATATTATTCAAAAGTAGATTAATTAAATCAAACCAAATATATCTGTACCCATAATAAGTATAAATGGACTAAATTATTTAGCTAAAGGAGCCCTTAAAAATCTGTGCACACATATACATTCTGATTAGAAGGGACACATTTAAAATATAAGGATGCAGAATGTTGAAGTAAAAGGGTAAAAAACAAACCAGCTTCAGTGGCATGCGCATTGTGGACAAGCACAGAAAGACTCAGTTTAAAAACACACACACACACAAGGAGTGAAGAGGCAGCTTATATATTGGAGACAACCTTTGACAATGATTTGTCAGCTGACAAATTAGTATCTAGAATTTACGAAGAACTCAAAAAAATAAATGAAAATTTAATATCTAGAATGTATAAAGAACTCAGGAAATTAAATAAGAGAAAAATGACCAACTCAAAATATGGGCTAAGGTACTAGACAGATAGTTCTTAAAAGTAGAAATACAGATGGCTAATAACTGTTTTAAGAACTGATTACCATTCATAGCCATCACAGAAATGATGGTCCATCTCAACCCAGTCACAATGGCCGTAATCAAGGAAAAAAAAATGATAACAAATGCTGATGAAGATGGAGAGAAAGGGGAACTTTTAATTACTGCTTGTTTTTTATATTTATTTATTTATTAGTTATACAATGCTCTGCCTGCATGTAGGCCTGCAGGCCAGAAGAGAGCATTAGATCACATTATAGATGGTTCTGAGCCACATGTGGTTGCTGGGAATTGAACGCAAGACCTCTGGAAAAGCAGTCAGTGCTCTTAACCAACGAGCCATCTTTCCAGCCCCTACTGCTTATTTTTAAAAAAGATTTATTCACTTTACATCCCAGTTGTAGTCCCCTCCCTCCCCCCTTCCCTGCCCTCCCCTCCCTCCCTCATTCCCCCATTCCCCTCCCTTAGTCCTCTGAGAGGGGGAGTCCTGCTCCCCTGCCAGCTGACCCTAGTCTATCACGTCTCATCAGGACTATTAGTTACTATTACTAGGAATGTAAATACAGTGATAAGAGTGTAAATTGATGCAGGACTGTGGGTATCTGTGTGGATGTTTCTCAAAAAAAGAAAAAATACAACTATCATACGACCCAGCTACTCCATTCCTGAGCATATAACCAAAGGATTCTTGTGACCTACAACAGAGCCACTCACACATCCATGGTCACTGCTGCTGTATTCACAACAGCAACGAAATGAAATCAACCCAGACACTAATCATCTGATGAATGGATATTGAAAATGAGCATATACCAAAGAAGATTTTGTGCACCCTTAAAGAAAGGAGAAATTGTCAAGGTTACAGGAAAATGGATGGACCTTGAGTGAGGTACACGGTTCAAACAGACTTTGTATTCTCTCTCAGACGGAGATCCCACCTCCTCATTTTTGTACATGCATATTTATGTGAGTGTGAGGGTGTGCAGAAACTGAACAGGTAGAAAGAAGTCCATGGGAGGGACACAAAGGCCTTAGGGAGGAGGGAAGGCAGCAGAACATATGTAATATAGAAATGGAAGAAGGGATGTTGGGGTGGAAGGTTTAAGCAGGTTTGAGGGGAAGGGGGATAGGTGACAGGAGGGGGTGCAGGCAAGGCCAACCTAAACTAACTGTGTAGGAAAGAGGCACGAGGAGGGGCTGGGAGAGAACTCTGTCAGTAAAGTGCCTGGTGCTCAAGGATGGGCCATACATTCGGATTCCCAGTGTCTGTGAAAAAGCCATGGCATGTAATCTGTAGTCCAAGGGCTGGTGAGGCAAAGCTAGGCAAGTCTCGGGGGGCTCAATAGCCATCCACCCTGCTGAATCAATGAGCTCCAGGTTCAATGAGACATCCTGTCTCAGAAAACGAAGTGCGATTGACCGAGAAAGACGCCTAATGCTGATGTCTAGCCTGAGCACAGGCATTCACACAAGCATGCACCCACAACCCCCATTCTCTCTGTCTCTGTCACCCCCCCCCATATCTCTCTCTTTCATAAGTATTTTTTAATGATATATAAATAATAGTAAAATGTTAAAAGTTGGCCTGGCTACATTGATATGAGATAAAATAATTCCAAGATGGAAAGAATGATTAAAGGCAAAAGGAATCTTTGCATAATGCCACATAGAAACATTGAACAGATAGATATGAAATTTCCAGGTTTGATGACACAGCTTCAGTGTATATAAAGCTAAAAACCACAAAGACGGCGAGAACCTTTGATAATCTTTGTCTTGGGTGATAGCACCAACAGATAAAGGCTACCAGCGAGGATGTTGATGGTGGAAGGGCATGGCCACCCTTTTAACCAAATACCTATTTGAGAAGATCTTTACTTAACAAGAAGTGAGCACTGTTGCTCTATGGAATATTTACCAAAATTGCAGAGGTAAGACTCAACCCAAAGAGAAGCATTTGCTTTCATCAGACTAGTGTTTGAATAGAACCCACTGCCACCCATGAGGGGGGAACCCACTGCCACCCATGAGGGGGTAGCAAGGTCATCTTGCCTTTCAAAGTTCCCAGACAGCTCCCTTTCTCCGCCCCTGCCCCTGAGGACCCTGTGCAGCTCTCACCTACCTGGCTGGCTATGGCCTGTGCAATGTTCTCTTTTATAGCACTGCTTACTTCTGCCACTTTTCGCTCTGCTGCTTGTGACCTCCCGCCTCAGAAATCTGAGGAGTTCTCCTTCCAGGAGATGTTTGGCCCCCAGAGTTCTGCTGCCTTCAGTGTTAAGCGTAGACTCCTGCCATGGCCGTGTGAGGCTTTCATGATCGAGCCTCTGCCTGAGTCTGTTGCCTCGTCTTACCGGCCTCTTTATACCTGCCCATACCACCCTCCCCTTACATTCTTCCAGGCCTTAACCCAAACCTGACAGCATCGGATTCTCTCTCTCTCCTCCACTGTAGCCTGGCTAATCGTATTCACCTTTCAAAAATTCAGCTCTCACATTTCCTCCTCCAGAAAGCTCTGTGTAGACGCTCCCCCCGCCCCCCCCCCCCGCCCCTGACCTCCCAGCACGCAACCACCCACACACACCAGGTCAGATGGTGGTTCTCTGGGCTTCTTCGCCAGTACTGGGTGTCACTGCCACCTGTGTTCCACTGTTATCATTCTCCATGGAGTCCTGCTGCTGTGCTAAGCACCCAAGCCTTGCCATAGCCTGCAGGCCCGCTGGAGGCCCAGGTGTGTGTTTGCCCCTGCCTCATCTTTAATTCAGCATCCTCAGCAAACCTGCCTTCCGCTTCCTAGAGATCACTGGGCCCCTCCCCGATCCTGGGCCCCCTGTCTATGCTCTTCCCTCTATCTGGAATATCTCCTATTCCTTCTGCCCCACCTACCTGCTTAACTGCTTGTTTGTCTTTAGATCATAGATCAGTCGTCAGTTTTGTTTTGTTTTTTTGTTTGGTTTTTGTTTTCCCAGAAAGCCTTTCGTGGCTTCTCAGAACCAAGGCAGGCTCCTCTTGTCCTCACGGGACCGCCTCCCATTCCTTCAGCTACCCGATGTCAGTTTTTAATTACTCCTTCATGCTTGTGATTGTTTAATTAATATTTCCCTTCATGACTGGACTGCCAGCTCCACAGAGGCAGAAACTGGTCTGTCTCGCTCCCCATGGTATCCCAGAGGCTGGCAAGATGCCTGGCACCTAACGGGCCCTTGACAAATATTTGTAGAGTGAGTGAATGAATGTAATTTAACTCCGCTCTTGACTGCCTGCTTCATTAGCCTCTGAAGCTCTTGAGACCGAAGCCACTGACTCCTTCTGCCTCCAGCATTTGGCAAATATCTTTGCCTCTTTGTCCCAATGGAAACATGCAATCAGGAGGTCCAATTAGCAGGTGCTGTCCTGCAGCTATTGACAGGCAGAGCCAACAGCCTCATGCATATTTTAATTGCAATCACATTAGACAGGGAGACCTTTCGTAGAAGCAAGCCCCGAAGCCTCTTCATTTGTAATGATTATTTCCTTACATCTTCAGAAAAAATACCATTAAAATTACCGAGTTCAGAAGGGCAAGAGTCAGAACCTTAAGTCTGGCCTCCTTATCTGACCAAGAAAATGGTTGATAGTGCCCAGAAGAAGGATTCCAGGTCTCCTTATTTCTGCCATGGAGTATCCTGAGACAGACACACCCTCTGTGAAGGAGAGTTTGTTTGACTGCAGGGAAGAGAGACAGTGTGTTCCCAGCTCTCCTCGTTTCTCCTGCTGTGTCCTTGGTGCTCTGTATGGATCTAAGTGTGAGCTGGCTGCCTGGCCTGGGTTGGCATATATCAGCCTGGTGTCCTCAAGCCAGTTCGTTTCCACAAGCTGAAATTGGTTTTCCATCATTGACGATAAACTGTGGACTTTGACCAGAGTCTGCAGGAGTTGAACCCTTCAAGTTCCAGAAAAAGCATTATAGCCCATGCAGACGTCCTACTGCCACCTGTTAAGCCATCCTTGCTAGCTTGAGAGAGTGCTTATATGATAGAAATGGCTACATAAACAAGGTGGGTACAATGGCGATATCAATGGACATGCTGGCATGGGAGGGGAAAATGTCATGGGTCCCAACCTAGACAAAGAACTAGAGACAACTAATGGCTGCCAGGGGGAGACGTACCCTCTCCCAAGGATGAGCCCCTTGCTGGCTGGCCATTGCAAGAGTGATCAGCCTTGAAACCTTATATGCGAACAGCAAAACCAGACTCTACAAGTTATATTTGTATATAAATACACATTCATGTGTATGTAGCAGTAATAATCAAAGAAAAGGAGCTGTCACCTTGAGTGGTGGGGACAAAGAAGGGGCTGGAGGGAAGGCACCTAGGAGGGGCTGGAAGGAGAAAAGGGAGGTGGGAAACTGATGAATTTTACTTCAATTTTAAAAACATTAAAAAAAAAAAAAAAACTCTGTTCTTTTGTTGTTCTCTTTCTACCCATCCCTTACCTGGCTGATTTACCACCATACCATTCTGCTTGAGTTCAAACCTTGCAGGATAACCCACTAGCAAATTATTTCTTCCCACAGTTCCCCACTTCCCCCATGACCACAGCTGTTGTGCTGAGCCACTGTCTCTACGAGGCAGCTAATGTGCTGAGCCTGGCCCTAGGGAACGGGCGAGTATTTGGTTGCTGCTAGCTTGACTATCTCTGTGCACACGCTCACTCTGTTGCTTTGGAATCTCACGAACCCGAGTCTTAGCGTTTAGGGATGCTTTAGCCGCGTTTGACAAGGATTCTTCTGCTGGGTTGGAATGTTCCATTACCATGTACGTACTGCACTGTTGTCTTCTCATTTGTCTCCATCAGTGGTCCTCAACCTTGCTTGCAACCCTTTAATACAGCTCCTAATGTTGTGGTGACCCCCTAACCATAGAGTTATTTTCATTGCTAATTCATAACTGTAAGTTTGCTACTGTTATGAATCATAATGTAACTATCTGATAGGCGATCCCCTGTGAAAAGGTCATCTGACCCCAAAGGGATCACAACGCACAGGTTAGCAAGTTCTCCGCCATGGATCCACATCCCCACATCCCTCTCCAGTTCTTTAGGAGCTTTCTAATCCCAAGGAGCTCTCAAGTTATTGGACTTATACTGTTCCTAGGCTTCCAGAATCAAATGCTCCAGGGGGATCAATATGGTGCACTTCAGCCGGGCGTGGTGGCGCATGCCTTTAATCCCAGCACTCGGGAGACAGAGGCTGGTGGATCGCTGTGAGTTCGAGGCCAGCCTGGTCTACAAAGTGAGTCCAGGATGGCCAAGGCTACACAGAGAGACCCTGTCTCGAAAAACCAAAAAAAGAAAAAAAAAAAAAAGATGGCGCACTTCATGTGGCAATGACTTCTGCTCATCATATGCCGTGGAGCGAATACTGTAGATGTCCCGGGGATTTAGACAAAGAAGGGAAAAGAGAGCCCTTGAGTCCCAATCTTCCAACCCAAAACCTTAAAAAACTAGAAATACTTTCGTAGCTCAGATTATGGCTAAGCTCTCTACAGCCTCCTTTCAAGTCCTTGTTCACCCATTTGACATGAACATCTGTCTGCTTTGCTGTAGAATTGCTGTTCTGTTTGATCAGGGCATTGTCCCAGAGCCCATTGGTGTTGTCCCATCATGTGTTACAACTCCAGGTCAGCCACAGCTACCTGCTTTAAAAAAAATCTTTCAGAGCAGGTAGCTGTGGCTGACCTGGAGTTTGCTATGTATGCCAGGCTGGCCTCAAACTCACAGCAATCTATTTGCTTCTGCCACCTGAGTGCTGGGATAAAAAGCACGTGCCACTGTGATTTCTGCTCTCAAGGTGGCTTAATGGGCCCCACTGAACTCAGCCAGGCTCCAGAGAAGGCCCTTGTTGCCCAGCCGCAAGTGCAGCTGGGAAAAAGTGGGCGGAGCTGTCATCTAGTCAGGTGTGTCACCAAGGCAGCTGTCTTAGCCTGTGCCCTTACACAGATGCACCCCCTCCCTACCAGGGTCACCTCCAACATCTTTTATTTCTCCCTTCATTTGAGATATCTTTTTCTCTGCAGTCTGGCTTATTCACCCTCCAAACACCTCTTGCTGTAAGATCATCATCCACCCAGGAGCTCACACATTCTTTTAAGTGCCTGCAGAGAACAGATCCCCGCTGAGAGGAAAAGCAGAGGCTTCCTGGCACAGTGGTGTGCTCTGCTGGCCCCAGCTCTGTCTGAATTTTAATGGGATCCGCTGGTCCAGAGTGTCCCGAAGACCTGCACACATCTTAAACAGAAATATCCTTCCTGCAGGCTGGTGCATTAAAGCGGGCGCTTAGAGCCAAATGTTAAGTGATTTCTGCAGGGGCCCTCGCAGCCCTCAACCTCCTCTTACAGATGTGTCTCCAAAAATCTTTTTAATCTCTTGTGCAACTTTACAGTCTCTAGGTCGGGCCCAGCAAGGACATTCCTTTCTCCAAGTCAGCTGACTTCTCTGCTCTTTGGAAGATGGTGTTTACAGAGTCTCTCCCTCCTCCACTACATGCCCCCCCCCCCCCCCCCCCCCGCTCCTGACCTAGAAATCTTAACTTCTTCAAACCCAATCTTTTGAAGTGTGCACTTTTTATCTATTTGGACTGGCCAAAGGCTTGCCCTACTATGCATTACCCAATAGCCTGCCCAGACTACCACCATAAACAGTAAAAGTTCTTCAACATATACAACATACTAGGCATGGTCCTAAACATGCTGCATACATTAATTAAATCTCAAAGAAATTCTGTTATAGAAGCATTGCCTCCACCCCCCTTTTTAAATTTTATTTTTAATTTATATATTCACTTTATATCCCGATCACAGCCCCTCCCCTCTTCTCCCGGCCTCTCCCTCCCCCTCCTCTTCCCTTTATCCCCCCTCCCCTTGTCCTCAGAAAAGGGGAGCTACTCCTCAACCTCTCTCCCCGGCAACCCACCCCAGCACATCAAGTCACATCAGGACTGAGCTCCTCCTCATCCACTGAGGCCAGGCCAGGCCAGGCCAGGCAGCCTGGTTAAGGCGAAGTGATTGAAAGCAGGCAGCAGAGTCTATGTCATAGGCAGCACCCCCTCAGTTTACTAGGGGACCCACATGAAGATCAAACCGCCCATTGGTTACATATGTGTAGGGGGCCTTGGTCCAGCCTACGCATGCTCTTTGGTTGGTGCTTCTGTCTCTGTGAGCCCCCATGGGTCTAGGTTAGTTGACTCTGTTGTTCTTCTTGTAGTGTTCTTGTCCCCTTCGAGTCCTGTCCTTCCCTCCTGCTTTTCCACAGGACTCCCCGAGCTCTGCCTAATGCTTGGCTGTGAGTCTCAGCAGCTCATTGATTCCTTAAGCTGCTGGGTGCTCCCACTCCTTTTTTTTTTTTTTTTTTTTTAACAAGTTGGCAAATGAATGCAATAATATTTTCAATCCAGAAATACATCGTGTCCTATTTTAGTGCTGAAAGTTTAAGATTTGAACGTAGGGTTTTCTGATGCCAGAATCTATGGTTGTAATCATGGATTCAGTGTGATCAGAAGAACAAATGGTCTTTGTCCCCGGGTGATCCTTCACCTTCTCTGTTCTTTGTACCCAACCAGTCTCCGTGACTCGTGTGGCCCCCACCCTCCACCCCCCATGGACAGCATCAAAGAAGAGACGTTTGCGTTCATGCAAGTGGAGTCTTTGCTCCTGACAGCTGTCTCTTCCATGGTGCTGTAGTAGCTACCTCCATGTTGTTCCTCTGATGCCTCAAGGTGACCCAGGGTCATGTGATATCATTTTGGCTTTTATCAGATGATCATGGCAGAGCCCAGGCCCAGGATTTGCAAAGGGACCCATTGGTGTCACAACCAAACGGGCAGGAACAAAAGAGCCATGCTGATAAAGAGGTGGGGCAAGGCCAGAACCAACCCTGGAAAAGGTTGACTTTAGAGGTTTTGAAATGCCCTTGAAAAGGGAGAGTCCGCACAACCTGAGACTTGAATTTTTTATTTTATTTTTATTTATTTATTTACTTTTTGGTGTCATTAACTCCCTTTATGACTGGCAAGTTACTTGACCCTCCTGTTTCTCTGTTGGGTTGCCTGGGACTGGGGACATAGGTCAATGGTCACAGTCATGTTTAGCAGGTTGCCCTAGGTTCCATCTCTAGCAGATCATAATGGAAAAAACAAAAACAAAAAAACCAAACAAAGTAAAAGTGCCAATCTTGTGACACTGCTGTAAGGAAACAGAACAAAGTCAGGGCAGCGCATGACACATGATGAGTGTCAGTAGATGCCAGCTATTACTACATTGCTCACTGTACTTGTGTTTTGGTGGGTTGATTCTTAATTAAACTTTTAAGGCACTTGGAGTTTCATGGAGCAGTTTGAGCAAATGAGCTTCTTTCAGAGGCTCATGGGGCAGTCTTTTCCTGCAAGCCATATAATTAGCTCCTTTTTCTCAGCCCTAGACAATTGTGCCATGGAGGGGCTGCACATTTCACCAAAGTAAGCTTGTGTCTTAGCCAAGAAAAAATGCCCTCAACCCCATGGACATTTGTTTATACCATCTCCTCACTATTGGGCAGCCTCATTTTCAATATTCTTGGCCTCCTCAAAACACTGTGAAAACAAAGGACGAAACTCATGGTTTGGCCAGACAAATGCTATCTAGAAGTCTCTGGAAGAGTGGGTGGCAGGGCCAGCGTGGGGTTGAGGTTTAAGATGCTTGGATACTGAGGGAGGAATGAAAACTGGTGGATCTTGCTCACGTGCCAGTCTGTTCTGGACCTTGAAGGAGAGCTAGGGAGGTCCCAGCTGGACCCTGAGAACTCCGGGCCAGGAGCCAGTGGCAGAGCCCAGGCCCAGGATTTGCAAAGGGACCCTGTGGGTGTCACAGCCAAACGGGCAGGAACAAAAGAGCCACGAGCTAGGGTGCAAGCATTCCAGAACTATTTTTTTTTTTTCAGGGAGTGCATTAGAACAGTGGCACACTTGTTCCCTTTGGCATTCTTTGGCATTCTTCTTTTTAAGGACTTTGGTTATATTTAGCAATTCTTTGTATTTACCAACTCTCTTCCATCTCATCTGAATAGTCCCCAAAGGGCTGTTTTTCCATTTGTGCTGCATTTCCAGTACTGCCTGTGGCTCTCAGGATCCTGTAACATAGCTTTCCACATATAGGCCTCCACACAGCCAAGCACTTAAACAGGTATTATAGGAGAGAGAGGAACAGGAGAACACCATCACCATAGCTTATGAAGGAATGGCCAGCCTTGGATAAGGTACGAAATCACTTGGAAGTGAGCTGAAATCTCCTGCCCAAGAGCTAACCTAAGAGATAAACGTGCCTTGGTATCTCCTGTCTCCAGGAAGGTACACGGTACGGTCAAGATGACATTTCTCAAAGAATGCTGAGGGCTGGTAGGTGCTGATAGCCACGACTGCCCATCCCTCTATCGGAGGAGGCCTCTCTGTGAAGGTTACTCAAGCTGGCCTGCTAGCTCAAAGCACAGTGTGCTCCCAGGCCGCCAGCTCCCATGGTCTTCCTCCTCATTTGTGTGTTTTCCTATCTGACCTTCCAAAGCCATTTATCTTCTTCAACATCCACTACCCATCTCATGTTTTAGGGATCAAAGAACCACTGTGTCAGGTGTGGCTGACTGAAAAAAAAAAAGTTAAGTTTTTGGCCCTTGAGAACAGATTGGGCAACAAGGAGAAAAGGAGGAGAGGCTTCCAAGGGTCTCCTGTCTTCTCTCTGATGCCGTATTTGTGTGCGTAATCCCCCTGGACAGCCAAGGATCTACATTCCTGGATCCTCCCTGGTTTTGTCAAGTTGCAAGGCCTCTTGTAGAGTTCTATAAATCTGTCTTAGGATAGATCTGTAGAGAGGAACAGAGACAAGGCAGAACATTTCCCAGTATTTTTATCCTACTGTACTGAGCCCCCAGCGGCATGATGTTCCCATAGATCTGATCTTATAAAGAACAAATACATAGATTATTGTTACTTCTCAACGTTACCCTCCACAGCGATCGTCCTTAGACTGTGAGGTCTCACAGTGTGGTGAGAGTTTGATTGACAGAAAACACTTATTAACACACAGCATTTGGAGTCAGGGCTTCTGCCTCCTTACCATCAAATTCTGTTGTACCACCTTCATCTGAGGAAGCTCTCCTCGCTGCTCTGCTTCACCTCAGGCCTAAAATATGTCATGGTAACTTGTGATTATTCCTGCTGTCTGTCTCACTACTGTACACACACACCTGTTCATGTGTAAAATGTACAGACACACAAACACTACACAAGTCATTAGGCTTCATATCAGGTTTACTCAAACATTCTTTTTATCTTCTTCCTCATCATTATTGTTATTATTTGTAATATAAATATTTTTCCATTACATCGAATTTTTTACAAACTATTGCACAATTGCTAAGTAAGCCTACAGCCATGTTACTCTAGTCCCAGCCTTTTTAGCTGTCTGACATCTCTGAGGTACAGCAATCAAACTCTGACTCCTGTGAAGACTTACCAAACAGACACCTTATTACTGTCTCCTTTGCCAATTCTTGTACTGGCTTACTACCCCTCCAGCCTCATTTTCTTTCCTTTTCCCTTCTTCTGTCCCTCCCTCCCTCCCTCCCTCCCTCCCTCCTTCCCTTTCTTCCTTCCTTCCTTCCTTTCTCTTTTCTTGAGACAGAGTATCACTGGATAGCCCTGGCTGTCCTGGAGCTCACTCTGTAGACCAGTCTGTCCTCAGACTCACAGAGATCCTCCAAAGTGCTAGGGTTAAAGGCATCACCACCACACTCATCTGAACCTACTTTCCTTATATGATTCATTATGTTATTTAATGCACAGTGTAAGAGAGCTCTAAAAACCCATTTCAGGTTGGTCATTCCCTGGCTTGTTTTTTTTTTTTTTTTTTTTTTTTTTTTTTTTTTTTTTTTTTTTTTTATAATTTTGCCTTTCTATAAAGCAAAATCTAAATCCTAGCATTGCCCAGATGTTGCTGTGTGACCGAGCACATCCTCACACTTCTTTGTTCCTACATTCCAGCCTCCTCCTCATCTGCTCTGGGATCCTGAGTTCACTGTGGTCTTTACCATACAGCTTTCCAACAAACTGTTCCCTTTCCCATAGTGGCTCATGGCTGGCTCCTACTCGCCATTCAGATGATGGCTGAAGTACCGCTTTTCAAAGACTATGTTTCGTCACCTCCTTCTCAGCCCTCAAGGGGGTGGTTCAAATGTTTGTTGGGGGATGGGTAAGAGGAGGGAGGGAGAACGAGCAGATAAATTAAATTTCATGTTGCAAATTCTTGACCCGAGGACTCTGCCATCCTGAGGGACTTTCATGTCTCACTCTACTCTCTGTTGTAATGAGCTCTGCACTCCTGAAACAGGTGACTTTCCCCTAGATTATTTTTATAGAAAAAAAAAAGAGGCAAATATAGAGATAATTATTGATTTTCACCCACCATGGCCCTGTTCCCTATCGCCAACATCCTCTTGGGAGTCTGCTGCAGAATTCCTGGGAACCACAGGAAATAAGTTGACTGACCACTTGAAATGCTCCTACAAAAATAGACCGGATTAGACCTTCTTCCTGTGAAAGGATGCCTTTCCTCAAGGCAAACATTACAAAGAAATTTTATCTGCTTTTAGGAGCTTCTCTCTTCAATCATTCTCTCAGCAGAATCTATCTGGCCAGACTCAGATTTCCGTTCTGAAATTAACCCCCACCCCCTCCCATTGCTGGCTAGGTCATGACTTCAGTCAATTGCTCATTTATTATTTGGATGCTATTGTTTGTGTGTTAAAATGAAGAGATGGGAAGAAATCCAGCTGCTGGCGTGATCTTCCCGGAGAGGAAGCTCTTTCCTCCCCAGAGCTCTCTTCTCGCCCACTGCCTTCAACACGGGAGTGACGCCTCCTCGGTCCCCACTCTCCTACACAGTCCCTGACTTGCAGCTTGTCTGTCACGTTGAACCGAACTTTCCTTATCGAAAGGAAACTAACCCTGAAGAGTATTTGCAGAAATCTTCCCGTAAGTCAGGAACTTGAAAGAGGAGTGTCACTGACCATCACATCCTTGGCTGTGTCCTGCCTACTGAACACTTGAGGTTACACAGAGAATAGCAGTTCTTCTGGGGAGTTGGAAACACAAAGATCCCTTTTAAGGTATATGACTACTTCTGCCAGAATTAATTCCCACTAATATTTTTTTTTTGACAAAGTCTCATGTAGTCCAAGCTAGCCTTAAACTCTCTGTGGACTAGAGGTTTGCCTTCGTTTGATCTTCCTTCTCCTATCTCCTGAGTCCTGGGTCTTTAAGCCGTATGCCATGATGCTGGCTCTTGCATTAATTTTTGTATTAAAAATGTAACATTTTAAAAAGTGAAATTATATAAACATACACTTACATAAGCATATTGTAATGTTTAATATTGATGTTAACTCAATATAGGATCTAAAATGTCTGAAGAGATAAACCTCTGGGCATATCTGTGAGAGGTTGTCTTCATTTGGTTAAATGAATTGGGAAGACCCACCTTAAATGTGTATGAGGGCATCATGTGGGTTGGAGATCTGGGCCATGTGAAAAGGAAACCGTGAGCTGAGGACTGGCACTCATCACTGTCTGCTTCCTGACTGAGGGCATGATGTGACCAACTGCCTCATGTTCCTGCCACACTATGGCCTTCCCTGCCATGGTGGTCTTAATCCTCAAACTTTAAACCAAAACAAACCCTTCCTTCCTTAGGCTTTACTGCGTAAATATTTTTATCACAGTGACGTGAAGATTAACTAATACGCAAAGTTGGTACAGGGAGTGGGGTGGTTGCTGTGATAAACCGAACCATGTGGTTTGTGGGAGGAATGTGGGTGGGAAGAATGTGGAAGAATTCAGAACTTTAGGCTAGGAATGCTAGCACCCTATAAGCAGAGCTTAATGTGTCTGTCTTTCTGGTAGGTGTTTGGAAGACCAGAAGGCTTATCTTATAAGGCCTTTTCCATTTGATTGTAAATACCAAGAAAGCAGGCACTATCAGGGAGTTTACATCAGTAAATGTAAATTTACTAAGGACCTGACTTCCCATCTACTTTGGCACCAACTCACTGGCCTCTGAATCTCAACATTCTCTTTCATAGACTAAGCTGGTAATAATCTTGTGTAGGGGGGCCAGGGGGACTAATTGACATAACACATAGAACACACCCAACACACACAAAGGTCTCAGTGAACATGGTGAGATACTGTCCGCTTCTTGGCTAATTCCACTGTCACCATCACCTTCCTCTTCTACCTGCTATGGTTTCCAGTTTAGTTCAGTGTTAAGTGAAAAAATGGAGTCCGCCACTTCCTTCCCACTTGCATGCCACAGTCTGATGTGTGGCATTTTTCTTTGTTCAGTATCTATGGCACCTGCCTTTGGAATTTCTGGGAGATATGAGCTTCCACTCCCAGCTGCCTCTCCAGGACATACCGTGGTGCTCACATCCTGAACTTTTTTCTCTGTGTGGCCCATCTTCCTGGGAGTTATGACAAAGTCCCTTGTCCTAGTTCTAATGCACTGGGCCAAGTAAGCCTGGCAACCCCATGTCTAGCAAGTTACCCCAGGGGACTCTGATGCATACCTCGCAGTGTGAACTGTGGGCTTTAGTAATAACTCTCTTCTCATGTTAAGATAAAGAAAAGTGGTTCCACCTAAGGGGAATAAACTTATTTTTCTTCCTTTAGCAAAGTCACTGAAATATCTCCAAATCTAGTACTTTTCCCGTGTGTGTGTGTGTGTGTGTGTGTGTGTGTGTGTGTGTGTGTGTGTGTGTGTGTATGTGTGTGTGTGTTTAAGCAGGATCCAGGGGATACGGCCCATTTCAATGTTATTTTTTTTTCTCTTTCTTTCCATTACTCTTATTTTTTTTACTAAATAATTGTTGTTGCTACTGCGGCAGGGGGTGGAGGGGGTGTGTGGGGTGGGTAGGGGTGGGGTAGGGATGGAGGAGAAAGAAAACAGAGCATGGGGCAAGAGGAGGGCAGGCTCTGTTGCCTGTGTCCTGTTGTGCAGCAGGAGGCTGGGGCCATGCATAAGCACCTGGACGCGGTCTGATATTTGAGGGTTTTCTCCGAGGCTTTTCTTTGGCAGGGCCTACTACAAAGGCCCAGACTGTTTTGGACTAAGCCATAAAGTGGTTCTGAAGCATCAACTGAAGCTTACCCACAGCACACCAGCAGGCAAGTCCCTCACTCGTAGATGAAATGACAGCACTGAAATAAGATAACGTCGTTGTGTTTTAGCTTCCATCTGCCCTCATTTTATTTGGGAAAGTTGCTTCCAAGGGTTCAAGAGCCTGAATGTATATTCCATCACCTAACATGCATTTAATGAGCACCTAGTAGTGCCAAGCATGGGGAAAGAAGTAGAGAACAAGGCACACGTAGCGAGGCACTCTTGAAGTTCAAATCCCAGGAGAGAAGACGCAAAGCATTCTGGGTGAACTCGGGGTCAGAACAGTGAAGTGGAAGGCTTTCAGGGAGCTACGTGACAAGTGATTACAGAGCCTGAGAGACATCAAGGTGTCCTGGAGATAAGGCTTGTTCCTACTGGAAGGCAGCAGAGGCAGGCACGTGCAAAAGCTCTGAGGCCAGAGAAAGAATGTTTCGGTTGAGGGACTAGAGTCCGGTCTTGGAGGTGGAAGAAGGTGGTGGCTAGGGCAGCTGGCGGATTACTTGGAGCCTTGTGGGCATTTGTTGGCAGGACTGTGGGAAAAGACCAGACAAGGTAGGCTGGGGAGTGACATCATCAGATTTGCAAGTTTTAAAAGGTCACTCTGGCTGCTGAGTGGAGTAGTTGTCAGGTGGCGTAGGGGCGTGCACGCAGAAGCCCACAATAGGTAAACGAGCCTCCCAAGCATGGGTGTGGGCCAAAGGCAAAGTCAGTCAACACAGCTGCCAGAGCAGAATATTTTGGGGACATTAGTTCAGGTGCCTTCTCTGAGAAGGTGACTGCATGTTTTGGGAACATGGGACTCAGATGTTAAGCAGCTGACTGAAATGAGACATCATGATGGCTCAGGCAATGACACCTGGTAGAGGAGCCAGCTCACCCTCTTGTGCCAGGCTGGGCACTGGGACTGTTGTCCATTTCTCTTCTGCCTGTTTTGCACTCAGAGGAACCTGGACAGACAGCCTGTCCTGCAGCAGGGGAGTGTGACCTCAATACCTGCCTGCCTTCCCAGCCACACTGCTCTGGCTTTTCTGACAACTGCTGTCATTTCTAGGATGAGTACAGCTAAGGCAGACAGCCAGTGCTCTAAATGCCTCCCCACCCCTGGTTCCTCTGGCACTTGGTGATGCCAGAGAAGATGGCTGAGGCCACCTGCCCAGCTTCTTTCATTTACTCTGCAAATGGTCACGGAGAATCTGCTGTGTTCTGGCCCGGTTCTCTGATGACGAGAACACCTGTATACTTTATATTCTAGCTGTTTTCCGGCAACCCACTTGTTTTCCAAGCTGTCCTGGTCTTTGTATTAAGAGAAAACAGATGGCCCAAGAGCTCCCTGGCATCGTGTCCATCAGTGGATGCCAACAAGACTGAACTTCCAGTTCCAGAATATGCCAACATCATGCTCACCTTTGTTCTTGTTTTCCTGTTGGCCTAGACCTCTCTATAGCATCTCTGTCTCCATCTCCCCACCTCCCCTGCACCACACCCCCTGCTGTGGAAAGCCAAGGGTACTTCTGCCTTTCCCTCAGACTCAGACCAAGCTATATGCTTGCTGTCTTGCTGTTTCCATTAGGGTTAGAGGCCCTGTCTGTCTTGCTCAGCTTTTAATTCCCAGTTTCTCATATAGGTCTGATTCATAATACATGTTTAATACATATATTGGCTCATAGAATGTACAAAGATCAACTCGATATGAATTGATATCTTATATATAAAACCCAAAACTATCAAATTACTAGAAGAAAATAAATAAGAAAAAACTTCTTAATAGTAGTCTGGGGTAGGGGTAGGGGGGTGGAACCCTAGCCCTAACCCAGCCCCCACAACCATCCATAACTTCAGTTCTAGGGGATCCAGTGCCCTCTTCTGGCCTACACGGGCACCATGCACATATAGGAAATACATACATACATGCAAGCAAATACTCATACACAGAAAATAAAATTAAATAAATCCTTGGGACAGAAGAGATGGCAAACAATCCCACTACTGAATATATTGAAATCATTGTACTAAATAGACATCCTTATCCTCACATCTATTGCACCCAAGATGAGGAAGCAGCGTAGATGTCCATCAACAGATGGAATACTCTTTAGCCTTAAACACAAGAGGAAAAAGCTGTCATTTACATCAAGATGGATGAACCTAGAGATATTATCTAAGCAGATAATCGAGATACAAAAAGACAAGGAGCGCAGATCTTGTTTATGTGTTGAAAACAATTCAAATTCATAGAAACAGAGAGTGGAGGGGTGTGCGGATAGGGGATGGAAATGAGAGGCTGCTAAGCCCAGAGCTCTGGTTAGTCAGGATGAGTAAGTTGGGGAGCTCTGTTTGCAGGGCAACACCAATAGTTAATGACAGTGCATCCTTCGGGCTGAGGCCATAGCTCCTTTGGTTCTGAATCCAAATCCCAGTATCATATGAAACCAGTGTAGTGGCATACACCCATAATCCTAGCCCTCAGGAGATGGAGGCAGGAGGATTGTGGGCTCAAAGTCATCCTTAGCTGCATGGGACCCTGTCTTAGAAAGAAAAACAAAAACAAAAACAAAACACAAAGAAACAAATGTTAACTTAAAGCCAGCTACCACACTGTTCAATTCCAGCATCAAGGAGGCTGACCCAAGAGGATAACGTGCTCAAAGCCTAAGCCACATAACAAAAGCCACATAACAAAACCCCACCTAAGGGACAACAAGACCCCAGCGGTCCTCAAAGAAAGAACAAGACCAAGCCAAAATAGTGTTTCCTTAAGTGCTCACTAAACAACTAAAGCCATGGGGTGTGGTCGGTATGCTAATGAGATTGAAGGCAGAAATTACAACACATTTACACATGTGTCGACATACCTCATTGTATGTGGTAAACACATACCTTTTAAAACCAATCACATCTCAAAAAAAAACCAAAAAACAAAAAACGCTGAGTATAAATACATTTATTGAAAGGGAAGAGGGTGGTAGAATGGCAGTGGGATGTGCATCCTATGTAGCACACTGAAAGGTATGTGCTGCCTCAAGTTTTCTCCTGAATCAATGCTTAATGAACTTTACCAATCCCCCAAATATAAATCCAAGTATGAGAATTTTGATTAATAAGGTTGACCTGAAATCCTATTAATTTTCTAAAACCATTGACCCCACCTCACAAAGCAATCCAGCTTGCCAGAGTGAAGGGACTGAGAAAGAGATGGGATTGAATTAGACTATTGTTATTTATTAGTTTACCCAACACAACACTGATTGGCTGTGACTTACCAGACGCTGTGTGTTTGGGGAAATGAGAAAAAGTCAAAGGTCAGCTCATCGCATGCCTTCATGCAGGGATAGCTGAGGAGCAAGTTCAGGGCCTCACGTATACCAGGTAAGTGCTCTCACTGAGCTACATACTAGCCAGAAATATTACCTTTTCATTTTCAAAAGCAAATACCTTTGGGCTGGAGAGATGGCTCGGAGACTAATAGTTCATGCTGCTCTAATGGAGGGCTGGAGCCTGGTTCCCAGCACTTATATTAGGTGGTTCCCAGCACTTATATTAGGTGGCTCCCAACAACCTGTAACTCCAGTTTCAGGGGCTGTGACACCCTTTTCTGGACTCTAATGGCACCTTCATTCACATGTGCAGTCCCCAATCACGTAATAAAAAAATTAAAATTAAAAATATGTGAACTCATGACCCTATCACCCCTGCTGACCTGAGGGTGGCAGAAGGAGACAGTGTGTGAGTATCTAGGGAGTGGGCAGTGGGGGCTCCGTGAGGAATCTGCATTGGAGGATTTGGGGGTGTTGCAGGAACTTGCCAGGTAAGGTAGGGGATGTGTAGGAAGCCACCTATGTCTAAGTCTGTCTCACCCAAGGAAGCTCTGGGAGCCCTATCAACAAGAAGCTGTCAAGTTTCCAAAAGGGTAATGGTCCCTGCTTTCTTGCAGTGGTTAATCCACAGTGGGCAGGGGACTCAAAATAGGCCACCGGTTACAGGGGCTGCAGGAATGAACACCATCTTTTCATAGCACAAAGGCTTCTGGGGCTTATGCAGCTTCCATCCTGAACCTGTCTTGTCCTCTTCAGGCTCCAAGCCACTGTTTACTTCTATAGCATCCTGTGTGTGGGGGCTGTTGCTGTCTGCAGTTACACTCCCTAGCACCTGCACTTGCCTCCCTGACCCCCACCTCTTTCTATAACTCTTCTGTCCTAAGGGACAGGCATTGGTTCTTGGGCCCTCCTTTCACCCACTGACATGGCTTCTTGCCATGCTTACTAGGTGGCCCATGAATATCCACAGACACTCTTTACATTAGATTCCTAGGACTTCTGTACAATACTTTGGAGACATCCCTATTCCAGATAGAGGTTTGATGTGAGAGAGCGGAATGGGCATTTGGGGGTAGAGACCTCATGTGGAGGTGGCTCTTCTGGGGAAGGATGCTCAGACTATTCCAGCGGAGGTTGGAGGTTGGCATGGATAAGAAAGTGGAGACTGTGGGGCCACAAAATGGAGGGCCCATGGAGACCAACTGCAGGTCTTCCTGTTTTGGCCGTGGTGGTGGGAAACAGCCACTGGGGTTGTGTCTCAACCTTCCTGCAAATCCAGGCCACAACCATCTGTGTTTGCTCTGAAATGTCTGCTGGCTGATTCAGGGGTGGTCTCTGCTGATGTCCACTGTGTCAGAACTTTTGTTGAGGGGGATTGGTTTTCTATAGAAGGAGAATGTGTTGTCCTGAGTAATCTAGAAAATACTCTAGACGGACTCAGTTTCCTTTTTCTAGTTTTTCCAGATAAACTAGGATGAAACCTTAGATCTGGTGCTTGCTAAGAAAGTGTTCTACCATAGGACTCAATCCCCAGCCTCTAGACAGGCATTAAGGGGAGGAAAATAAAAGCCCAAGTGCGCGCACATGCACACGCGCACACACACACACACACACACACACGCACGCACGCACGCACACACGCACAGAGACAGACAGACAGACAGACACTGTAGCCAAGGATGAGCCTGTCCTTCCAATCTTTCTGCCCCCATTCCTCACTGCTGGGATTCCAGTCATGTTACCTCCCTGTCAACTTTATAGTGCTGGGAATTGAACCCAGGGATCTGTCTATGCTAGGCAAGTGCTCTACCAACTGAGCTACAGCTCCTACTACACACACACACACACACACACACACACACACACACACACACACACACACTTTTTTGAGGCAGGGTCTCATGATATTACTATTTTTGAAGTTAAATTAGTATTTGAGCTGGAATTTATTTTAAAAGGAAAACTCGGTATCAGTACTGAAAATATAAAGACAGTTATCACTTGCCATTCAGGGTCATTCTAGAAGTAACAATAATTTAAAAATTCTTAAGGCACATATAGATAATTAAATCTAAGTTACTTGGAGTATATTGTATTCTTCACAGATGTTATCTCATGATTAAAGTGTCATATAGTATCACACTTACAAGGCGTCATCCCCAGCTTTACAGACAGAAACCCAGCCTCTTGAGAAGTTAAGTAACCCCAGGGGGAGGAGTATTTTAGATATCCAAACTGCCTGAGGGTTCATTTGCATATACAGAGAGTCTCACAAATATCATGGGACTAGAAGGGAGAACAAAGAGTTTGGTTGGAAATGATGGACTTGGAAAGCAGATCTATGCATTGTTTAACTGTTTACTTTGGAAATGAAATAAAGCAGTAAATGAAATATGGAAAAACAAATCTTTAAACTCTTGAGTGTTTAGGTGTCATCTCTGCAATTGGAAGTTGAAGCAGGAGAATTGTGAGTTCCAGATCGGCACAAGCTATGAGAGCCTGTCTCAACAAACAAACAAACAAACCAACAAACAAAAAACCCAAAACAAAGAAAAACAAGACCGAAGCAGAACCCATGGACAGGGGTGACGCATGCCTTTAATTCCTTCAATTGGGAGGCAGAGGCAGGTGGATCTCTGAATCTGAGGCCAATCTAGTCTATAGAGCAAGTTATCAGACCGGCAGGGCTACACAGAGAAACCCTGTCCTGAAAAACAAAAAACAAAAAAACAAACAACCAAGAACCAAAACCCAAAACAAAACAAAACTAGGAAGTAACAAGGAAAGAAGCCCTTTTCCAGGAGTAAATAATTGAAACAAGTGAATCTGCCGTTGAAGGAGGAGCCAGCTGACCCTTACTTCCCAAGTTCACCTCACCCATTGGCTGTATTTGGCAGGACAGGGAATGGCCTGGTAAGAAAAGGGCATGCTGGGAACCAAGAAGGAAGGACAAGAGCCAGTTATTAGTTTCCTCTCAGCTATAACTTGCTAACTGAAGTCAGGTTCATTCTCCTGTGTCCTGGGAATGGGGGCAAAGATCGACTGAAGCCTGTATGAACCCTTCTAGGCTATTTCAAGGTCAGAAAATTCACAGGCAAACAGCGTGGAATGCACTGGCAGTGCAGCTGTGTCACACATGGCACTCAAAGCCACTGGCTCTCAACACAAAACAGATCTCTGAGTTGTAATATAAACAGGGAACAAACAGCCCCCCCCCCCGGAACAGGAGGAATTTTATCTTGATGACTTAGAAGAGGGACAAAAGGTGGGTGCCATACGGTGTGCCAAGAAGAGACAACAGTAGCTGAATGGACCTGGCTTTGTACCACATCCGTTCTGAGGAGGTCTGTTTATGGAAGCCTGTGAAGGCCATTCTGTATTCCTGTCAGGAAGAGCCCATGCGTGTATGCCACACTCTGGGGTGTGCGCGGCCCTTGGCAAAGAGGGAGGGTCCCTTAGGCCAACCAAGGTGAAAATGGGGTCAGAATGAAGATTCTACGCGGAGCTCAGCTGTGGAAACTGCTGTTCTGTTTTGTGTCTCTGTAATATAACTGAATGGCCTGTACGTGGTGAGCGGTGTTCTTACCCTCGCCTCTCGTGCACTGCCTGCCAGCGAGGACTGTTAGTGCGTAATGAAGATACAAGTGTGTGCTACATACATCTCCTTCCCACCAGCGAGGTCCAGTGTCTGTCCACTCATTCAAAGTGGGAGAGCCCCTGGCTTGCTCTGCTCACCAGTACTCACTTAGTGGGCTTCCAAACGTGTGCATTGGTGCACAAGGCTCCCTTAAGGACAAAGAGTAAACCAGATAGTAAGAACTGTGATTTTAAAAGGCAACGCCAATGTATATGACTGGAAGGAAAGACTAGAAATTACATGCATACATATTTGCACACACATGCACACTATAGAAAACGTACACCCCTCCAGATATGACCATAGCCAGCATTCAGTAGATACCTATAATGGCATGCCTGTTTAAATCTACTGTTTCCTGTTTGTGTTCTATATTTTCTATACTATTTATTAGGAACCTCTCCTACATAATCAGAGAATTTTAATGATTAATTTAAAATATTGGCTATGCCTCCTTGCTAGTTCAGAAGTTAATACCTTGAGTTTGTGCTGAAAGTTCCTCACTTGAAGGTCCCACTAGGAAAGCAGTGATCTCACCCTGAAGTGAAACTTGAAATTTCTCAGTAAGCTAATCTTAAGGTTCGAACGAGAGAGAGAGAGAGAGAGAGAGAGAGAGAGAGATAGATAGAGATAGAGATAGAGAGAGAGAGAGAGAGAGAGAGAGAGAGAGAGAGAGAGAGAGAGGTGTGATTGCTAGGGACTCCTGGTTGCACACTTAGAGTAGCAGAAGAGGGTCTTTTTCTCGGGTCGTCGTTTGTCTTCATCTAACCCTCAACTTCCTCATGTCCCTGCCAACATACAGCTGTGCTCAGCCAGATCTTCACTTGGCCCCACAATCTTAGCCAAGTCATCCGCCTTGCACACGAGTCTTTCATCTGCAAACTAACAGGTGTACTAAGAGGGGGAAGTAAGACTGTTTCTTAGCCTGGGTTGGCGCAGCCATGCAAGGTTGCCTGCTTTTATACCCATTGGCTTCTCCTCATCTTTTCTACCTACTGTATGAGTTAACTGGCTCTGTAAGCCCAAGTCATACGGTGAGTACTGGGGCGTGCCCGAATGGCCCCAGGAGCATGGAAATACAAAGACAGGCTTAGAACCTAGTTTCTCCTTACCTGCTGGCATGGGGGCCTGGCTTCTTGACGAA
This sequence comes from Acomys russatus, assembly GCF_903995435.1. Classification (NCBI taxonomy): domain Eukaryota; kingdom Metazoa; phylum Chordata; class Mammalia; order Rodentia; family Muridae; genus Acomys; species Acomys russatus. The sequence goes on from NC_067156.1 coordinate 27,280,173, forward strand.
GTGGCAGAGCCTTCAGAGATTAGAAAATGTCTCCGGCGCAGGAATCCCCTAGGAGCCTGGCTGTGCCTGGTGCCTGCTTCTCTCAGCAAGCTGGGACTCTCTTTAAACTGGGCCTCCTGGCTTCTCTGACTCAGAAAGTCTTAGGTCATCCTGAGCCAGTCTTCTCCCCACCTTCCCTACTTCTACCTGTTTCTCTGGACATTTGTCATCCTTCTGGACTGCCCAGAATCTTCAGCCCCACCCGTCTCCAACACACACACACACACACACACACACACACACACACACACACACACACACACACACACACACACACACAAGCCTTGTCTGGGTGAACGATTCCTGTGTTGTAACTCGGGGCCACCATGCTTTCCCAGTGACTCTTAGAGTAGCCCCAAGCTCTCCAAACTTCTCTCTCCAGCTTTCTTTGGCTGCTTACAATTCCAAAAGCCAGCCAGCAGTTTTTCATCCTGTCTCCCATGGCATTCAGTCCTATGGGCCTCTGGTCCCCCAACCTCCCTGGGCTTCTAGAGCGTATGTTTTACCTACTGGTTGTGATATTTCACTGTACACGCCTACCTAATCTTCCCTAGACAGGTAGCTGTGCAGCTGCTGGTAGAGTCTCCAGCCGAGACTAGGGTGCCCTGCACATAGCAGGCCCTCGGCAGATGTCACGTGACCTTAGTATACACAGGGGATCGGAGCGAGCCAGGATTTCAGGTGGAGAGCCAGGCAAGCCACCAGCCTCCACCTACCCTGGCACAGTGCCATGTCTGACTCTGGGGCATCCAGATTGCTCTTACACTTCAGCAGGCACGCAGGGCTTCCCCTGCAGTGTCCCAAGTGGGAGGGTGTGTGCCAGTCACATCTTAAAAGGAGTGAGTAACTACATAGGCAGTGCTTAGCTTTAAATCATGGCTTACACTGTGGTCATTTTCCTGAAGTTCCCTGCTTAAAATGGAAAGTGGCATTACTCATATGTAGGGCAGACAATAAAAAAAAAAAGTCCTGTGGGTGGGGCCGGACACAATGGTGTGAGTATTCCTGATGACGGATGAGTGCATCTGCTCTGAGACATGTCAGTCACAGAAGGACTTTGAGGCACACTTCCAAATTAGCTCATCACTCAGCACCTTGTTCTCTGGAAGTGCCGGGAGACATCTCGTTCCTCAGCTGTGGCAGGCACGATAGGAGGAAGGTCCCTGAATCAAGGGCGGAAGGTGAGAGAGTAAAGCTGGGTCTGAAGCTCAGCTCTTGAAGTTCCTAAGTCAGTGAACCCCGAGAAGGTTACCAGGCCCACCCCCACCCCGCGCTTCACCCCCAGGCTCCTCATCTGTGAGATGAGTAAGATAATCACACCTACTTTAGGGTCATTGGGACAAGTTAATATGAAAGTCCATTGGCCTACTCCAGAGTCCGGTGTGTGATTGACATGCCATTGGTGGTAGCCGCCATTGGTGGCAGTGTTCTTTTGCCATCTTCTCCCCACAGCTGCCGCTGCTTCTCCATCTCCAGCCCAGCCTCCCTCCGTGGCCATCATTTTTCATTTTCAAGTGGTCTCTCGTTTTGTAGATGCCTGTCAACTTGTACAGCAAGACCCCAGTACCTGATGTCTGCCACGGCACCATTTCTTTCCATTTTCAGAACCCCCAACCCAGCACAGTATGTATTCAATACAATGCATGAGAATGAATCAGTCTGGTTTTCATGGGGTCTCGTGGACAAGATGGACTCAAGGTCATAAGGTAGCAGGTTCAACATTAGATTCCAGGGTCCCCAGAATGCGAATACATAAAGGTAGAAATTGAAGTGGGCCAACGTCTAGTTCTGTAAGAGGTGGGCATGGGGTAGTCTTGTAACAGTAAAAAAGAAACAAATAAGGCCCCCAAAAGCCTTACAACTATAATAATATTATTAATATAATTATTAAATATAACAATATTATTATAAATGTAATAAATATAATATTATTAGGAAAGAACAGATCTTTCTAATAATAGTTTTATCAGCCAATTTCTTTTCTTTTCTTTTTTTTTATTAATTCCAGGATGGTATTTTATTTATTTTTTAAAAATATATTTTATTAATTTATTCATATTACATCTCAATTGTTATCCTATCCCTTGTATCCTCCCATTCCTCCCTCCCTCCCATTTTCCTCTTACTCCCCTCCCCTAAGACTGTGACTGAAGGGGACCTCCTCCCCCTGTATATGCTCATAGGGTATCAAGTCTCTTCTTGGTAGCCTGCTATCCTTCCTCTGAGTGCCACCAGGTCTCCCCATCCAGGGGACGTGGTCAAAAATGGGGCACCCAGTTTTTTAATTAGACTCATTTTTCTCAAGAGTGTTTTTGCCTATAGCAGATTATATACATGTCAAGACATACATGCGTTGTGACTCTTTGCATGACGTAACCAGGAGCACAGCTATCTTCAAGTCTTCTAAGAATTCGGAGATTTCCCTTTTGACCACCAGTGGCTATATCAACCTGACAGTCACCCGGGACCAAGCCTCCTCACTCGAGGCTCACTTTTCCAGCTCACGGAATGTGGAGACCTCTCTATACTGAGCATGTTTCTCTACAGCATGGAAGATATTGTCAAAATAAATTAAGCAAGTAGTTCTAAGCCCCACGTTTTAGGAGCTTAATCACCATGGGAGATTAACATGCATACATGATTCTCATAGGGAAAAATATGACATGGTATAAATAATGCGTCTAGATGGTTTGCTTTGTTTCTCGAGACAGGATCTCCCTGTGTAGCCTACTGTGGCCTGGGACTCTCACCCTCCTGTCTTAGCCTCCCCAGTACTGATGTTAGAAGCATCCACTACCACTTCGTCCTGGCATCTAAGTTTTGTTTTGTTGCTTGTCTGTTTGCTGAGGGTCTCATATAACCCAGGCTGGCCTCAAACTTGCTATGTAATTGAGGCTGGCCTTGAGCTCCTGAGCCTCCTGCCTTTATCTCCCGAGTGCCGAGATTACTGATGTGTTCCACCATACCTGGTTTGATGTGGTGCTGGGGATTGAACCCAGAGATTCATGCATGCTAGGTAAGCACATTATGGACTGAGCTACACCTGTGGGCTCTAGTTTCAATAGGGGTCCTCACAGGCACAGATCAGGGTGGTTATCTGAGGAGTAAGGTAGCTTGAGCTGGTGTGTACATATGATTAGGGTCTCCAGACACTAAGAGTGGTAGGTGTGTTGGACAAAGGTCACTATGTAGTAACAAAAAGCACCAGGGAAACATGAGGAAAAAGAGGAAACTGAGGCATTCAGTATTCCATGAGCATGTAGTAAGGGTGGGAAGATCATTTATAGCCACAATTTACATCCCAGGAGTGATTTGACACCTCAGCTTGGAAATGAACTAATTATCTTTATGTGATAGAACCATTGGCTCCCCAACCTCTTCTTTGTCCAGTATTTTAACTCTCAGTAAATGTTCCCAGTGCCTCAGTCTCAAACAAAAAATTTCACCTCTTCTCATCCAACTCCTCAGCAAGTTCAGGCTCCATCTGCCCTACCCTACCCTCTCCATGACTGCCACCATAGCCCAGGCCACCTGGTTTCAATCCCTGTGTGCCTGGATCAATTTTCTTGAGACGGTTTCTGTCCCTTGCTTGCTCTAAGTGCTGGAGGTGTAGCTCAGCGATGGGGCGTGTGCCTGTGTGTGCCTGTGTGCCTGGGCTTTCCCTGGCCCTGTCGTTCTCTGTTTGCCCACAGTGCTCCACCCTTACCGCAGCACTCCTTGCCTTCACCGATTGCATGTAGACAGTTGCTGTTCCCTTTGTCCTCAAAACGCTGTTCCCCGAACCCTAGATACTCTTTGTCCCTTAGATCACTTCTCGCTGGCCCTCTCATTGCTTAGATGTCAATTCTGATACCATTCCAACTGAAGGGTCTTCCTTGATTCTGAAGCTCCCAAGATGCCTCTGGTGACTTACATGTGGGACTCATAAGCATATTCAATGACAGAAGCCGTGGTCCAGCAGACTGAAGAAATCCCGAGGGATAAATGTTATAAAGTTGGCAGGCTGAGCTGCCCTGTCTGTGGGACAGAGAAGGGATGTCCCTCAGACTGAGAGACACGTCTTTCTGAGGCCATAGAGCAGTCAAGAGGCAGTGAGCCTCACCATCTTGATGAAACAGCTGTGAAGCCAGCAAGGCCATTTGTGCGCCCATCTTTTTCTGGATTGTTGCTAACCTGGACACAGTTGCCTCCTTGTGTCTCAACACTTAGCTCACTCACATTTACCTCAGTAACTGCCACAGGCTCTCCTGGGCCTTCTTGGGACATCGGCCCATTTAGGTGGTTTCTTTATACAAGGATCATAAGCCAGGCGGAGTTCAGGAACCACGCTCTCCCATGCCTGCTTTACTCTCTAACCTTTTTAAACAACTGTCTATGTTTCTGTTTCCTCTGAGCACAAACTTTGGGCAGAAAATGGGAGTTCCCATTTTCCTGCCTTCTCTTTGTTTTTACTCTTCAGGAGGAAGGACCATTACTCCATGTCCTTCCCTGTCCCGCAGACTGGCAGGTGCTGCTCCTGCAGTCTTCCCAGCTGCTTTGTGCATTCTACTTCATGCCTCCTGATGGCCTTGTCCTTTGCATTTTCTCAACAAGGAGCTGTTTGTGGCAGAGCTCTGTCATGTGTTCTTGCCTTCCTTGAATGTTCACACACCTCTCCATTGATTTTTTTTTCCTCTCTCATACATTTAACCTAGAACTCTTACATAGCCAATAAATGATAATGGTGGATCACAAACACTTGCTTATTTGTGACAGCCCAGGCTGGCTTTGAACTTTTAACCCTTTGCCTCTACCTCCCAAGTGCTGAGATTATAGGCATCAACATACCTAGTATTCTGTAACTGTTCTTGCCCAAACTTTTTTGTTTGTTAGTTTGGTTTTGTTTATTGCATGTCCTGCTCCCTGCCAGCACTGGGCCAGCATATGGAACCCCAGGAGCCTGGGTCTGTCTGTATCTGGATGGATGTCCACCCCAACTCCAGAGGCGGGTGGTTCAACCTCAGTACATCTGCTCACTCCCTGTCCCCTCCACTTCCTTCTGCCTTGGATTTCCAGACAGAGTCAAAAATGGGTTCACATCAAATAAAGTTTGTTTTCCTTTAGTGCAGCTTTCCATTTATAGCCGGTCTTCTCTTGAAAGGCTCTGTCCTCCCCCCTCCCCTTTTTTGGGTATTCAGGATAAACTCTTGGATTTAAAAAAAAAAAAAAATTTTTTTTTTTTTAAATCTTGTGGTCAGCCAGCTAACCAGTCATTCATTCAGAATGTCTCGAGAAAAGCTCGTGGTTACCTTTACAGACATTTAGGCTAATTTCCACGGCTTCTGAGACCTCATGGCCTGGCGCCCACAGAGTCATGCAAACCGCTGAACAGAAGCATTTGCCTAGCCTGGTAGGTCCTTCCCTACAGGCTCAGCCTGGTAAAGCAGGAGGGTGAGAATGGTGCCAAGGGCACAGTCTGACGGGGTGGTAAGGCTCATCCATTCTGCACGGTGGAGACAGAGGAAACAGTGAACTCAGGGATGTGAAGACCACCATCAACCACACCCATTGGGGGTTTGGTGGCTGGTTTTGCTGGCATTTGGCTTTCAGCCACATTGGCCTTCCTCTGGCCCCTTAGCTATAGCTGTATTCCGAATGTGAAATGTCCCCATTAGGCCCATGTGCCTAAACATTTGGTTCCCTGGTGGGTGGCTCTGTCTTGAAAGGTTCTGAATCTTTAGGTGAAGCCTTGCAAGAGGGAATGGGTCTCTTGGAGGCAGGCCTTGAGGTTTGCTAGCTGTGTCCTACCTCCTATTCTCTCTTTGCTCCCTGGCTGCTGACAGAACTCAATCGGCTCTCTTACACTCCTGCCGCCCTGATGAATTGTACCCTCTTCTTAAGTCCCCAGCCAAGGCAACCCCTGCCCCCCCTTAAGTTGTTTCTTGTCAGGCATTTGGGCACAGTGACCAGTAACTGATACAGTTACACTCTGTGGCCTCCTGCCACGTTTCCATTCTTCTGGTGCCTGGAACACTCTTCAAGCGAATTCGTCCACTTTCTCCTGCCCTAGCCAGATGTGGCACTAAGGCAGCACAGTGCGTCAGACCTCAGATTCTCCTTTTATTTGAATGATTTTCCAATTAGCACCTGGCTGTCCCTCCAGACTGTAACTCTGCGGAAGTGCTCCCTGGTGTGGCAACCTCTCCAGGCTGCACCAAAATGTTTGCCGTGTCTCATTCTAGGCCTGTGCCTTTCCTGAGCGTGGTGTCTAGGTCTTTTCCTAACACAGTACTCAGCTCAATAAATATTTGGTGAGTTGGACCACATGAGCTGGCTTTAATTGAACAATGTGGCTTCAGAAAGGGCACTGAAATATTGGAACTTTTGATGAAACAACCCTACAAACACACAGCCCTTTTCCAGATACCTTGGAAAGTAGAATGGTTTTAGGGAGAATGGTAGCTTTCTTTAAAAGCCAAGTTTATTGATGCTGAAGAGAGAGATAGCTCGCCCGTCGCGCTGTGGGCAGGGCTGTCTTGCTTGGCCTCAGTGGGAGAGGATGTGCTTTGTCCTGATGGGACTTGATGTGCTGGGGTGGGTTGGCAAGGTGGGGCTCCCTTTTTCTGAGGAGTAGGGGAGGGGAATAGGAGAAGAGGGAGGGAGGTGGGACCAGGAAGAGAGGAGGGAGGTGGCGATGATCATGTTATAAAGTGATTAACTAAAATAAAAAAAAAAAAAAGAAAAAGGGAAATCAAAGGTTCACTGATGTTAGTGTTGGTTAGAGAGCTAGAGCTGCCTTCCAAAAGCTGAAAGTCAGACTCCTGCCCTTAGCCTGTAGGTCTAGAGTTAGTGCAGTGGCACCTAAGGCCAGAAGAGGGCGCACTCAGACAAGTGTGCTGCCTCTGCAGTGAGAGCCAGGGGTCCTTTGAACTTGGTCTTTGGTTTTTTTTGTTTCGTTTTGTTTTGTTTTGTTTCCTTTCTTTTTTCTGTGGATGCTTTTGTGTTCTCTGCAGGGAACAGAGAGGTTTTCCCCCACTCTGTGCCAAAGACAATCATCTTGTGGAAATATAACTAAGTTGATGACTTCACATGTTAAATACCAAATCCCAGGGATATTGTCATGTGCACAAAACATTTTAATGGACTTGAACCTTTGGTGGCAGTGAAATCTCTGAACAAATTACATGCCACGCTCTTAGCAGTGTAAAAACACCACAGGGAGGAGGAGGAGGAGTCAGTGCCTCCTTCACATAGTGCCGAGGTGTAGAAGGTCGCTACCCTGAGAAGGCAGGTGTTTGTTCTCTGTCCTTGACAGGCCGTTCCATCTGGGCCACACTTATCAGGTTAATCAAGGTTATTTTTGCATAAACATATCACCTACAGCCTATACCTGGATTAAACAGAAAACGGGACAGGCATCAAGTTGGGGTACTTTAAAATCCTTGTTTTCATGCAATGCAAGGAGACCACAATGTAGCAGGGCTACACACACACACACACACACACACACACACACACACTCACACACACACACACACTCACACACACTCACACTCACACACACACACTCACACACACACACACTCACACACACACTCACACACACACACTCACACACACACACACACACACACTCACTCACACATGCTTCATTATCATCATCAAAGAACAACAACAACAACAACAACAAAAACAAAAAAAGAAAAAGAAAGAAAAAGAAAAAGAAAGAAAGAAAGAAAGAAAAATAGCATTGCATTTGAAAGGCATTCTCTTTGCTATCAAGGGCCCAAGCAGGAATAAAAAGTAGGACTGACAGGCAAGATTCCTTAGAGAGTGACATACACGCCAAGACCAGAAGGATGAAGGATGCAGAGAGCCACATTTCTAGTGTCTGTATGCATTGTTTCTGCTCCTCAGGAGGAGCCTCCCGCCGTGGTTGGCAATGCCTGGCACAGAGTAAGTTAAAAATCTGTAAGATGAGAACCTGGACAGATGCGTGGGTGGACGGACGGGAGTGCCTGGGTGGAGCGTGGGTGGACGGACACAAGTGAGTATGGTGGCTTGTAGGAACAGTTACAAAGCCAACTGTGCTGAAGGCTTGCAACAGTATTGGCTTGTGTGCATGGAAGATGGCTGAAATAAGCTCTCAGGCTCTCTACCACTCTGTGTGTGTGTGTGTGTGTGTGTGTGTGTGTGTGTGTGTGTGTGTGTGTGAAATGAGCATGTACTTTACAAAAGGAACATTTTTATATTTGTCTTCAAGGATCAGCTTACTTTGCCCTATGGGTAACTTTTTTTTTTTTTTTTTTTTTTTTTAGCAGAGAGAAAAGGTATACATAGCAGTTAAGCACCCAGCCACTTCAGATAAATCAAGTGCTGGCCCAATCTTAACCTATATCCCGGGAAACCTTACCCAGGCCCCAGTTTCTCTGTCCATGCACTATGTTCAGCTATATCTGCTTGTAGGCGGTTGCTGGAAGGACTCAGGGCACATGCGGAGACCTGGCCTAGCATTTGGGATGAAATGAGGCCTCAAAAGTCAGGCAGGCTTCTAGTGGTGGAGGCCTGATGTTTCTTTAAGCATGGCCTATCCAAATGCCCCCCCAAGTGGCTTTCTGAAATAATGGCCACCAGAGACAATGAAGATGCATATGTCAAGCTGGTTTTGCTGGTCAAAGAGGAAAGATTGCCCCCAACTCCCCCCCCCCTCCCACTTTAGAGTCTCGTTTGACTCCAGCTGTCCCTGAAAATGGCTGAGAACATCAACACTAATTGGACTTGTCATCTCATCATAGAGGTGCAGGCGACTTGCTGCTGAGCCAGCTGGTAAAAATCAGACCCCAGGGCTCCCTGGATAACATGGCTGCTGTTTTTTGTACTCAGGCTATTAGGTGGCTAAAAAAAACCAAAACAAACAAAAGAAAAAACCCACCCAGCCTATCATCCATCTTCTTAGGCCACAGTTGTCCCTCAGACTTCTCCAGCTTCGTCCTCCCTGGCCCACTCAGAGGTGATGAAAGAGAGGAGTGAGGGTCCCTCTGCTTCTCCAAGAGAGAAGAACTTGTCCCCTAAGAAGCTTCTCCAGGGCCTTTGCTCTAGACCTCAGCCCATTGCCTGTCCTGGTCGGCCCATTTCTTTGCCTTTATGACTCAAGCTGGGGCTGCTGGTCTTTCTTGGCTGTGTTGGGGGCGGAGGGCGGCTCCTTGGCTGACCAACTCTTTCTGGCTGTGGGCCTTTTCCTCCCCACCCAGGAGGTCTGCCCCTGACCCTACTGTAGGGTCACCCCACAGCGGCCTCTGGCTCACATCATGTGGGAACAGTGTCAGCGTACAGTCACTCGCTAGCTGATGTACTGGTTCACCCTCAGCACTTCCTGTGACCCACAGTTCAGTATAGTGTTATCTCTAGTATGCCCCCAACTCATCGGGATGGTTGAATAGCTAAAGATGACCCCCATCATATTTCTTCTGCAGCCTCATCCTTGGTTCTAAACTTCAGAGTCATCACCCTTCCCACCACCCTCATAGTGGCTGGAACTCCAGTTTGTGCCTGTCAGGCCTCATCCCCACCGTTATGTTATCACCTGAGCTGAGTGCAGAACCCACAGGTCAAGGCTGAGCCAACTGTCTTTGTTTCGTGCCCCCCACCTTTCTTCCATGATGCCAGGGATAAGCCTGCCATCTTAGCCTCTGAGAGGGTTGGGACCCAGCTTATAAGCAATGGAATGGAGGAACGGTGAAAGCTCACTGCTTCATCTTTGCAGGCAAAGAAGACCTGACACCCTGCAAGTATTTTTTGCCACAAATTCCAGTCAGGACCTGCCTCGCAAACATAACTCAGACACTCTCATTGCCACATGCAAAGATGCCTGGCATCGTTAGCCACTGGGGAAATGCAAGATCCAAAGCTCTGTGCCACATCATACCTGCGAAGAGGACGTTAAGGAAAAAGGTAGCCGGCAACAAGTGTTGACCGGGATGTGGAGCAAATGGGGCTCTCATACAATGCTGCCAATGAGTACAAAATAGTGTGGCCACTTTGGAAAAGGTAGGCAGCCCCTCAGACAGTGAAGGGTGTGGGTTAGTATATGAGCCAACAGTCCTACACCTAAGTATATACCCAAGAGAAGGGAAGGCCCATACTCACATAAAATGAGTCTGCTAACGTTAGTAGAATTACTCATTGGAACCAAGAAGTGCCTTCATGTGCTAGATTAGTCAGCCATCAAATGGAGCTAAGTTCTGCTACATGCTACAGCATGATGAACTGTGGTGTGAAAGACACCAGTCACGTATGGAAGAATTCCATGTAGATGAGATGGCCGGATAGACAAACCCATGGAAACAGAAAGCAGATTGGGTATTGCCAGGGAGTAAAGGAATGAAAAAAATAGGAGATAGCTGCTAGTAGGTATATCTTTTTGAAAATGTCCCCAGATTAGATAGAGGCAATAATTGCATGGTTCTACAAATGGACTGAAAGCCACTGAATTGCATACTTTATATTGGTGAATTATAATTTGTGAATATATGTAAAACATATAAAGATATGTAATGTGTCTCTAGAAAGGAGCTTTTGAAAATCACTAATATCTCTGTCTCTGTCTCTACACACACACACACACACACACTCTCTCTCTCTCTCTCTCTCTCTCTCTCCCTCTCTCTCTCTTTCTCTCTCTCTCCTAGATTTCTGTTATTTCAGTACTTTGGGACAGGGCATGGAGCCAGGCTAGCACAGTGCATGCCTAGCATGTGTAAGGCCCTGGGTTCAGTCCCTGGCACTGCATGAACTAGCAGAGCATTGTAATCCCTGCACTCAGGAGCTACAGAATCAGCCTTTGCTACAAGGGGTGTCTGAGATCCACCAGGGACACATGGAACCCTGGTTCAAAATTGTTTTTTAAAAGGCTGTCCCTAAGCCAGACATGGTGGCACACACCTTTAATCCCAGCACTCGGGAGGCAGAGGTAGGAGGATCGATGTGAGTTCGAGGCCAGCCTAGTCTACAAAGTGAGTCCAGGACAGCCAAGGCTGCACAGAGAAATGCTATCTCGAGCACACACACACGCCACCAAAAAAGGCTGTCTCTAATACACTTTGAACAGTCCAGTCTTAGATAGGTAACAATATAATCACTTGAAAATGGCATCTTCTTCTAGAAGGCAAGCTTCAAGAAGCTGGAGACTTTTGTTTTATCTTTTGTTATGTTTACCATGCTTAACACAAGACTCAGCTCACAGTATGGTTTCTATACATTCTCAATGGAATGAAAGGCAACCTTCATGGAGCTCCAGTCTTAAATAGATACAGTCTCAGTGGTGACTGGGAATTCCTTTTATTTCTTCTTTTTCTTCTTCTTCTTCTTCTTCTTCTTCTTCTTTTTCTTCTTCTTCTTCTTCTTCTTCTTCTTCTTCTTCTTCTTCTTCTTCTTCTTCTTCTTCTTCTCCTCCTCCTCCTCCTCCTCCTCCTCCTCCTCCTCCTCCTTCTTCTTCTTCTTCTTCTTCTTAAATTCGTGCTGAGGGATCTGGGATGGACTTCTTATGTACATTAGAAAAATGCTGTACCACTGAGCTGCCACCCGGCTCCGTCAGCACGTGAATTCAGCACATGCTTTCAGGGGCCTGTTGGGCCTGTGCAGAGGTGTGAATGCAATGGGCATCTCTGTGGCCCCCCGCCCAGGGGACTTGCAACCTACAAGACCCATACCTAGAGGAGTCTGCACTTCATGCTACAAAGGTAATAGCACAAGGCTTGAAAGCATTTTGGGATGGCAAGTGTCTCAGAGTTCCTCCTGGTGGGATCATGCAGGAGAGTTTTTGAGCTGAGTGTGGTAAGAATGGGTTCCGAAGGGAGGGGCTGAACGAAGAGAAGGCCAGGGGAAGAGGGAGAGGCCATTTCCAATACAAAGGCCTGGCCAGCTTGGAAGTGTTTCAAGCCATGGTTTTATTGTCTTTCTGCAGCAGGGAGTAAAATCAGGATCCAGGGTGCCAACTCCCATTCCTCATCTTGGGGAAGGCTTTGAGAGAGGTTGTGGTAGGAAAGGGTGACTCAGTGGCCAGGGAAGGAGGGAATAAGAGTGTCTGAAGGAGATGGGGGAGACTTGATTGGATATAATTACCCTTCTCACCATGGAAAACTGGGGAAGGGGAGCCGAAAGGTCAAGGCGGCAGAAGGTGAGGTGCAGGATGATGACAGGAGTTGGAAGCCAAGAGGCGCCAGTCTGCGTGTGACCCATAGTCAATGGGGAGTTCAAGGGGCCACCAAGAGCGCAAGAGGGCGTGTCCAGTTGCCTTTCCCCCACACAGACATCTCTTCATTGCACCCCTCTCACCCCATATTTCATCTTAACAGGCAGGGATTCTAGGGAACTTTTCATGAGATGGAGGTGGGAATGGGCCAGGAAGTGATTAAGACATGAATAAGGCTTTGGAAGAAGGCAGGGAGATGCCGAAGGGTTAAGTTGATGAGGGAGATGGGAGGAGGAGGCAAGGAAGATGTGGAAGGATGAGGTTAAAGGTCAAGGATGATGCTATAAAATCTGGCACAAATCACGAAGAGAGGTTTGGGAAATGAAGAGATGGGTCAGAAAAAGAAAGACCTACGCCAACCAGGCCTATGAACCATAGCTAATGAACCTATAACCAGAGCTCTGAGATCTTCTTGCAGAAGTTGCCTGACTCCACAATCCATGGACAGATGTATAAATCCCGGGGAGCCTGAGATAAAAATGAGCTTAGGCACAAGTGAGCGGGGATGGGAAAGGCTGCGACACAACAGGGTTTCCTTTTTTCTACAGTTTGGTGGTTGCTTTGTGGTTTCTGTTTTGCGAAGCCTAGGAGGAACAAATGACAGTGTGGCTTAATGGTTAGGGCAGAGAGTTTGGGCAAAGGATAGATCCAGGTTCTGTGGGTGCGGACTCCACTGTGCTCAGCCTTGTGTCTTCTCCTGCATAAGCAGAGGAGACACCGGAGGGGTATTGCTGGGGTGGTGTGGAGGTAGAGGCCAGGCTCCTGACCCAGTAGGGTGCCCAGCCTTTCTTCACCTCAGACATACAGATTTTAAGTAGGTTGGCATTGCTATAGTCAGGATGTGAGACCGCCTCTCTCAGTGGCGCACAAAAGGATTTTGTAACTTATAGCCCTTTAGGTCTGGTCAGAGGCGGAAAAAGGCAGTAGCTGTTCAGTGCATGGTGCTGTAGATGGGCACTATCTGTTCTTGGGGCTGGTTAAGCCCTTTACCTGATGGGTAGGAGCCAAGGTCCTGATGTCTTGAGTGCATTACAACTTTCTGTGAGAAATGGGGTTAGGTGATGTCACCTCTTTTTTGTTTGTTTGGTTGGTTTTTTGTTTGTTTGTTTGTTTTTTGAGACAGGGTTTCTTTTGTGTAGCTTTAGCTGACCTGGACTCACTTTGTAGATCAGGCTGGCCTCAAACTCACAGACGTCTGCCTGCCTTTGCCTCCCTAGTGCTAGGATTACAGGTGTGTGCCACTATTCACATGTACTGTCTTTTCTAACTGTCCTGTTTCACGGCCTGGAAAACCAACATTAGGAAGTCAGACCCCGATTAACGACTTTGTGAGGGGATAGCTACGCTACATGGAAGGTAATAAAAGTCTGATTTTGTTGAATGCAGGTCATGTGGAACCTCAACCCATGGTCCTGATAGAAAGGACTGGCTCTCTACACCCCTGGGAGGCCATGGAGCTAGAATATAACTGATGGTCTTAGGGCCATGCCAGAAAAAGTCTCATCTTTTCAGTACTTGTTTCTGGTCCTTAGAGTATCCCATGATGCCTTGTGCACAACGTAACTTCACAGAGACCCCCAGCAGCATGGCATCAGCGAGTCAGGAAAGCATGGTATGCTGTATGAAACCAGACAACATCAATCACTCATTTGTCAGTCAGTCTGTCTATCTGTGTCTCTTCTGGTGTGTCTTCCAACACCATAGCAGTTAAGATGAGCTGTGTCATACAGAGTAGCATATAAAGATGCCCACATGGCCGGAAAGCCAAGCTCAAGCCAAGACAGAAACAGCAAATCTGTTTTCCATTGCTAAGTGGAGCCACCTGCTGCATAACTTGTAAGGAACCCAGGTTTATTTAGCTAATGATTCTGGAGGTCCAAGGTTCAAGGGGTCACGTTTAGTGGGGACTGTCTTCTCTCCTCAGAGTTTTTGGCAGCCTAAGGTATCAGATGGGCAAGAGAGACCATAACAGAGTCAGAACAGAGTGATGGCTTAAAAAGACCTGCCCTGAGGCTAGTGAGTTGTCTCATACTGTAAAGGCTCTTGCTACCCCAGCCTATGGCCTGAGTTCAGTTCCCAGGACCTACATGGTACAAGGAGAGAATTAACTGTTGGAAGTTGTCCTCTGACATCTACACATGTGCTATGGCATGTGTTAGTATGTGTGCATGGATATGTGCACACATATAAATCAGTAAATAAATGTAAAAACTGCAAAAGAAAAGGAAAGCCCTACCCTGGAGGCAAGGGTGAAGCTCAGTTGGTAGAGTACATTCCTGGCATGTATGAGGGTCCTGGGTTCAACCCTCAGCACTGCCTAGCCCAGGTGAGTGGCATATGCCTGTCATCCCAGGCAGGAGGGTAAGAAACTCAGAGTCATTGTCCTTGGATACATAGTGGGCTTGAGAACAATTTCCATTAAAGATTATCTCAAAAAAAAAAAAAAAAAAAAAAAAAAGAAAGACAAGAAAAGGAAGAAGGAAAAAAGAAAACGGAAGGGAAATCCCAAATTTTAAACAAATCTTGAAGACAACACAAGAACTCATTATGTCATGAGGCTGTTCAAGGCCCTCCTGACCCAGCCACCTCCTCTGGAGCCTTCCTGGTCCCAGCTCTGGATATCTTAAAATGGAGACGCTGTTTAACATGAGAGTTGGTAGAGACATTTAGATAGACTACAGCTGCTACTGACTTCTTAGTCCCTCACAGATGAAGAGGCAAGAAGAGGGAGAGTCAGACTAGGCTATCTTATCTACCAACAGATATGGCGGGTCTTGAGGAGCCCTGAGGAGCCTAGGCTCTGGGCTCTATCCTCCAGCCTTTACCTATTCATGCCTCAGAAAGAAATGGAGGGAGCGTCCTGGCTGGCCTGCCAGTGGCTGTCTGCATACAGCTCTGCCACTCTTTTCCCTGTCTTAACTTTTCCAACCCAGCTGCCCTTTTGGCCTGCTCCCACTGACTTGGGATGCCGCAGAGGGCCACCCACCCATGCGTGCTCACAAAAGCAAGCCTGTCTGGATCTGAGCAGGGTAACACAGAGCGACAGGCTGGGAGCCACACCATGCTCCTCTGAGAGGAGGCTGGCAGGGCTAGTCAGGAGGAAAGAAGAGGCAATGCCTTGTTACAATTCCAGCCTCTCACCCAGACAGAGCAGCTACGTGAAACCCTGGGTCCAAATAGGGCTGTATGATGGGTCATGTCACTGTCCAATCAAACTAGACCCAGAGAGTCTAAACGAACTACACCACCATCTAAATCTTTGGTGGTAAACCAGTTCAAGACATTTACTTTTCTATTGGCCACTGTTGCCCTTGTATCCCGGACCAGTGGTTCTCAGCCTGTGGGTCACGACCCCTTTGGGGGAAGGGCTCGAACAACGCTTTCATGGGGTCACCTAAGACTATCAGAAACACAGATGCTTACATTATGATTCGCAACAGGAGCAAATTATGAAGTACAGCAAAATAATTGTATGGTTTGGGGGGGGTGGGGTCACCAAATGAGGAAGTGCATTAAAGGGTTGCAGCATTAGGAGGCTGAGCGTGTCCTAAATAATAAGTGCAAGAGAAGCTATGGGCACTAACAGTGGCACTTATCAAGTCTCAGTGGCTGTGACTGACAAGCATGACGTCAGAGAGGCTGCCCTGGCTTTCCCTGTCCTGTCAGGGAGCCACCCTGTGGAGGCTGTTATGAACAAGAAACCTGGCTAGACACAGCAAGAGAACAAAGGTAGAATAGTGGTCAGAGCCATGGGCTTCAATGGGACGCTTCCGGGATTTAAATCCACAAAGGCAGGTGCCCATTCTTGGCTTCAGTCAGTGCATCTGTAAGCAACCGTAGCCCCTACTCTTTGTGCTTGTTATCCATCTGCGAGAGGGGCAGTCCTGCCAGTGCCCGCCTCGTAAAGGAAACACACATTGAAGAATCGCGTCTTACAGCTGCTATTTTTGTTGTTATAACTAACAAATCAGGAGGAATAGTATCGTCTCAGGGTCTTTGAGAGTGGGTGAGAAGTTAAATCACAGACACGGTATCAGGCTCTCCTAAGTGCTATGAGGCCAGAGCCAGGAGCTGAGGATGTGGGGAAGGCAGCTTTTGTGGACACGAGGTGTCTCTGCCAGAAGGACAAACGGGCTCTGCATGTGTGGGAACAGAATAAAGGAATCCCGTGAATGAAGGCCCATGGGAAGCGGGAGGGCATCTCGCAGCCCGAGGCCATTAACCAGAGGGCCTCACAGGGATGTCCAGGGTGAGTTTGACATTAGGTCACAGACGACCTCGAGGGATGTCATTTCAGTGAGCTTAGACTGTCCCCTGCCTTAGTGTTGTTTATGGTTTGTCTTTTCTAAGCTGTAATAATCTAAGGGGGGGGGCGGAAACCCATTATGTTGTGCTTATTTTGTTAAGGCACTTGTGTGAGCAGATGTGCATGTGTGCCCATGTGCATGCATTTGGTGAGAGGGGGCTGTCTTCCGCTATCGCTGGCCATCTTGTCTCAATGATAAGCTAGGGTTTGTCACTGAGTGCTGCACTCACTGACTAAGATCCACTTGTCTCTATCCACTCCCCTCCCCCCCCCCCCGTGCTAGAGTTACAAAAGTGTGTGAGCATGGCCCCCGACATTTTTAAAATGTGGGTTTTAGAGATCAAATTCAAGTTCTCATGTTTGTGCAGCAGGTACTGTAGCCACCAAGCCATCTCCCTCGCCCCAAGAAAAGCCATTTGATCATTGGGTATCCTGCCCTGTGGTTTCTTACACACAGCAGGCACTCAGCCAACAACAGCCAAGCACATACCCAGTGTGTGTAGCCAGCCATACAGTCAGATATGCTATCTTGATTTTTTTTTTTTTTTAGCAGACATGGCTACACATGCTAAGACTTTGGAACCATTCCATAGCTAGACAGAAATGGGAAAGCTTGGCTTGGCTGTTGACAATGCTTCCTCACACACAGTGCCTGCAGTGATGTTTTCAAGAAATCCCTCCACAGTTCCACTACGACACATCCCAAGAGCTGTGATTTAGAGGAGAAAAGTTCTCTGCCTTCAACTGCCAAACTCAGATTGCACCTGCTTGCTCTAATCATCTGTCAGCCTTTGGCCCTCCCAGCAGGGTCAGCCAGTGTTTAGATCAAATGAGTACTCTGTTTCACCTCTTTGCAGTTTGCTGTTGGTAAGAAAAGTGTCTGCCCGGGCTATGCCTCCAGTGCAGCCCACTGAGTATCTGCCTTGCACTGGTTAGCATCACAAACTAGTCTGTTCACAAACTAGGCACAGTGCCAACGTGGGTGACCTTAGCTCCCTGTGGGCTGCGTGGCAGAGCTGGTTATTTCTGGATTGTTCTATAAAACGGAGAAGGGTTTAGGATGGATCTGGACAGTCTTGCTTCCCCCCACTTTATTTGCTTAGCATTGAGGATAGACAGTTATAAAAAAAACAGCTGGCTCCACAGGAAGGGAGGCTGTGCTCTTTGTGGAGCTGTGAACAACTGAATTACTTAAACTTAGCTCTAATCCAGATAACCCAGTTCTTGGTAAGGAAGGAAAAAAGAGCCACTATCTTGAACGCTTTGAGTTTTGGCATCTTCCCCACCCCCTAGTCCCAAATGAGGAAAAGGAACAATAAAGATATGAGTATTTTGAGTGGTTTTACAATTCATTTTCCTTGGTTCTCACAGAAAAGGATGGGAAGTTGTTTTCCAAATCCCTTCCCCAGCTGGGCGGTGGTGGTGCATGCCTTTAATCCCAGCACTCGGGAGGCAGAGGCAGGCGGATTGCTGTGACTTCGAAGCCAGCCTGGTCTACAAAGTGAGCCCAGGACAAGCAAGGCTACACAGAGAAACTGAAAAACCGAAAACAAACAAACAAACAAAAACCAACCAACCAAACACACAAACAAACAAAAAGACACCAAATTTCTTCCCCTTTACAAACTACTCGAACCAACATCCTTCTCATTGGTTCACAGGGACCAGAAGTTCCGAGGAAGGCTTGTATGTGGCCACATAGCTGTCAAGGGACCTAACTTCAGGACCCACAGTTTAGTCCCAATTGGGATTTTTCCTAACTTGCCGCATTGTGGCAGAATTACACCAAAAACATACTCAAAAGGTAAGTAATGTGTGCACTTGTGTTTTTATGGCGGGTGTGTAGGGTGCAGGTGTGCCACGGGCGGAGGTCAGAGGACAACTTTCATTTCGTCCACCATCTGGGTCTGGGGATCAAATTCAGGTTGTCATGTTTGGCAGCAGATGCTTTTAACCCAAAACCCATCTTGCTGGCCTCCCTCAAGACTTTTCTGTCCATATGTTAAAACATTTGGTAGTGCAGGTGGGATGTGTCTCAGTGGTAGAATGCTTACTAGCTTATACAGGCCTGTAGCAAGGTCATTCTCCAACACAGCAAGAGAAAGACACACACACACACACACACACACACACACACACACACACACACGTTAAAAAAAAGCACACACAAAAATCCATAACTTCGGGGCTGGAGAGATGGCTCAGAGGTTAAGAGTACCTCCTGCTCTCCCAAAGGTCCTGAGTTCAATTCCCAACAACCACATAGTGGCTCACAGCCATCTATAAGCCCTCTTCTGGCCTGCAGGTGTACATGCAGGCAGAACACTGTATACATAATAAATAAATAAATAAATAAATCTTTAAAACTCCATTTTTAAAAATCCATAACTTCCTTAAGAATGACAGATTTGAGCTGAGCCTGGTGGTGATATAATCCTTTTAGCTACTCAAGAGGCTGAGGTAAGGGGATCACACATCCAAGACCTATCTGGGCACTTTAGCTAGACTCTCATCTCAAAATAAGAAGTGAAAAGAGGATGAGGAATGTACCTCAGCAGTAAAGCAATTGCCTAAAAGACTGTAGGGTTAAGCTGCACTAACACACACACACACACACACACACACACACACACACACACACACACACACACTTACATATGGCATGCACGAGCACATGCATGCATACACACACAAGTGCATTTGTCCTATTTGGCTTCACACCCCTTCCGAAGATGTAAAGGACAGAGATGGTACCATGGTATAAAGAGAATAGAATTTCCACACCCTTCCAGAAGACTCGAAGGGCCAGTGTTGGACGAAAGCTTACTGTGCTTACAAAGCTAATAGAGATAGCAGCTGTAGGCAGTGGGCTAGCTAGAGCGGACAGATTCTTCTCAGCACCTGTGATGTGGGAGCTGGCCGTGCCTTCATTCCATCTTATGATGGTGGGATACAGTTCTGCCAGACTTTGGAGGAAAACATGCAGTGACTCCCAAACTGGAGCTGCGAGCCTGTTCCTAGGATGGCCCTTCTGGCCTGTCTCTTGTACCTCTCTTCAAGTTTCTGGTCACCTTGTTGGGTCTGTTCTCCTGCCAGAGGCCAGATGATGGATTAAACCACATTGTCACCTCTTGCCTCCAAGTGCCCGATGACTCCATAGTGTCAACTCTGAGTGGCTTCAAGGGCCTATATCATCTGCTCATTTCAAACCTTCCAGATTTACCTGGAGCACTCCCCCCCACCCCCACCCCACCCCCCCGCCTCGGTCTCTGAGCTTTCTGCTGTGTTCCAGAACACACTGAGCTGGCCCCACCTCAGGAGGAGGAGAGTCTGTCTGCCTCCTCTTGAGCTCTGCCTCCATTACCTCCCAGAACATTCGCTTCTCTGCCCTGTTTATCACAGTCTCCCCAGGCCAAGGCTTCCTCGTTGCTTTTCCAACACAGACCTGTCACAGTCTCTGCTAATGTCACTAGTCTCTTCTTTGGCAATCTATGCACATCTCTCTCTCTCTCTCTCTCTCTCTCTCTCTCTCTCTCTCTCTCTCTGTGTGTGTGTGTGTGTGTGTGTGTGTGTGTGTGTGTGTGTGTTCTTTCTTTTACCCTGCCCTTGTCTCTGCTACATTAGAATGTAAATGCCCTGAGAGCTGCTCAACCCTTGTAGCCTGTGCAGGTTCCCTGGGAAAGTACATGCTAAATAAATGTGAAAGGAGGGGATGGGAGGGGACAGGGAAAAAGGCCCTGTGAAGAGGGCTGTCTTTCCAGGCAGCCCTGTTTGCTGTGGATAGAGGCAGCGTGTCTTGTTCGGTCCTAGCATTACAGTGCAGGTTAAAAATAGCAGCCCCTGGGTGGAGTGAGTAGAGAGAGGATGGGGAGAGATAATGAACAACATAAGCGGCCAGTGCAGCCCAGCAGGATGTGAGGCTGGCCAGGAAGAACAGGATCTGGATACAGGAAAACATTGTCAGGGCTGCCACCACTGACAAATAGACAGCTCTCTGGTCTTTACCAGAAGTCCCTCCCTCCAGCTGCAGTGTATAAGATGTTGTCTTAAATTGTGTGTGTGTGTGTGTGTGTGTGTGGTGTGTGTGTGTGTGTGTGTGTCTGTCTGTCTGTCTGTCTGTCTGTCTGTCTATATGTACTATATGCATGCACACAAGGTTGTGTGTGTTCAAGGAGGTGCGCAAGTGTATATGTGTGTGCCTACACAAGAAGAGGCTAGGTATCCACACTGGTTTCCTCAATCACTCTCCACCTGATTTTTTTTTTTTTTTTTTTTTTTTTGAGACAAAGGCTCTCACTCACCTTGCTCACCTTGGAGCTCACTCGCCCACTTCCCCATCCTGCCACTGTGTTGGGATTACAAATGTGCTCTTTCGTACCTTCTACGATGGTGCTGGGGATCCAAATCAAGGCAGGCACTTTATTGATAGAGCCATCACCATAGCCCAAAAGGCTCATTAAATAAGCAAAACAAACAAAGCAAAACAAATCCGAGCCTCACTATGTATCCAGGCAGATCTCAAACCCACAACCTCTGTCTCAGCCTCCTAAATGCTAGGATTACATGTAAGTGCTGCCCTGCCTGATGAAAAGACCTCATGTCACCAGTTCAAGATAGATTTCCATCTTACAGCCAAGACGTGTTAAAAGATTTTTTTTCAAGACAGTTCCCAGAACAGAGGTCCCCACCCTCATCTGAGTGTTGAATAGTGTGAAGGAGAGATGTGATGAGGCCCTCCTTGGCCCATCCTTCCCCTGACCTCCCCCAGGGCCTATCCAGCGTGGGATCCAAACCTCCCACCCAGCACAGTAGGCCCAGGCCAGCTACCCCAAGGTGAAGCCGCCCTCCAAAGGCTTGGCTCGATCTCGGGCTGCGTAAGGCAGGGAGGGTCAGGTCAATGGGTCACTAGAAACAACTGGGACATTGCCTTAGAAACGCCCTCCCTCCCTGCTTGTTCGCACGTGCACCTCTGGATCCACCCAGATCCAGCTGTATATTAAACCCTCAGGCTCAGTGGGAGGGGGGGGAGTATCAGGAAGGGCCAAAGTGGGACTGGAGGGGTTCCAGCTTCCTTTTGGGAGAGCATCACTCTTCAGCGAGAAGCTGTCTAAAGTCCCCGGAGAGCAGCCCCGGTTTGAATTCATATTACTTCCTGGGCCTCAGGGGTAAAAGATGAGCTGAGTGGGGCGTGGGTGCTGCCAGCATCTCCTCCTCCAGATCTCAGCCTGGACCCCTTCCCAGACTCCATCTCTCTAAGCTGCTTCGGAAGCCAAGTGATGTGCTCATGGTCACCTGGTGCAAGGCAAGCATTCTCAGGCCACTGAGACATTGATCACACCACCGGCTGTTTCCATAGCCACAACTCTGGGATGCCACAAGGGCAGGCCAGGGAATTGAACGCATCAGTAGACACAGCTGTGTTTTGCTTCCTGTATCACCTCTAGTCTGACTATACCCCCCCCTTCCCGCCCCTCCCCCAGCCCCTGTCCAGGCTTTCTCACAGAGGGAAGCAGAAAGAACAGCTCCTTAGCTAGGGTCAGTAGGAGGGAGGGCAGAGCACCAGGCAGGCGGTGGCTGTAGAATCTGCCACTATCAGAAGCCCCTGTGGTCCTTGGCACCCTTCTCCGAATGATCTGAACCCAACACCAACCTCAGGGGACATTGAGCACAATTTTGGGGGAGGCCCTGCATGGACGATTATGGCTTCTGAGGTAGGAAGCCCAAAGCCTTTGTGTGCATAGGACAAAAGGAACAAAAGCCTGCGTGTCCTTAGTCATTGTTGGGGACTTCTAAAGGTCTGTGCCAAACAGGTAACCGCATCTGCTCAGGGCTTCTGCCTTCAGCACTTTAGAGGGCTCATGCTTGCTGGTTCCACGTTCCTCACATGAGGAATAATCCAGAATGATAATCTTCTCTTTCAGGGGACTTGGGGCAGGGCTACCAGAATCAGCAGGGAGGGGGAAGCTTCATGGGGTCTGTATTACTACTGCTGCTACTACTACTATATTTACTTTTTTTAAAAGTTCATATGAAGAGTTACAGAAACCTTAGCCAGACTGCAGATTCTGTCAGCAGCAATAACAGTTCACATTTCCTTGAGGAAATGTTAGCTGCTGTCTATGCATTGTGTACTAAAGCATGTGGATGTTGTCTCAGACACCTAACCCCCTGGGATGGGAACAGCTAACACTGAGGCAGCACGGACAGCACAATGAATTTTACCTGTGTTAGCTCACAGACTCCTGGCAAGAGCTGTAAAGATAGGTGCTGTTTCTTTAATAGGGCCTGACACGTTATCTAACCTGACTGGGAACACACAGCTACGGAGTGCCGGATCCAGAATTTGAACCCAGACCATTTTACCCTATTGCCTCTGTCACTGACCAGTATGCTACACACTCGGGCACCTCAGGCTCCAGAAAGATGGGTACGAGCCATGCGTGGCGGCTTATGCCTTTAATCCCAGCACTTGGGAGGCACAGGCAGGCGGATCACTGTGCGTTCAAGACTAGCCTGGTCTACAAAGTGAGTCTAGGACAGCCAGGGCTACAGAGAGACCTTGGCTCGAAAAACAAAACAAAACAAAAACAAAACAAAAAGGATGGGTAAGAATGGCAGCCGTCAGAAAACTTCTGACCTACTCAGCCTGATGGTGTTTTGCTTCCCCCCAACTAGCCTGGGAGAATGAGAATTAATTTTCATGCTAGCTGCATGAAAATTTCAGAGTTGGGAAGAACTTTTGAAAGATGCCATTTTGAACCTAACCTGCACCTACCACTTGGAAAGTCCCTCTACCAGACATAATAATTGAACCGAAGGAAGAAGACTGTGCCTTGTCACTTTCTTCAAAAAGCCAGGCCAGCTAGCGTGTGACTCTGAGATCTCAGGACAAAGCTCCGTAGCATTTGTTCCAACTCCCTGCCCCTGCTGCGTCAGACCTCACAGGATTCTGATGAAGGCACAAAGAAAGTGGCACCTTCTAGAAGTTCTTTCTTCTTCTAGTGCACCTGGAACATGCTGGGTGTGAATATGTGCCACTTCCCCCATCAACCTGGGGAAAGCCCAACCCCTGTGTCCTCTTTGGGACTTGATGTCACTCACTTGCTTTAGATGCCTCTCAGGTGTGAGGCTACTCATCTGTATGTGAACACACACCTAGGATGGGCTTTGATCTGCCTAAGTCGGCGGCTCGCAACCTTCCTGATGCTGGGACCCTTTGGTACAGTTCCTCATGTTGTAGCGACCCCCACCCATAAAATTATTTCATTGCTACTCCAAATTCCCCTACTCTTGTGAAATGTAAATATCTGACATTCTAATGGTCTTCAGCAACCTCTGTGAAAAGGTCATTTGACTCTAAGGGACACGACCCATAGATGATCTAAAGTGCCTCTGTAGAGATGACACCAAGGCAGCCAAACCAGAGCAGCTGAGAACTGCCAGGCCCTGGGCTCAGGTTTCACAACTTCACCCTCAGATGCAAGGAAGTTGTAAGGACAGAAGAGCGTGGGCTGAGCACTCACTTTGCCCCAGGCCTTGACTCACCAACTCCCAAGATGCAGTGATTTGCTCATTCGCTGGTCATCTGGCTACTGAGCTGCTACCTGTGGCTAGCCTCTGTCCTAGTCCTGGGAAGGGAGCGTGGGGGTGGGGGAAGGGGTGGGAGGAGGGGGCAGGAGGAGGCGGAGACAGACAAGGCAGGCCTTCCTGCCCTGTGAGGCTTATGTTCTAACAGAAAAGGCAATAACAATGTTTTTAAAGATTGGCACAGCAGCCACTGCTTGGGGGTAAGTCCACATAAGAGAGACTGGCTAAGACTGGAGTAACAGGAAGCCGCTTTGAGGTAAGGCCTGAGGCTGAGAATAAGCAAAACCAGACACTCTGCTATGTGAGGAACTCAAAGGAAAGCATTCCAGGCTGAGGGCACAGTGGCAAAGCCTGGGAGGCAGGAAAGGGCCAGCAGAGGAAAAGAGGGAAGTCACGGAGCTCAAGTGTCCCCTCAAGTGCTCGGCTGCTCTCTTGCCTCCCAGGTTACTCCATGAGTCCATTCTTGCTTGCCCATCTCCAGTGTCTCTGTTCAAGTCCAAAGAAAAGGGATTCCTTCTGTGGCAGAGAATGTGGAAGTAAACTGCGTCCAGTTTTCTGTAGCGGGACTTTGTGACAGGTGACTTATTCCCTTGGCAATTGTTATTGATAAGTTTCCCAGGGAAGGGAGCATGGTGTCAGGTACGCCAGCAATCCCAAGCCAGAGAGTCTCACTCCTTGGCCTGACTCACTGCTTGCTCACTTTCTTTCTTTCTTTCTTTCTTCTTTCTTTCTTCTTTCTTTCTTTCTTCTCTCCCTCCCCTCCCTTCCCTTCCCTTCCCTTCTCTTTCTTCCTTCCTCTTCCTCTTCCCTTCCCTTCTCTTCCTTTCTCTCCCTCCCTCATTCCCTCCTCTTTCTTTCTTTCTTTCTTAACAGGTTCCACCTATACACCCATGCTGGCCTTGAACCTGATCCTCCTGCCTTAGCCTCCCAAGTGCTGATATTACAGGTGTGCTCCACCATGCTTGCTCACACCTTCTTGCATGAAGTCATGACTGAGACACAGTTAGCCTGTGGCCTTTGCATTTCCCACCCAGAAACTTCTGTCCCCTTTCATTTCTGTCTCTACCAGCCTTCTCTTCTGTTTACGCTCACTCTCCTCTGTCCCCTCCTTTCCTCAACTTTGCCCACTGTTCCCAGCCCTGGCTGAACAATTAGATCCCTGAATGTGTGCCAGCTCTTCCTACTGCAGGCAGAGTACAAGCAGAAGGCAGAGGCTGTGTCCCTGAGACCTTTGTGTACTTCCAGTGAGGTCGGGTCACCTGAATTAGGACCGCTGCTTGGCTCTTAACTTACTGATGGGACCTACTGACCACAAATAACTGTCTGTTGTGGTTTGAATGTGAAATGTCCCCCATAGGCTCACAGTTGAACACTTGGTGCCCAGCTGGGAGTGCCATCTAAAAGGATGTGGGACCTTTGGGATATGGAACCTTGACAAAGGAAGTGGGTTATCAGAGGCAGGCCTTGAGGTTTTACAGTCTGGCCCAACTCTCTGTTTCCCTTGGCTTTCAGTCTATGGGTGCAGTGAGGTCAGACCCTACCCTTGTGCCCCACATGCCTTCCCTGCCTTGATGGGCTGCGAGCCAAAATAAACTCTTAGGACCTGAAGTTGCTTCTTACCCTTGAGGACAGGCTGTAACTTGTAATCCCACATTGTTTTTAGTGTTATCCAGCAACAGAGAAGCAAATGAGAATACAACCTAGCCAGGCGTGGTGGTACATGCCTTTAATCCCAGCACTCTGGAAGCAGAGGCAGGCAGATTGCCATAAGTTTGAGGCCAGCCTGGTCTACAAAGTGAGTAATCCCAGCACTCCGGAAGCAGAGGCAGGCAGATTGCCAGGAATTTGAGGCCAGCCTGGTCTACAAAGTGAGTCCAGGATAGTCAAGGCTAACACAGAGAGACCCTGTCTCGGAAAAAAAGGGGGGGGGGAGAGAGAGAGAGAGAGAAAAGAGAAGAGAGAGAGAGAGAGAGAGAGAGAGAGATATACAACTTAAACCTTCAACAGGCCCTTCTCCTATGCAGCCCCTCCCTCCTGTCCTCCAGCCCACTGGCCTTGCTTTGGTTCCTTGGTAGCCACACCTCCTCACATCACGTGACCTTCTGGCGCCCTCTGCCCTCCTTCACCTCCATGTGACAGTCTTTCAGATCTCAGTTTTAGACCTCACCCCTACCTCCTACACCCCACCTCCCCACACACACCCCACCTCCCCCCCATGCCTCCCCCCTGCCTACCCCCCCAGGCACCTCTGCTATGTGCTCTGCAGGTCACCCAAAGAGACTGATAGTCACGCCTCCATCTGTGGCTTCTCTTGCTCAGGAATTATGGGTCCCGGCCCTGCTGCAGCTCAGTGTTTGGCATGCTTCCTGGCTGCAGAGAGTCCCCACAGTGAGCTGCATGACTGGGCACGGTTATGACTGCCATTGCTTAAATCTACCACAGCCCCCATCTCAATTCTTTCTCCTGCCTCCTTTTCTCTTCCCTCCTCACTCCTTCAGTCCTTCCCGAGCCTCGGACCTTCTTAGCATTCTCGAGAGCAGCACTAAAGACAGCAGAAAGGCTCCCAGAGTCTAAAATTTAAAATGTTGCTCCAACTTGGCACACTATGTTGACCTTCATCTGGGCCATCCCAAGGTTAGGACCTAGAGGAAGCACTAGAACTTGTCTTCCTACTTTATATACTTGGTGGGGGCTGCTGAGTGGAGAAAACAACAGAAAGGTGTTGTGAAGGGGGCCTGGTTAAATAAGCCTTAAGGTACTCTATGACTGGCTTCATTTCTTGTTTGCTTAGAACAGGCCTAAGTCCCCAGTCCTCAGAAATGAGCTCAGTGGTTACTGAGATTACTGCAGAAAAAGGGCAGCCAATCAGAGACGGCCTAGCCACCTGGTCAGAGGAAGATAAGATTGCTTAAGATGATTTACTGTTGGTCTAATTGCTTAAGGGTGATTTACTGCCATCTGGAAATCTCTTGTCTTATGATTAACTTATGACTGCTGGCTAAGGTTGCCCTCACTTTTTCAGTTTGAATGTTCCAATCATGTTAAAGATTACCTAACCTTTCTTGGGATTCCCCTGAATGCCTTTAAAGGAGCCCAGGAGCTCGCCTCAGGGGCACCATTTTGTCTAAGTGGTGACTCCAGTATGCTGGATTTCTGCAGAATACATGCTCTTTCCTGATTGCATACTATTTAAGTCTGAGGTCTTTCCTTCATCGAGTTTCAGACCCGACATTGTCAGGTTGGCTCCTTCTGAGGGCTGTAAGGAAAACTCTGCTGAACTCCCCTCTCCTTCATGCCTGTGTCTCCTCACACCCTCCTGCCTCTGTATAAATCTCTGTGTGCAAATCTCCCTTCTTTATTAGACAGGAAAGTCATTCTAACAACCTCACTTTAACTTGGATCTCTGAAAGGACCTATTTCCAAGTAGGACCACATTCTGGGGTTCTAGGGATTGGGGTGATTTCAGCATATGAATTAAACCTATTATTCCCACTTCTACACACCTATTTCCCTGCCCTTTTGACTTACTGAATGCAGCATGGGTGGAGAAGCGTAGGAACATGCCACCCTCTGGAAAAAGATGGGCAAGACAAGGATGGGAAGCAGAGAAGGAGACACACCTAAGATGGAGAAAGGAAGACTGAATCTACTCTCACAGAACAGCCTGTCAGTTATGTATTTGGGCCCCGAGTGATGAGTTCAAATCCCAGCCCCACTTCTTCCTGGTGGTGGGCCCATTCCTTGCAGTAGTGAGATGTGTATAGTAACAGCATCTGCCTAGTAGCGCTGCTGTTGTGAAGGATTCATGGGAAAAGAGCACTACAGGAGATGGGTCTTGTACACAATAGTGTTGATACAATAGGTAGAAGGTCTGCCAGGCAAGTCAGTGTGACAAAGAAGAGGCCAACTGCCACCCAGGCCACACAACTCTGTGTTCCCCTTACTAACAATACAGAGAAAGGGCCCCCAGTGGGTAGCCAGATCCAAGTCTTTCTAACTGTGGCCTGTGGGTTAAAGATACCAGGACCATCTGCACATCACAAAGGAAATACAGAATCCCAGCTCCTCCATGAACCCACTGAATCACTTCTATGCATAGGATTTGGAAATCTGAACACTCCCCTCCCCCAGCCCTTTATAAGGATAAAGATTAAACCTAAGGGCCTTATGCATGATAGGTGGGCCATTTCAGCTGTCTCCTCATCCTTCCTTCTGATTTACATTTTGAGATAAAGTCTCCCTAAATGCCCAGGCGGGTTTCCTGAGCACGTGAGATTACAGACCTGTTCCACTGAGCCTAGCAGGAATTTAAAACCCCTGGACCAGGGGCAGAACTGTGTCATGTTCATGAGTAACCAACCACACCAGCACAGTCCCCTGCAAGGTAGGCGTGCCCTTTCACACCTGTCAGCATCACCAACATTCCTTGAACAAGGTTAGAGAGGTGGTATTGAGTCTCCACAGGCTACGCTTGGTTGTATTCTCCAGAGAAGTCAAATCTTTCCCTTCACTGTAAACTTGCCTGGTTAAGAGCCTTTGTTTTAGATTATCTCTTCCTCCATCTCTACAACCAAGGCCACCCGATGCTACCCTCGGACTTAGCTCAGGCAACTCTGAACTTAGGCTCCATCATTCAGAGAGTCCTGGTTCAGCGGTTTCCTTCCTACCCAAATCTGTTCTTCGCCTCATTTCCTGTACTCTCAAGCCCCGCCATCCCACTGCCTGGCTCAGGAAAATTAGAGGCCAGCCACAGTACCTATTTAGTACACATTATTTCCAAAGATCCTGCCCCCGAGACTGTCAGTGGTGTCTAGCCTTTGGGCATTGTGACAGATCCTATCATCTACAAAGTTCACAGTCAAGATGTATTAAGTTATGAAAGAAAAAAAAAAGACAAAATCTTTTTTTAAAAACCTTGTAATGTTTTAAGTAAGTTTGTTTTTATGTTGGGGTGCGTTCATGGTTATCCTGGAGTGTGGGTGGGCCATGGGCTGTAAGTCTTTAAGGTTGAGATTTTGCTTGTGACCCATGCTAGGGCCTTGCCACCTCCAACCAGTGGTTACAAATTCTAGCCTATTCTCTAAGGCCTTCAAGTGTCACCTGTTACTGAATTCCTGTCACTGAGTTCCACCTGTCTCTTGGAATGCTTTCCCAGTTAGCAGCACAGACATGCTGGCCCGTGGGAGCTGTGGGACCACAAGTAAACTGCCCCTCCACTGAGCCTCGGCCTTGCGTCTGTGCCAGCCCCAGCTTCACCCCTGTTGGCAGACTTAAAGCTGAGTCCAGTGCCTGGACACAGAAAGGACGAGAAACACTGGTGGCTAGGACAATAGCTGTTCTGTCTCCAGATCTTCACAGATACAAACAGAGCACTATGCCTAAGCAAAAGTGCCAGAGCACGGGTGCTCCTCAGGGCTCAGGAACATTCTCTGAAAGCCAGGTGGTGGAAAGGCTGTACCTCATTTGATCCTGCCCTTAATAAGGCTGTTTACAAGTGAGGAAATTGAGGGGCAGGTCACAGCACTGATTGGCAAGAGTGTCAGGATTTGGACCTCAGGCTGCATCACTGCAGAATCCATGCATTTCACCACTGTGTCACATTGCTTTGTGTGTGTGTGTGTGTGTGTGTGTGTGGTGTGTGTGTGTGGTGTGCTGTGTACATATTTATATGTGTACATATGTGCAGGTGCATATGTATTCATGTATATGGAGATCAGAGGTTGACTTTAGATGTCTTAAGTTGCTCTCCACCCTGTGTGTGGGAGTGTGTGGTTGTGTGTGTGTGTGTGTGTGTGTGTGTGTGTGTGTGTGTGTGTGTATTCACTTATGTGTGGGTGCACACATGCACTTGCTATGGTGTGCATGTAGAGGTCAGAGGACAACGTTAGGTTTGACCTTTGCCTCTATCTTGTTTAAGCTTAGGGTCTCTGTTTCACGGTTCCTTTTTAGGGTCTCTGTTCCGCGGTTCCTTGGTGTATGCAGACTCTTCAGCCCACAGGCTTCTGGTGGGTCTTTTGTTTGTGCTTCCCATCTCACACAGGAGCCCCGAGATTACAGACGTGTGCTGTGATGTCTTCACATGGGTTCTGGGGGGGTCCAAACTCAGGTCCCTGTGTGTGTGTGTGGCAATGGCTGTGCCCACTGAGCCATCTCCCCGCCCCGCCAATACTCCTTCTCACTGTGACTTGGGAACTGGAACAGCCGCTCTTCTGTCCTCTACCTCTCTGACTTCTGTCCGTGCTGTCCACTGCCCTGGAGCTGGCTCCTATCCTGTTACCTATACACTCAGTAGCTCCTTTCCTTTCTCGATTGGGCTGGAAGCTCTGATACGGGGACACCTTATTGGTAGTTGATTTGAAAAAAGAAAAAAAAAAACCCTGCAGGTCTGTGAATTCTTTTTTCTTTTCTGTTTTGTTTTTGTGTGTGTGTGTGTGGTGTGTGGTGTGTGTGTGTGTGGTGTGTGTGTGTGTCCCTGTCCATTTGCTTTTTTTTTCCAGACAGGGTTTCTCTGTGTAGCCTTGGCTGTCCGGACTTTGTAGACCAGGCTGGCCTGGAACTCACAGAGATCCGCCTGCCTCTGCCTCTCTGAGTGCTAGGATTAAAGGTGCGCCACCACCACCTGCATGAATCCTTTCTTAAGGAAAAAGATTGCCCATTTGCGATCTGTGTACAGTGAGTAGATGCTAGCTTTACTTAAAGCAGGGTAGGCCCATGGCATGAATAGCTATGAATGACTCCTGTCCTAGCAACTTAAATCAAGGGGTACTGTGTCAGCTAAGCAATGCCTTGACAATGGGTAGCAGTGGGTGTACTCTCTGTGCCCCTGGCAGCTGGTATAGGGTGGCGGGTCCTTGACTATTAACTTATTCAGATTCCATAGAATGCATGTCTGCAAAAGGCTGGCTTCAGCATCTCTCCCTGGATTGGTTGTGTAGACCCCTTTGCTAGTGTAGATAGAATGTCCACCTGCCACCACCCCTGAAAAGAGCATCGGCACTGTTGGTGCCACTCACCTGTGACTGGCACCACTTAACCGTGACCTGTTCCCTTAAACCCCTTTAAGAACCAGGCAAGGGCATGCAAACACAAAAATCACTTTCTGGCTTAACTTTTTATTTACTACTTTTGCTTTAAGTGAAGCGTTTGTTTCATTACCAAGCCCACGTGTTCGCACATTAAAAGACAGTGACAAGGAGAAGAAAAGTTGTCCCTGCATCCTCAGCTGGCTGTCCTCAAACTGTTGTACTTGCCTTCCAAGATACAGCTTTAAGAGGGGACTTTCCTGGGAAGCTCTCAGTGATCAACACAAAGGAAACAGAGGCAGAGGGAATTGATGAGTGTGAATCAGAGTCTCCACCAAGCCACAGTTATTCACACAGGCTACGGTCCTTGCCAGGGCAGCCAGCTCTCTCTGGATCCCACTACCCCCAAAGCAAGGCAATTTGTCCTTAGTTGTGTGTGTGTGTGTGTGTGTGTGTGTGTGTACACTCCTGGGTACATGTGCATGCGGAGGCCAGAGGACAACCGCAGATGTTACCCTTCAGGATCTGTCCACCTTAGGTTTTGCTTGTTCCTGTTTTTGTTCTGTTGCATTTTGAGCTTGGGTCTCTCACAGACCTGGAGCTCAGTGAGGAGACTAGCCTGGCTGGCTGGTGAGCCCTGAGATCTCCCTGTCTCTTCCTTGCTGGCAACGGGCTTTCAAGCATTCACTACTGAACCCAACTCAAAAAACAAAAACAAAAACAAAACAAAAAACAAAAAGCAGCAACAAAAATAGTGGCTTCTGGAGATGCAACTCAGGCTTTTAAGCTTATATGGCAAACCTCTTGCCAGCTGAACTATCTTTTCAACATTTTGCCACAGGGTCAAGCATTGGTTTGGAGTGAGAGGAATGGGGCCGCGTCTCTTGGGATGTCCCTCTCTCCCCACTGGAGCTGAGACG